>NC_088856.1:29418529-29786029 GCF_963853765.1 Magallana gigas
AGAAATTGTTTATACAGGGTCAATATGGGGTCAACTCAATATAGTGCATGCAGTCTGACAAATGAAAAAAACAACTTTTGCAACTAAAATGACAGAAACTTTACAAATGCGAGAGGATAGGTAACGATGATAAGCTTATTTAAATATTAAAAGATGATGATACAGTATGCTGTCAAAGGGAGATCACATTTAAAAAGTGAAAGTAGAACTTATTTATGTAAGCTGGCATCTCATTATTTTGTGCTACTGCTACTACATGTATTATGCTTACCTAAATTGGTCAACATCATAATGATTAATCCAATTAAAACACAATAATTAATTCCTTTAGCTGATCTTAATAACTAATCCTTTTCTGCATACGGAAAACACAGACATGTATGTATGGGTGTTGCTAAAACGCGGAACGGAAAACGGAACGGAATGGAAAATATCATCACCTTTATCGCTTAAAAAGGGTATAGACTGGCCAGAAACGATTTACTTTGTATCTTTTATTTATATCTAATGAATGATTATCACATGTTGCTATCTTATTAATATTCATATGAATGTCTATCAATTATAGCATTGTATTCATTCGGCTTTAGTTGAGTACGAAACGGAAAAATCAAATGTATACGAATTGTGAAACATAAACATGATTAAACGAGCAAATTAGCTATAACTTTTTACTTATTTTTCTTATATGGTATTGCTGGCATATCAGCGTAACGTTTGCAGTTAGTGAAAGCGTTCTATGCGTGTTTTGAGTATTTTTATATTTCAAATATGATGTACATGTATAAACTAACTTACATAAAAATTGAATTTTCGGTGTTCTAGACGATCTTTTATCATACAGACGATACAGTATCATTGAGATGAAGAAAAAACCGTAGGACTGACGACATTAAAAATTAAAATACAGTAAACATTAAAATACCCGGTAATTTGTGAAACTAGTAATTTGTGAAACTAGTATTTTTTAGCAATGCAATTTTGTTTACGTTTGCATTACTAAGCAGTTGTTTATTCAGCAGCTATATACAGACCCTGAAACGTGCTACTACACCTCTAAACGAACCGTACCGTTCCGTGCAAGAAACGAACCGTACCGTTCACAAAACGAAACGTACCGTTCACAAAGCGTACCGTACCGTTCACAAAGCGAACCGTACCGTTCACAAAGCGAACCGTATCGTGCAAAAAGCGTGCAAGATAATTTATGCAAGACCCGCCTCCAGACGGACAAAAAAGCGTACCGTACCGTGCAATAAGCGTGCAACTTCCATATATGGCTTATTGACCTAATGTCTTTCGATGAATACGGACGGAGATTATCGCTGACCAGATAAGTTCAATATTTTGCTAGATTTTTTATACGGGATTAGATAACACATACTAAGATTTAAAACTGTTATTCTTATTAAAACAGTCACAAAAATATTTCCTTTCTTAGACCGTAACCATTTCTTTGTTTTTCGACAAAACTTGCATCGCGATTTCTTAAACATTGTAAACTATTAACGTTCACACAATCCGTGGTTATACTATTTTGATTATTTTTATGAAATGTTTGAAACATTGGGTACATACTGGACTTTACATAGCTTTAAGTGATTCTCGGGAGAGAGAGAGAGAGAGAGAGAGAGAGAGAGAGAGAGAGATATCTCGTTACCCGAAACGTTAGAAAAGTAGCGTTTGTTTAGAAATATATATATACACTATGGCTAAACAAGGTTGAAATATATCTATATATAATTTTATATCCTTTTTAAATTAAAAAAAAAAATGTCGACTTAAGTTACGCAGACCCAGAAAATGTAAATGACAACCGCATATTACCGGTGACTCGAGTGATTTGTTCTTGAGCTATTTATGTACCAATAAATAAACAAAAAATCACTCATACATGTATGATGAATTGTAAATAAATACATGTACAAAATCTTAATGCATTAAATGCAAGCATTGAACGGAAAAAAAGTACACGCATTCCATAAAATAACTTTCAACTTTATTTCCCGCATAGCTGGTAATGGCGTCGTGATTTCACATGAACAAAAATCACTCGTGCGAAACACGTGTACAGAAGCTGATCTTTGGTTCTATACACAACAGGTGTTATTGTCTTTCTTTGGTTTTTAGCAGTTATTGTACTTTATAACTAACTCTGTATATTTGGACGCTTAAATAGGTGTACACGAGATGCCGGTATTCACCCCTTTCCACGGGCACCTGTTAGGTTACTCATCACAATCTGTCGTGTGTATAGTCTGAATATATCTTACTTCTACTTTGTTAGTTTCATGGCTTTTCTTAATCTCTAAAAAACAAAAGAACCGTCTGTAGAAATGGATACAAACAACTACACGAAAGACTATCGGCGCGTGGATCAGTGGAACAATTCAGCGACTCTATACATGCGGGATTTTCACATATTAACTTGCGATAAAAATATCATTTACCGGGTACATTAATGTACAAAAAAATGATTAATTAAATCATAATTAGTTGAATGAGATAACAAGTACATGTAAGCACAAACACAGCTCTTTTAAAGTTTATTTTCAATCTTATATGTGTGATGTGAAATAGCGTCGAAATTTTAACCGTCGAGATCAATCTATATGTACATCGTCCGCTGTACAAACTTTTAGTCATTGTGTTGAAATCGTTGTGAAAACTATGAGTCTAAAATAAATGAATTCAATTCATACAAATAAAAATCTAATAATTCCAAATGGTTTGCACACAATCACATACACCCTCAGAGAGAGAGAGAGAGAGAGAGAGAGAGAGAGAGAGAGAGAGAGAGAGAGAGAGAGAGAGAGAGAGAGAGAGAACTTGTGTGTTGATTATAATACTTAAATTAAAATTTTATCACTGAACTTTATTATTTAAAATTTCGCTTTAGGTTTCTATAGTTGGTCATTTGAGCGGGATTTTATCTCAGGACTCCACGTGCTTCGCCTGTCAATCAGTTTAAGTATTACAGTACAGATCACGCCACGCGCCGCGTGCTACTTGGCTCCTCCTATATGGCTAGAAGAAAATTATCGAATGAAACGTTTTTGTTTTATGTTTTCTTATATCCCTATTGAAAAGAGTGTTCCTATTTTAAATTATTCAACAATAATTTATATCCGATTTCATGATTATAATTCATGTACTGGCGATCAGAGTCGTTTTCCCTCGCTGTCGTATTATTTTTGTTACTAGATAAATTCTTATATATTTATAACTTTTAACATTCATTTGTTGATTACCGGGTATTTTTTCGTGTCCTGTTTACAACAAGTATGTGTGTAAAAAGGTAAATAAAATATAAACAGGTTAGTCTGCATTTGTAAAACGTCAGCTAAATCGCATGCATACAGTGAAGAGCGGACACTTGTTCAACAGAATGATAAATATCGCCATTATATAAATAAAAGTTATTGACTTGTGTATATCCAGTTGTGTACTTATCGTATGAAATATGTTACATGAACATGTATAGTTTAACGGAAAAACAAAAACTAATAGTCATATTTTGACTATACTTGCGATCTTAGTTCAGATAAGAGAGACGATGACGGGTTAGATGTAGGTATGATCTATGTACACAAACAAGTGCATGAATAATGAAAACTAGCCGAGAATCAAGACAACGATAAAGGAAACTAAACTAAAAAAATATCAGAATAAAGTCGGGGCAATTTGTTATAGCAATTTTAAATGGATTAGAAGTATTTAATGACTTCAACTTAAGTACATGTATAGAAATAAAAACTCGAGATGCTTTGTAAAATTATCGACAGCTCGCTGAATTAACAAAAATATATCGGATTAAAGTCAAACAGTTCTTTTAATCTATCTGAATGATTACATTAATCTAAATTAAATACTTATAATAACAGACTGATCAAAATTAAAATTACACCCGCCTCCCAGTTGTCACTGAGTACACGGTTCAGGCAACGTATCAAAAACGGGGGAACGGATGGACGTTCTGATTTTAAATAGATCGATTGAAATTCTTTTGTAATATATCATATAAAAAAAGAATAATTCTTGTCATAATTACCACCTTGCTGAAGTAGATCGGGCAAAAACTAAACAAAATTATATGAAAAAAAATCAAAGCGTTCAGGCCACGCCTACCTCATTAATAAAGCGCGCAAACCGTTCACAAAGCGTGCAGCTATTTTTAGCAAAGCGTACCGTGCAAGAAGCGAACCGTTCCGTTCACAAAGCGTACCGTACCGTTCACAAAGCGAACCGTACCGTTCACAAAACGAACCGTACCATTCACAAAG
Source organism: Magallana gigas (assembly GCF_963853765.1). Lineage (NCBI taxonomy): Eukaryota > Metazoa > Mollusca > Bivalvia > Ostreida > Ostreidae > Magallana > Magallana gigas. The sequence goes on from NC_088856.1 coordinate 29,422,813, forward strand.
CGAACCGTACCGTTCATAAAGCGTAACGAACCGAACCGTGCAACTGGTGTAGTAGCACGTTTCAGGGTCTGTACATATGATCCGAATAGAGAGCTCTAGACGTTGTCTGGTTTGATTTTCCAATTATATATTGGGACTATAGTCTGTCGATCCAAAAATATTCATGCAGCACATTTGGACGATTTATAATGGAAAATGTTGACATCTTTTCTCCATTTGGAAGTCACTCAGAAGACCTTGCACAATTTTTCAACACTATCATCCGGGTCTGTTGAAATGCAAAACCCCGTATACTTCTTTATTTTTAGCCGTGTATTTATACCAGCTGATAAGCTAGAGAGGATGTTTTAAAGAAAGAATGATGAGAATGTTTAATGCTTCTAAAAGAGAATTGCTTGAACCCTGAGGTATATATAAATATACAGCAAAAAGTGAATCGAGGATATTTTGGGACAGAATATAGTGGTCAATGCATGTACTGTTAATTTTGAGGAAATAAATATTCTTGAATAAATAATCTAATATTTTTAATCTTTCAAAAAAAAAATTAAAAAGGTACATAAAGTATATCGTTTTAGTATGATTAACAAATATATGAGGTAAATAACATAAGATAAGATTTTCCGTTTTCCCTTCAGTTCCGCTTTCCGTTCTGTTTTCCGTTCTGCGTTTTAGCAACACCCATGTATATATACACGTGAACCCATCTAATCGAAGAGCTGGGTAAAACTAGTACCCGCTAATGAGACATACAGACCTGTGTTGTGTATGTAGCTTCAGACAAAGATCATTCATTTGTAACATGCATGTATTTTTATGACCTATTCTTCAAATCCACTTGCACTATTTTATTAGGTAAATAACAGCTTTAAGGTGGTGCAGGACACCTGCATATTGTGATGTACATGTATACTTCCTATTGAGATAAACAATAAAGTATATTAAATATTGATTAAATATTTACCCCCCAAATAATTTTACCTAACATTGAAGCGCAATAGGTTAGAGCGTTTACATGTCTGTAAGAGCATTGGGGTCCAAGGTGTATTTTTGGTAATTTTACAATTGATATAAATGAATTTTCATGGGGAGGGGGGGGGTCTGGACCCCTCACCCCCACCCCTTCTCTAAATCTGTGCACACGATGATGTTCACGTAGGCACACAGAAGCAAATCTAAAACCGGCAACCGCCACGGGGAGGGGGCATTATTTAATTTTTAATTTTGTATATACTTTCTATGACATAAAATGTTAAGGTTATCGATTAACTGAAAATTCACTGCAAACAGTTCTACCCCAAATTGCACATAAAGTGCTGCTCATGTCACGATGTGTATTATCATATGGGAAGGGATCTCATCCTTCAGTTATGAAAATTATAAATTTTAATTGTACATGTATTACCGGAGCTTGCATGTAGCCTTCATTTTTAATTAAACTGGTACAAAACAGTGTTATTTAGGGGCAAACACATGGTGCGGGTATTACTGTCTAATGACAGCATCTAGTTTCTTTTGCCAAGCCAGACGATGAGGTCATCTTTCAAGCTGCTGCCAAGATGTAACTTTGAACTTATACATATAAGAGCAATTTTGCATGAACCGAATTTAGAAAATAGAATCCGTAACTGCATTAGCTTAGAAAAAATAATGCATAAACGAGCATAAAAACAAATAGTTTTTTTTTGGTTATAAATTCAATATAATTATATTGATTATTGCATACTTTTTAAACTTAGTATTCAAATAAAAAGAAAAGGTTGGTATTAACATATAATTAGTAGATTTGCTACTATTCCTTGTTCTGAAATAAAAAAATCCCAGAGAAAACAAAGGCAGGTATCTCCTCTCATTTGAGCCACACTTACCGGTATATTTTTGGAGGTTTACATATACGAACACAATTCTCTGTAAATATGATTAACTTACATGTATTCGCTAATATATCTCTTTTCTTTGCAATACAAAATATAATATAAATCTATGTTTATAATGTAAATATCTAAACGCTTCATAAAACAACTTGTATTGTGTTTGGTCCCCATTACAATGCATTGGCAATTAATAAATAATTCTTTCAATTAAGAAACTAAAAAAAAAACCACAATCAGTAATAAAGTGACACGTTCTTGAGATTCACTTAACTGCATTATTTAGGATGTGGCTTGTTTAATGCAATTGGGTTGCATGAGAGTTTATAAAAATAAAAAAAAATTAAAAAAAATAATTTATTTCTGGTTGAAACGCGCTTTCGGATTGGCTAAAAAAATATCTTATATCGCATAAAGAATGTTGCCTACGTCATAGTAAGACAAACGTCAAAAACGTATCAATACACCTGACTTTACGTTTGAATTGTGTACAATTATACGTCATTTTAAAGGTCAAATGACCGTTTTTATCTACAATGAAGAGTAAAAAAAATAAATTATAAGCAATGAATTCAATAGTTATTAGTTTTATACGATAAAAATGGTTTGAAACAGTTTACGCTTTTTTTATAAACCGTTTCACGGATTATAAAGCGTAAACTGTCCTAAACCATTTTATATCGTATAAAACAAATAAATATTGAATTCATTCCCTAAATAAACCAATCCATTGTCATTATTTCAGACAATGTGTCTGTCACTCCTAACAGGAATCGAGGATTGGCATGGCAACACTCACGTTACTTAATAATGAATAGATGAATTTCCTTATATCCCTACCAAACTAGTTAATCTCAATTCCACTAACATATGTACATGTAATATGTGTCTCCACTGTTGAATTTAACATAAAGATATTAAGTCTAAAAAAAATAAAATTCTCTTGCTAAAATCTTTAAGCATTGATTTCCTTTACATTCGAGGATTATTGCTGAGAATGCATTGTTCTAAGATACCTGGTAGCCATTGGAGTTTCATCGATAAGGTTTCTTATGCAGATAATGTTAAAACCAGAATGCATAATGAAACATTAAAAAATTATGGATTTGATATAAGATTTACTTTTGATAAAGAAGCATTTAGGTAATAGGTTTGTGTAAGCAAATATAAAAATAAAACACATTTTCTGTACAAAAATACATTTTCTATATCTTGAATATTTTTGAAAAAAGTTTTGAGATAGAGTATTAGCAAGTTACTGAGAATACAAATTGCTCTCAATTTTGATAATAACCATAAAATGTTCAATATTCTCTCAAAAGGACGTAAGCAACTGTGATTATGGGGTATGATCATTAGATAATATAATGGAAACAAAATTTAAAGTCATGAAACGGAAAATTATATAAACGTGCATTAAAACTGAATTACATAAGACGGAAGTTAAAAATTAATAAAACACATGTAAACAAGGAACAAATGAATTCAATTGAGAAAGATACGCGGAAGAGGAAATAATTTTGCTTTTGTATATTGCATTGCAATCATTGTTAGTTAAATCAATGTATTTCATAAGATTAATGATGTAAATGTATACAGTTACTATTAGCGCAGCAATACTAGTATATGTACAGCAAAGTATTTCTGTACTTGTAGATCGAACCAACTATCTTTTGTGCGCATGTTTAACAATATTTGATTCTCTTTATATAGCCTTTGTAAAACTCACACACAAACAGATTGTCATAAATGTCCACACATAAACCCAAAGGATCTTTTAGATTACAGTTATCAATAAAACGCAGAAAGTCTCCATTTCCGTCAAGAATATGGATGCAATGGTTGCTTCTATCTACAATTAAGACACGATTTTGACTGTCTGCCGTGATACCAAAGGGCTTAAATGGAGAGATCTTGGTACGTGATGGATAACCAGTATATTTACACCTAAAATTCCCGGCCTTATCAACAATCACAACCGCACCGGCCTTACAGTCAGAGACACAGATGTCACCGTTTTTGTTTACGGTAATGTATTTGATTCCATTATTTCCCGAGTACAGAGGTTTACCTTCGTCATCAAATTGAATGGTTTGTTTCTCTGTAGATCCCGTGTAACGAACAACCTTGGATTGATCTTTTTCATTATTGTACATGGAAACTAGGAGGTCACTCGAAGAGGTGACACACAGGGTATTAGGCATCCACCCCTGTACTCTAATCAACTCCTCTGTCTCTCCGTTCTTAATTATAGTCACCGTTCGTCTTGTCCCTTCAGAAAACAGTAGATTCCCTTCTTTGTCTAAAGTCAAATCATTCGGCCATTTTCCAGATTTTGATTTGATTGTGTCAAGAAGAAAACCCTTAATATTAAAGCATTTGATATCATTTGTCTTTCCACACGTCGTCCAAATTCGTTCTTCATTGTGACATGCAACACTGCGCAGTTCTTCATACCCAGTCTGGATTATTTTTGTCAGTTCTGGTTTAGCAAGTAATTCTCCACCTAAAGTATTTTCTGGTTTTGCTGACACAGCAGGTTCCTCTCTAGTTGTCCGTAGTGGTGTAATTTCACCAAAATAACTATAGATTTTTACGTGACTTATTGGTTTCGGCATGAATGTTGGCATTGAATACAGAAACCTTGTTGGAGACTTGCTAAACTCTGTGATTTTAGAGTTATACTCGATGGTCGATGAAACGTCTGTAGATTCCTGAATTTCTCTTAAGGTCAGTAGAGTTTGTTTCATCAAAGACTGTAAATGTTTGATTTCATCCAACTGTTTCTGTAAATCTTCTCGGTGTTTAACCTTTATATTGCTGATTTCATTTTCCATTCTTTCGACAACATAATCTATTTCTTTGTGCCATTCCTCTCCTTGTTTAGATATTGCCGTTGTAACTTTTTCATATTCTCCATCCAGGTTTGCAAGCTGATTCATCAAATCAAGTGCATATTCGTCATATACAGGAGAAATGTGGATTTCTAATTCTTCTGCATCCTTTTTAATGGCGTCTTTCATCATCTTGTACGCCTCTTTAACATCTACAAACCTATGTCCAATGTGTAGTTCTGATGCAGTACAAGAAAGACAAACAAAACTGTCGCCACAATCCTTGCACTGCAATTCGCATTTCCTTTGTGAATGTTCTTTACATTTCGGATAAATCAAGGTGGATCTTCTTTCACGGAAAGGAACAATTGTATGTTTGTCATATCCATCTAAGATGTGTTTTCCTATACATGACGTACAGAGGTTGACATCGCAAATGTCACAGTAGCTGTGTACTACGGCGGTCTCACAAAGGTCACATCGGTGAACATCCTGTGCATTATAATGAGAGTCCATACTTGTTATAAAAACGAATCACAAAACCTGCAATTTGTTTTTTTTGATTATAATTAAAATTAAAAATAGTAAGCGTTTTGTATCAAACGCACATTATATTTGTAATGCAAAGATTGCAACTACAATGCCTTTTAGGAAATGGTACCAAGCAAAAATTATCCGCCACTTCCCTTTCATTATTATTGTCCTTGATTGATATTTTCGTGATCGGAATCAGAGGGAAATTATGTGGTTATTTTGAATCATGAAGTAATTAAATAGTTTGTGTTATTAGTTTCCTCTTTGTAACAAACATATGTTTCCCCTAGAACGTTTTGCGCTTAAAATAAATAACAAGATTAATTGTTGAAATTAACTTATATTTATACCTGGGATGAGTATCATGATATTAACCAAAGATTTTCAAAAGCTTTTTGTCAAATATCAATTAAGGCAAGCTAACATCTCAGCCGAGATAAAAAAGATAGAGAAACTTTTCCTCGTCTGTAAACTATTCAGTTACAGGCTTCTTAAGAAATCCCTCAAAAGGACAAAAACAATAATGGTAAGCTAACAGATACAAATTTCAGAATACCAAGAACGTAATTTTGCGAGCCTTGCCACTTTAATGTTTTAGATAACGTTTTGTTTGACTTTGCAATGAGTAATTAAATTTTCCAAAAGTTTAGTTAATAACAATGACTCAAACCATATTTATAAAACAGTCAAAACCTGACAAGATATATGTATAAAAAAAGTTTTTATTTTAATATTGATATGCAAACCCCACTAAGTGAAATAGTATTCATATCCACGTCTACATAAAAAATCTAGGGGTATAACCAGTTGAGTTTCAATGTAAATAATTTTGTTAACAAGTTATGCAATATAATGTAATCAGATTAACTCTGCGTGCTAAAATAATACTTTCTAAAATATGATATTAACTTATAAAAAAGGTGAAAGTCCTGCAAATGTAAATAGTTGACGTAGAGGGGGCACATTATCAAGAGATTATAACATATATTACGTTAATATCAATTTTTTCAGGTCGATTTAATGATAAAATGTACATTTTGAATTCGTTGTTTAAAAGATTAAGCCCATGTTATATGTAAGGTCTATTTTAGCTTGAACCCTTAAAATAAAAGTTTGTTTGTAAAGAATTTTAAACAAATTATATGTGAGCCAATGCTCACTAGTTATACATGTACCCCTGCTCTGATGTGACTATATAGAATAAGCAAAGTCGACATTTAACAGGAAGTTGACTTCTAATTGGTGCAAAATTGGTCACAGCAGACAGAATGCCTAAAAAAGAGTACCAAACATCTGCGATTAATATATAGGTGCTAGGATTCTTTTTACGAAAATCTGTTTGAAAATTTGGGCTAAAAATATGCAAATTCGTCCTTAAACAGAAAATTGACGTCCGATTGGAACAAAAATAGACCCCACCGTATGACATGCCTAACCAAAGAGTGTGCTAAAATATCAAGCATTCGCAAAGAATATTTGCTGTGAAATCTTTGACTAACATCTGTCTTACAAATTAGGCTTAAAATCAGCAAAGTCGTCATTGCACTGAAAGATGACGTCCTATTGGTACAAAAATCAATCCCTTCATATGGCATGCCTTACCAAGAGTTTGTTAAAATGTCGAGCACCTGTGATGTGAGAAAAATGCGGCAAGGACAAAAAAAAACTCTACAATTATATTACATTTGAAATTATAATCAAACTGGTACGGAATTTACAATATACAGTAATTATTATAGTACGTATATTTAACATGTTTAAAATGTCGAAAACTTGAACTATACACACAAGTCTGTTATTAACATTTGAAACAATGATGAAAAACGACACTCTTATTAAATTTTATTATACTGAATATCAACCGTCATTTTCACGTATTAAAATTCATTACCAAATCTCAAATCAATCATATTAAAATCACCATTGATATATAAACTATAAAATACGCTGAAAAGTTTACCTTTGTTTAATGGTTAATATACCGGTAAATGTCACAACTTATGAGTCTACTTTAAATATTTTATTTTCTTTACACTGCTCTTGTAATACTCACACACAAACAAACTGTCATTATTGTCCACACATACACCCCAAGGATCCTTCAGATCACATTTATCAATGTAACTCAGAAACTCGCCATTCTGATCAAGAATGTGGATACAATGGTTGTCGCTGTCTGCTGTCAGGATACGATTTTGACTGTCTGTTGTGATACCACAAGGATCAAATGATTTCTTCCCGGTAACTGAGGGATGGCCGGTGTACCTCCATCTGAGTTTCCCGTCCTGATCAACCACGACAATTGCATGAGCATACCAGTCAGCAACACAGATGTTATGATTTCCGTTCTCTGAGATGTATTTTATTGTATCATTCCCTGAGTACAGCGGTTTACCTTTATCATCAAATTGAATTGTTTGTTTCTCTGTAGACTTCGAGAAACGGACAACTTTGGATTGAGTCTTATCATCACGGCACATGGTAACCAGGAGATCACCAGTAGAGGTAACACACAGATTGCATGGTCCCCATCCATGTAATCTGATAAAATCTTTTGTTTGTCCATTCTTTACTTTGAACACTGTCCCTGCTGTCCGAATGGAGTACAGAAGATTCCCATCCTTGTCCACAGCTATATCACTGGGTCTTTCTTCTGATTTGGTTTTGACTGTCTGGAGGAGTGAACCTATAATGCTGAAGCATTTCATATCATTTGTCAATCCACATGTCCAAACACAGTCATCATTGAGACAGGCAACACTGCGTAGATTTTGATACCAAGTCTGTATTGTGGCAACAAGCACTGGTTCATCAAGGAGTTCTATAACTGAGGTTTTTGATTGATTCAGTGACAAGACATTCTCCTCAGTGTCAGTCGATAATGGAGTGATATGTCCAAACAAACTACACAGTGTCTCGCGGTCTATTGGTTTTGGAATGAATATTGGCAGTGATACCTGAACCTTGGGTGGAAGTTTTCTTAATTCTGTGAGCTTAGATCTGTATTCAATGGTAGAAGATACTTCAGTGGATTGTTCGATTTTTCTTATGGCTTGTAATGTATTTGTTATAAGAGACTGTGTTTGTTTGATTTCAACCAAATATTTCTGTAAAATAGCTGTGTGTTTCACTTTTATCTCGCTGATTTCAGTTTTCAGTTTGTTGATGATGGTGTCGATTTCCCTGTGCCATTGCTCTCCTTGTTTGGAAATTGTTGTCGTAAGTTTCTCATATCCCCCATCCAGGTTGGCAAGGTGACTTTCTAAATCCAGTGCAATTTTTTCATATGTAGGAGAAATAAGGTTTTCTAATTCCTTTGTATCTTTTCGTATTATTTCTTTTTTTGTATTGTAAACTTTTGAAACTTCTAGGAATGTATGCCCTCTGTGTTGTTCAGATGCAGTACACGAAGAACAAATAAATATTTTATCGCAATCTTTGCACTGAAATTTGCAATTTTTGTGTGAATGTGTTCTACATATCGGATAGATGAGGGTTGACCTGCGTTCCTGGAAAGGGACTATTTTATGTTTGTCATACCCATTTGAGATATGTTTGCCAATACAAGCTATGCAAAGGTTGACATGACAAAAGTCACAGTAGCTGTGTACTATGGCGGTCTCACAAAGGTCACATCGGTGCACATCCTGGACACTGTTTTGAGGATCCATAGTTTTTCTACAATTAATATATAGAATGTATTATATTATTCAGCTATGCATATAAACATAAAGTATGCACAAAAGCAATCTCAGTACACCGTTTGGGGGGGGGGGGGTGTTTAAAACCATTGACTGGAAGTGGGTGGGAGTGGGTGTATATTAAACTTTGTCCACTGAGAAATAACCATAGGAAGTAAAGCGCTTCTACAAAACACATATCCCCTTCACCTGAATATAATTTTCATTCCACTGCTTCCACGCTCCCGGTTGACGTCGATTTGGGAGCGTGTACGAATGAAAACAAACAGCTCTATAGTGAAAGTGAAAGTGATATTGTTGGAAAAAAAAATATATTAAAGTTCTAAATTGATAACAATTATGTAGATTGTAGTTAAAAAAGATACATAAAAATCAAATGTATAGTAAATATAGAACTTTTTATCATAAAAAACCAACAACATACCGTATATCTATATTTAAAAAATGTATTTCTTTTTAACCCTCCGCCTTTAAGGTGCCTCACTACACCTGGAAAAAGTTTCTCAAATCAGCAGAAAATTACTTGATTATGATAGAAAGCATGATGGATAAGAAGTATATATGTCAAATAGGCGAAAAAATGTACAATTTTAGTTAAAAAATGATATTTTCAAAAATTTCATTCAGTAAACATAAACAAAAGCCCCAGGTGGATTCGAACTCATGACCTGCAGTTCACATGCCTGATACTTTAACCACTGAGCTATGACGATATACATCTGAATCGATTGATACAAACAGTTTAACAAAACATTTAAATCGCCATCTTGTGACGTAGTGTCTTAAAAAGTATAAGTCTCGGTGTAGTGAAGTACCTTAACATGGCTGATCTGCTTGGAATGCGGTCACTTGACAGCAAATGAAAATAAAGTTATATCCCGTGTGTCTAACAAACTTGGGTTTAAAATGATTATTCCAAATGTGCACTGTGTATGAAGAAAAACTGTTGATTAAATTCCCTATTATACTACAGCTCGAGGCTCAATTTTAAACTTTATTATCTGTCTTTTGAAAAAGGTCCTTTTATTTTTTATAATACTGTGGGATATGTTTGCGCTACTTCTGTCGAGATTTTAGAGATAGAAGTCTGGATAGTGATTAGTTTATAGAATGATGATCAGACAGACACTGGACAAAAGTTGACCTAATACATGTAGCATAGGTGCGCTGAACATTCAATCTATAATAAATTTAGAATATTTTAGATTTATATATTTTTACAATAGAATATTTAAAAAAAACATATATGCGGAAGTTCACTCAACAGAAATTACATGTAGCTGTTATTCTAGATCTGGAATGAATTGTTCTCTCCGATTTAAATCATAAATATGTTAATATGTTACAATACAACAAAAAGTACACTACTCAAATATTTTTTAAGAAATAAAAGAAAAACCAGAAAATAAAATAATGGTATCTCAACATTTTTGAAATACCACCTTGGTATTAATTTTTTTGTTTCTTCTTTTTTCAAAATGTTGTAAACCTAGCATATTGTAAATTTTGACAATGACAACCAAACATGAAACGTTAATAATTTATGACATTGTTTATGATATTGGTCAGGACATTGTCACACACTACATATACATGTAGCTAGAAATAGGTAATCTTCTTGTCATAATCAACCCTGTTTATATGGCGGCTGAAATCACAGGGTTTCCCAAGACATTAGAAGGACAACAAAATGACTTGTTTACTGGTTAACCTAAAATTGATATTTGAAACCATATTTAATGGATTACACCCTTCAACATTTAGCGGTGTACTTGTATTTGTTTTGTTAGTCTGTTATCTTGATGTTGATTACATGGCAAATGAATTATCTAAGGAACAAATAAGAGGATTTATTGATAATAAAATTTGAGGAATATTGGTGAAAGTTTCAAAATAATAGGCATTGTTTTAAAAGACAAATCTGGTATAAAAACTATTTATAAAATTTTTACTTTTATATTGACATACAACATCCAAATTTTACAAATAAATAACAATGCATGTTACACTAACCTTTTTTTAATTAATTAAAACGATTTGCATTTAATGTTTTAATTTAACTGTTAACATTTAGAATAGTAAGTTAACCTCATTAATCTGTCATTCATCAGCTAAAACCAATTTATTAGGCCTAAAAAAACCCAGCAAATTACATCAAGGCATTCAGCTCATTATGTTTTTTCCAGAATCACACATTCACACAATCATAAAATACCAATAATGTTCAAAATTAATGAAATCAAGTTAACAGTAGTTTCACAATTTAAATACACAACATGTGGGTTCTAAGCGTAGTGAAATATTTTATTGGGTTAAATATTGATGTAAATTGTTCGTTGAACGTATGTCTTTATTGGAGTCGTTATTGCGAGAACTGAAGGTACTGTAATACGTCCAATTGTATTGAGATAAAGATTGTGCAGACACTGGTACGTATTCATTTTCGTAATAAATTTGCACATTGATATGCACATTTATAGAACAAGGTTATTACGAGGGTCAATCAAAAAATACGAAGACTTTTGTCATAGCTATGTTACTTAACGTCATATCATTACTAAATTTGGTAGACATAATTTAACAATAATTTCAAACAATATGCAAGAAAAAAAGTTAAAAAATTCCTTTACTTCTAAGAATTATTAAGAATCTAATCCTGCAAAAATGAGGTCACGGCGCACGGTCAAAATTTGTGTTATGTCAACAACAAACTATATAATGTTGAAAGTAATATCTCTATAAATCGGGCTATAAACCAAATAATTTTGAAACCTCAAATTAAGTATGGCCATGTTATTCTATGTTCCAAATAATGACGGGATATATTGTTTCTTCGAACAGATATCAGTAACTAAAGCAGACAGTCCTCTTTAGAATTGACTAAAAATATCGACGTCGCCGGGCGTCACGGCGCAATGAGAAGTACTAACAAAACAGATTTAACTCAGGAAAAGGACGATACAAGCTGTGAAAATGCTCAATGGTGCAAAAAATAAGTCAACAATTATTTGCAAGTTTGTGTTTAACTGTAATGAATTTTATAGGGGTGGTATTTTGAAAATCAAACTGCCCGAAAGAGAGTAGAATATCTGTAAAGATTTGATAAAAAATAAGTTACGTCAACCGGCGTTCAGGGTTATCCTTACTGTAAACTAAGAGATACAGGGTAAGAAAATGAAAACTTTAAAGAACTAACTTATGATTCTCGAACAAATGTGAACAAATAAGATGTTAAGTGGTTCAATGCCATTTTAAATTGTAAGGAGAAAGGCACAAGAGACTAAGCGTGATATAAAGATGGGGTTTATCTATAAACTGTGCGTGTTTAATCTTGACGTCTTGTTTTGAACGTTACCGTGCGCCGTGGTGACAAAACATGTTGTTTTTAAAAAGGGGTAACAAAAATACCGTTTCATCAACTGGACTAAAAATTTGCATATCAATAACAAAAGTGTTGGTGCACAGATTAATCTGTTAAGTATGACTTTCATGAAAAATATATGATAGACAGCCACATTGTCTTCGTATTTTTTGATTGACCCTCGTATTACGCTTGTAGAGATTGATATACGGAAATGAAAACAAGTTTTATGCTTCTTATTATAAGTTATGCGTATAAAGCGAACACCAATCCATTAAATCGTGTATGCATACTATTTTTAATACAACCTTTTTGTGATAATTTTTCTAGGGTTAAATGGATCCCTCCCCCTTCCTTGTAAACTAGATTATTAAATTCACGTAGCATAATAATCGGAAATGTCCCCCCCCCCGGCAAACACAGTTTTCCTTCGGACAACCCCCTCTCCATGGAAACATTTTCTACATAATTTTTCTAGCTATCAATTCAAAATATTTTATTTTCCATGTTTTTCCAAATCATTTAGGCTATTTGTAATCCAATCATTCTAAGATAATGTACGTGAAGATATTATTGACAAGTAGATATAGGAGTCCCAAAGAAAGGGTCACGGTTTATCCTTGTCTTCTATGACAAACGATGTTTAATTTGAAAGCATAAGCATTGATGAATTTAAAAGTATGTGCATGTGAGTTAATATAAATGCATTCATGTCATACATTCCTTTCTTAAGCAACAAAGCAGAGAACAAAAATCGTCATTAAACAGTTAACACAAACCTGAATTTTCGTAAATTGTAATTTTTTTTTGTAATTTGAACAGTAAGTGTTATGAAGCATTTTATAAAATTTAAGTATTTTCATTCCATTAACCACGTCCTCTTTCACCTTTCAAAATTACGAATAAAAATGAAATAATAAAAATAATATGTCCATGAACCAAAACATATCAACTCTGAGTCTGTTTACTCGTATATATTTGACATTGTTTCGAATGCTTATATTATAAATCAAAATATTTAATATGAGAAAAAGAGAGAGAGAGAGAGAGAGACAGATGTATTTTAACACAAAAATTTTGAATATTCAGTATTCAAGTAAATGAGATTCGGATCCAATCCCGGCCTTGTAACAGTGTAAATAATGAAACAGACTGTACTAGTAGTATTTTATGCAGAGTGTTGATTGAACACTATCTTTTTACACGAAACTATGGTGGCTGCCTCTTGTGTGCAAGTTATTTTTCCATCAAATATGTCGACATGCAAGATAAATATGTTGACATGCAAGATAATTATGTCAACATGCAACATAACTATGTTGACATGCAAGAAAATTGCAATCAGCTAGGAATTATACAAAATCTCAAAAATTCTCAAATATCGCCCACTTGTGACATCCAAGATGCTAGATGCTACCTTTTTATGTCGACATGCAACTTATTTATGTTAACATGCAAGATAAATATGCTGATATGCAACTTATGTAGGTCAACATGCAACTTATTTATGTCAACATGCAACTTATTTATGTCAACATGCAACTTACTTATGTTGACATGCGATATGAATATGTTCACATGCAACTAAGTTATGTTAACATGCGAGATAAATATGTTGACATGAAACTTATAACTTGTATGTCAACATAACTTAGTCACATGTCAACATAAATATGCTGCATGTCAACATATTTATCTTGCATGATAACATAACTAAGTTGCATGTCGACATAAATAAGTTGCATGTCGACATAAAGAACTTGCATGTTAACATATATAAGTTTCATGTTGACATCAATAGGTAGCGTATCTAGCATCTTGAATGTCACATGTTGGCGATAATTGAGATTTATTATAACTCTTATTCGATTGCAGTTTTCTTGCATGTCAACATAGTTATGTTGCATGTTGACATAACTATCTTGCATATAATCTTGTCCACATAATTAATAGAAAAATAACTTGCACACAAGGGGCAGAGATATGCCACCATACGAAACAGATACCCACTGATGCTTTTAAAAAACATGCCATTGGTTTTGCACACCAAAAGCATCAAACTTAGCTGTAATTTTGTCAAGCAACCCAGTGTTTAACTTTTTAACCACGTGTAGAGTGGTTGAACATGAATGATAATAACTCTGTGCCTAATATCATCATTTCAGTTTAAATAAGAGTTTGATGGTGAAATAAAACCTATCTCTTAATAGATTTTTAGGGTTTAACTTATGAGTAAGATGTAATATTAAAAGCGATCAATATTTTGTATGTATTTTGAGAATGTTATCCGAACACTCATGCTTCCGCTAGAAATTACACAGGAGCTGTAGATATATCGGAGTCGCTTCGAGGAAAGTCTCGTGAATTTTCATTTGAGTATCTCTGGATTTCTTATAAACATAACAATGAGAAAGAAAACATCCGAACACATTCGCAGGGGTGTATTCAATACCTTTCAAAAGGTATTAATACTAGCCTTGAAACCTGTAGTCATTTCAATATTGCCAGTCGTTGACTAAAAATGGATAGGAAACGGGTTGAGAATATTTGTAGAAATTAGAGATTAAATAAAAGTTCGCACAAGGTAAAACTTTCGGTAATGCAGATTGTAATTGAATTGGGGGAAGATTATGTGTCTAATAAGGTATCTTACATTCCTTTTTTTCCAAGTGGGTTAATATCGAGAATTTAAATGCACTTTGAAATTAAGGTCAGACCACACGTTCCACGAACATCTTTTTTGTATCTCCTCGTAATAAAGAGTTCCAATCAAATTATTATTTTTATAATGATTTTTAATATGATTAAAATTTACTTGTATATGGATATGTGCCTAGATGGCCGAGTGGTTAGAGCCCTTGCCGCTCTCTGCCAGGAGCGTAGGTTCAAGAGGTTGTGAGTTCAAAGCCCTCTCCAATATAGTGAATTTTGCTGTGCTGTATTGTTTACTTAATTTTATATCAGCGATTCAAGTGTATTTTCAAGAAGATTATATAGGAAATTGCATACTCTAGTATGGTGCAGAAATGCCTGGTAAGGTATCCTAATTTTTTGCAATAAAGCTTGTCAGAGTAGTAGTAAACCATTAAGAAATTCCTGGAAAATGTTAAATAAAATCGAGGAACGTGTTGCGTCTGACCTTAAAAAATTCAAAGTTCGTTTACTTGGTTCCAACATTAACGCCATTTGACAAAATTTTAAAAGTGCAAACTTTATTAGTGGGCTTCTTAATATTACACTGTTACCAGTGGAGAACAAAATCGGACAGTCTCAGATAAATCATCTATGAAATTCCCTAGCACTGTTTTAAGTTCGATATATGCCTCAAACACTTCTGTATGAAAAAATATCAGACAGTTCTCGGCTCTAACGGGCCTCGAAACTCTCTGATATTTTTTTTTTATACATAACTGTTTTTGACATATATCCATTACATATGCTAGCATACAAAATGAAATTCCTTAAATGAAAATGTACCGACTAAACAGGATGTCAGATTTTCTAACTTCGACGAGTCAGTAACACAAAAAGTAATCTGCATTCCATCAAATAGATTTGCCCCATCCAAAAAAGTTATCGAATTCATTTCTTACCATTTAATAAAACATTTTCAAATCATAATGTCATACACATGAGCCTTGGTTGTCGGCTAGAGCAGTTAATTATTTGTTCCCGGGGACAAAAACAATTAACTTTGATATCTCTGTGAATTGAAATAAAATGTTAAAATAAAGTATTCAATGTACATTTAAAAAAGTTGCTTTTTATAATTGTCAAAAACCGGCCGTCTATGTTAAATATTTAATTTTCTTTACATTGCTTTTATATAACTCGCACACAAACAGATTGTCATTATTGTCCACACATAAACCGTAAGGAATCTTCAGATCACAGTTATCAATGTAACGGAGAAACTGTCCATTCTGATCTAGAATGTGGATACAATGGTTGTCACCGTCTGCTGTCAGGATGTGACTCTGACTGTCTGTTGTGATACCACGGGGTTTAAATGTTTTGTTCTTGGTTACTGAGGGATGACCAGTGTATCTCCATCTGAGTTTCCCGGCCTGATTAACCACCACTACTGCACCAGCCCCGCAGTCAGCTACACAGATGTCGTGGTTTCTGTTTTCTGTGATGTATTTAATCTTGGTATTCCCGGAGTACAGAGGTTTACCTTCATCATCAAACTGAATTGTTTGTTTGTATGTAGATCCAGAGTAACAGACAACTTTGGATTGAGTCCAATCATCACTGCACATGGTAAGCAGGAGATCACCTGTAGAGGTGACACACAGATTACATGGTCCCCATCCTTGTAATTTAAAAAACTCTTCTGTCTGTCCATTCTTTATTTTATTTAATTTCCCTGCTTTCCGATTGGATAATAGTAGATCACCACTATTGTCTACAACTATATCATTTGGCCCTTTTTCTGAGTTTGTTTTGATTGTTTGGAGGAGTGAACCTTTACTGCTGAAGCATTTGATATCATTGGTCTCTCCGCTTGTCCATATACTACCATCATGAAGACAAGTATATGTAACATTGCGTTGTTTTAAATATCCAGTCTGTATTGTGGTAACAAGCTCCGGTTCATCCAGTAGTTCTCTGACTGAAGTGGTGGGTTTGTTTAGTGACAAGACATTTTCTTCTGTATCAGTAGATAATGGGGTGATCTGTCCAACCAAACTACACAGCTTCTCGCGATCTATTGGTTTTGAAATAAATGTTGGCGGCGATACCTGGACCTTGGGTGGAAGCTTGCTAAACTCTCTGACCTTAGAGCTGTATTTAATGATTGGAAATACTTCCGTGGAATATTCCATTTCCTTTAAGGCCTGTAATGCTTCTTTTATGAGAAACTGTATCTGTTTAATTTCATCCAAGTTTTTCTGTAGAATGTGTCTGTGTTTTATTTTTATCTCGCTGATTTCAATTTTCATTTTATTGATGATGAAGTCGATTTCTCTGTGCCAATGCTCTCCTTGTTTGGACATTGTTTTTGTAAGTTTCTCATATCCTCCATCCAGGTTTGCAAGCTGATTTTCCAAATCAAGTGCAATTTCTTCATATGTAGGAGAAATAATGTTTTGGAATTCTTTTGTATCTTTTCCCAAAATTTCTTTCTTTGTATTGTAAACTTCTAAAACTTCTAGGAATGTATGCCCTCTATGTTGTGCAGATGCAGTACAAGAAGAACAAATCAATATTTCATCGCAATCTTTGCACTGAAATTTGCAATTTTTTTGTGAATGCGTTCTACATTTCGGATAAATGAGGGTTGATCTTCGTTCCTGAAAAGGGAATATTTTATGTTTGTCATATCCATCGGAGATGTGTCTCCCTATACATGGTATGCAGAGGTTGACATGACAAAAGTGACAGTAGCTGTGTACTATGGCGGTCTCACAAAGGTCACATCGGCCCACATCCTTGGCATTGTGTTGAGGATCCATAGTTTTCTACAAATGAATAAGTATAAAAATATATTATATTATTCGGTTATCCTTATCGAGAAAAGTATGCACACAAGCCATCTCGACACACCGTTGAGGTTTTTTTTAAAAAGATAGAATGATAAATAAACTGTACATATATCAAATAAGCAAAAAAATTGCAGTTTGGGGATAAAAATGAATTGCTAAGGATGCATGTGTGTGGGTGGGGTGTATGATAAAATGTATCAACTGTCAAATAACCCTAGAAAGTAAAGCGCTGAAACAAAGCACAAATCCCCTTCACCTGAACATTGAAGTTTTATTCCACTGTTTCACCTCTACCGGTTGACATCAATTTGGAGGCGAGTACGTTAAACAGCTCTATAGAGAAAGTGAAAGTGAAAGTTATATTGTTGAAAAAGATATATTAAAGTTCTAAATTGATGGAAATTATATACATTGCAGTTGAAAAAGATGCATAAAAATCAAATGTATAGTAAATATAGAAGTTTTTCTCATACAAAAACAACATACCGTGTATCTATATAATTTTTTTTAACCCTCCGATTTTATCATGGCTGATCTTGCTTGCAATGCGGTCACTTGACATCAAACTGATATAGAGTTCTTTCCCGTGTGTCTAAATAAATATTCTTTTTTTTTTAAGTGTATGAAGAAAAACGGTTGATTTAAAGCATATTATTTTACAATTTTATTATCTGTCTTTTGAGAGAGTTTTTTCTTTTATTTTCATAATACCATGGGATAGTTTTGTGATATGTATGTCAGTCGAGATAATTGAGATAGAAGCAGAAGACAAACGGACGGACACAGGACAAGAGTTTACCTTATACACTGTATTGTACATGTAGCTGAGGTGCGCTGAATATGATAGATAGATAGATAGATAGATAGATAGATAGATAGATAGATAGATAGATAGATAGATAGATAGATAGATAGATAGATAGACACACACATATGACGAAAGAATGCATTAAAAATATATATATAAAAATCCGAAAAATAAAATAATAGTACGCGGAATTTCATTTTTGAAAATGCCACGTTCCCAATAAAACGGTTTCTTCTGTTTTATTTTAACATTGTTCATGTAAACAATAGATTATATACTTGTCATTAATTCCATTTTTTGGCGACTTTAAGCACAGAGCCTCTGTAGACATTGGCTGAACAAAAATAAGAATTTTCTACTGATTAACCATGACATTTGAAGCCATAATTAATATACCCTCTTCAACACCCAAGATTAATAGAGTACTTGTTAAATGTTGAATCAGACTGAATAACAACAGGAATTAGCTTAGAAACAAATAATTCTTTCTTCATACATTCAAATATATCCAGGTATTGATTTGATTTGATTTGATTATGCAAATATACATGAATGGATTAGGCAGCAGGCAATGCCTATGTATTAAAGCATTCTCCATAAATATATCCATGTATTGATATGCACACTGACCTGTAAATCTATCTGGTAGGTCGGGTCTTTGGAGAAATCGGGGTTCTCTTCCTCATCTTCATCATACCCTGAAGTAAAGCATTTCAAACAGTTAATCAAATGTTCATTCAAACATAAAGATTTAAAAACATTTTTTTTCATGAACATCTTTATCCATGTTTCTTTGGACTTAAATCATGCATTTCCAATTTTTGTAAATCTGTAACATAAGAGATGGCTTTATTCCTGTATCCAACAGGTTAAAATTCATTGTTTTTACAAGTATATCTTTCACATTACTGTCCTTGCGAGAAAAAAATCTCACACACATTAAGGTGGAAGGCTACATCGTCAAAACATGTCTGACTTCCGTTCGAAACGCCATTGTGTTCCGGATTGATAACATTATGTCGTGGTACAAAATAGCTATACACCGTTTAATTGAATTCTTCTAACTAAGGAGGTGCGATAGGAATGAAATCACCAAAACGCTTAGAAAATATGTCAATTTTTTTCCTGTTTAAAGCTTTTAACTAGCATTGCTTATCAGCTGTTTTGTACGGAAAACGTGGAATCTAAATAATATACCATTTCCCTGCTCTGCTGCTATTGGCAACACATTTTTGTCATGTCATCTGCAACAGACAATCATACATATGTGGCGGATTATCGATATAGGTAAGCAGATGTCAAATTTTCATTTAAACTATATATGTATGATGAATATAAAACGAAAGTACCGTAGTAGGATCTCTTGAATTGATCCTAACTTCCCAAATTAAAAAAAAAAACATTTGCAGTAAAAGACTTTCACTGAAACTTTGACATTAAACTAATGTATTTTGATTAAAATAGATACAACTAGGTAGCAATAGCAGTGGAAGCCCGGATTTGCAAGCCAAATGAGGGAAAGACATAATTCTGAAAAGGAGCATGTTTTTCATTTCCACACATGCATGTGTATCACTATGGACATCTAATGTATGTATTGATATGCGTATGGTTGTTGTTTATAATTGCTATTGTATATAAAAAAAGTAAAAGGCATTTTATAATATAATTAACTACTAATATTTTGTTCTGAAGAGTTAAATATATATATAAATGCATTCATCAATAATATGATTTTTCAGCTTCAAACATTATCATAAGCACTACTTATCTTATATCTACATATTTAGCATAAACTTGTTCCTTTTTTAATTTTTCTTCGTGATTTTTATTAATTAAAAAATTGATCCCAAGATATTTGAGACCATGTAAAATAAAGAAAGACAACTCTAAAACAGGATCTTTCATACCAAGATTTTTGCAATAATTAAGTATTTCCTTTAATATTTCAATTTCATTCAATTTCTTTTCTTCATCCCATTCACCAACGAATATTGTTTATATTTTCAGGTTTTTGTGGGATTTTGTCCAGCAGTTTGCCTTAAAAGAATTTTTTTATATTTTAGTTTTATATTTATGTGGATTCCAATAAAAATCATACAAACTTCATTCATGATTTTTTTGTTTTTCATTTCTAAACTTAATAACATTTCACTTTCATAAGAATTTTAAAACAGGAATGTTTAAAAATTTGATTAATAAGGGGTTATCTGGAACCAGACTGATATTTTAAAAATTCTCTAGAAAATAGTGTATTGTATTTTGAGGTATATTATTGTTGAATACTGTGCCTAGTATTGGTAACAAATGCATGCAACAAAAATCTCCTACACTTATTTGGTGTAGAGATCCACCTTAAGTTTTCATATAGGGTTGATAAATTAAACAAGCAGCTCTGCCTACATGTTAAACCTGTTATATTTACGGATCAGTCAGCTGCAAACCTTTTAGGTAATATTATATATTTAACCCCCCCTTCCAACATTACCACCAATCAGTTATTATCAGCATAAAGAGTATAATCACCATTAAACTTGACTGCAATACTGTCAATCAGACTTTATTTATTTCGATCCATAACAGACATTTACAAATCCTTTGATTACAAGTATATTTGCCACTTTCGTCTTATCAGTGCTTTCTTATTAGAAAAAATAAAAGGTATAATCACCATTAAACTCGGCCGCCATACTGTCAATCAGGTCAGAGTCTGCCCCCTCAGCTGGATGTCTTCCTCCCCATCATCGTCTTCATCTTCCCAGTCGCCTTCCTCTTAATCCTCATCTTCCATGCCAGCCTTACACATATTTGCCTCGATCTGGTTGAACAGTTCGTTGAGGAGCAGTTTTCAGATCTTGACCAGAACTGGAATGGTGGCCCATTGAACTGGTTCTGAAAGAATATTTGAAACTGAGTAAAAGATTTTTTTTAATTCCCGATATAGCAAAGATGACACTAGTATTCTGAATAAAATATCTCCCCCCCCCCTTTAATCAAATAATGTTGACATTTTTAAATTGCCTTAATTCAAAATGTGTTAAATGTGCTCCATGTGTCTGTTTTAGAGAGCAGCTTCTTCTTAATCTGGTCTTGCTCGCCAGTTGAGTATCAATGTAAATAATTTTGTTAACAATATAAGAAAACAATATAATGTAATCTGATTTAATCAAATGTCAACTTTGTGTGTTAAAATAATACTTTCTCAAATATGATATTAACTTTTTAAAAAGGGCGAAAGTCCTGCAAATGTAAATAGTTGACGTAAAGGGCGCACATTGTCAACAGATTATAAAATATATCACGTTAATATACATTTTTTCAGGTCTATTTATTGATAGAATGTACATTTTTAATTCGTTGTTTAAAAGATTAGGCCCATATGTTATATGTAAGGTCTATTTTAGCTTAAACCCTTAAAAAAAGTTTGTTTGTAAAGAATTTTACCAAATTATATGTGAGCTCACTAGTTATACATGTACCCTTGCTCTGATGTGAATATATAAAATAAGAAAAGTCGACATTTAACAGGAAGTTGACTTCTTATTGGTCCAATATTGGTCACAGCAGACAGAATGCCTGAAAAAGAGTATTAAACATCTGCAAATAATATTCGCTACGGATTCTTTTACGAAAATTTGTTTGAAAATTAAGGCTAAAAAAATATGCAAATTTGTTATTAAACAGGACGTTGACGTCGAATAGAAACAAAAATAGACCCCACCGTATGACATGCCTGACCAAAGAGTGTGCTAAAATCTCAAGCATTCGCAAAGAATAGTTGCTGTGAAATCTTTGACCAACATTCGTTTTACAAATTAGGCTTAAAATCAACAAAGTCGTCATTTAACTGAAAGTTGACGTCTTATTGGTACAAAAATCGAATTCTTTATATGGCATGCCTTACCAACAGTTTGTTAGAATATCGAGCACCTGTGATGTGAGAAAAATGCGGCAAGGACAAAAAAAAGCTCTTCAATTATATTACATTTGAAAATATAATCAAACTGGTACGAAATTTACAATATACAGTAATTATTATAGTACGTATATTTTACATGTTTAAAATGTCGAAAACTTGAACTATACACACAAGTCTGTTATTGACATTTGAAACATGCAATGATGAAAACCGACATTCTTATTAACTTTTATTACACTAAATATCAGCCGTCATTTTCACGTATTAAAATTCATTACCAAATCTCAAATCAATCATATAAAAATCACCATTGATATATAAACTATAAAATACGCTAAAAAGTTTACCCTTGTTTAATGGTTAATATACCAGTAAATGTCACAACTTATGAGTCTACTTTAAATATTTTATTTTCTTTACACTGCTCTTGTAATACTCACACACAAACAAACTGTCATTATTGTCCACACATACACCCCAATGATCCTTCAGATCACATTTATCAATGTAACTGAGAAACTCGCCATTCTGATCAAGAATGTGGATACAATGGTTGTCACTGTCTGCTGTCAGGATACGATTTTGACAGTCTGTTGTGATACCACAACGATCAAATGGTTTCTTCCCGGTAAATGAGGGATGGCCGGTGTACCTCCATCTGAGTTTCCCGTCCTGATTAACCACGACAATTGCATGAGCATACCAGTCAGCAACACAGATGTCATGATTTCCGTTCTCTGTGATGTATTTTATTTTATCATTCCCTGAGTACAGAGGTTTACCTTTATCATCAAATTGAATTGTTTGTTTCTCTGTAGACTTCGAGAAACGGACAACTTTGGATTGAGTCTTATCATCACGGCACATGGTAACCAGGAGATCACCAGTAGAGGTGACACACAGATTGCATGGTCCCCATCCATGTAATCTGATAAAATCATTTGGTTGTCCATTCTTTACTTTGAACACTGTCCCCTCTGTCCGAATGGAGTACAGAAGATTCCCATCCCTGTCCACAGCTATATCACTGGGCCTTTCTTCTGATTTGGTTTTGACTGCGTGGAGAAGTGCACCATTAATGTTGAAGCATTTCATATCATTTGTCAATCCATATGTCCAAACACAGTCATCATTTAGATAGGTAACACTGCGTAGATTTTGATACCCAGTCTCTATTGTGGCAACAAGCTCCGGTTCATCCAGTAGTTCTCTAACTGAGGTTTTTGATTGATTCAGTGACAAGAAATTTAATTTTCCTCAGTAGCAGTCGATAATGGGCTAATATGTCCAAACAAACTACACAGTGTCTCACCGTCTATTCGTTTTGGAATGAATGTTGGCAGTGTAACCTTAACTTTGGGTGGAAGTTTTCTTAATTCTGTGAGCTTAGCACTGTATTCAATGGTAGGAGATATTTCAGTGGATTGTTCGATTTTCCTTATGGCTTGTAATGTTTTTGTTATAAGAGACTGTGTTTGTTTTATATCAACCAAATATTTCTGTAAAATGGCGATGTGTTTCACTTTTATCTCGCTGATTTCAGTTTTCAGTTTGTTAATGATAATGGCGATTTCCCTGTGCCATTGCTCTCCTTGTTTAGAAATTGATGTTGTAAGTTTTTCATATCCCTCATCCAGGTTGGCAAGCTGAGTTTCTAAGTCAAGTGCAATTTCTTCATATGTAGGAGAAATAAGGTTTTCTAATTCTTTTGTATCTTTTCCTATAATTTCTTTCTTTGTATTGTAAACTTCTGAAACTTCTAGGAATGTATGCCCTCTATGTTGTGCAGATGCAGAACAAGAAGAACAAATCAATATTTGATCGCAATCTTTGCACTGAAATTTGCAATTTTTTTGCGAATGCGTTCTACATTTGGGATAAATGAGGGTTGATCTTCGTTCCTGAAAAGGGACTATTTTATGTTTGTCATACCCATCCGAAATGTGTTTGCCAATACATGTCATGCACAGGTTGATATGACAGAAGTCACAGTAGCTGTGTACTATGGCGGTCTCACAAAGGTCACATGGGAGCACATCCTGGACACTGTTTTGAGGATCCATAGTTTTTCTACAATTAATATATAAAATGAATTATATTATTCGGCTATGCTTATGAACATAAAGTATGCACAAAGGCAATCTCGGTACACGGTTTGTGGGGTTTTTTGTTTACTTTAAAACCATTGATTGGAAGTGGGGCGGGTGGGTGTATATTATAGGGTAAAAGTATACCATTGAGGGAGTCAGCAAGATTCCAGTTCTCCGAGAGCAAGTCTATGGTTTACTTTAACTGTTTTATTGTACCGATACAAACAATCAATCAGGAACTCAAATTAATATCAATTTTTATGTATCCAACAAGTTATAACTTCAAAATAAATATAATTAAATTACACGCGCGATGTACTGTGACTGTGTAGGCAAGTTAAGATGAGAATGTATATAGCTGATCAAAAAGGACGTTGCAACTGGAGATAAATAATATCGTTATGAATTTTCATGATTTTATTCGGTATGTTTCGGAGTTTTTCGTTTGTTTAGAGAATTCACTAAGTGTTCGGAATAGGGGTGTATCAGTTCATCTAACTGACGCACCTTCTTGCAGGGAATCAGTCTGTTTTGCAGAGAATCGGTCTGTTAACGGCGATTCTCAGGGAATCACCGAAATATATCGAATTATTATATGGAGGTATACTAATAAAATCTGTCCACTGAGAAATAACCATAGGAAGTAAAGCGCCTCTACAAAACACACATCCCCTAGCTTCACCTGAATATTGAAGTTTCATGCCATCGGTTGACATCGATTTGGAGGCGAATATGAAAGTGAAAGTTATATTGTATCAAAGTTCTAAATTAATGGGAATGGTGTAAATTGTAGTTGAAAAAGATACATAAAAGTCATATGTATAGTAAATATAGAAGTTTTTATCATAAAAAACAACAACATACCGTATACCTATAAAAATGTATTTCTTTTTAACCCTCCGCCTTTAACATGGCTGATCTCCTCGGAATGCGGTCATCACTTGACAGCATATCAAAATAAAGTTATTTCCCGTGTGTCTAACAAGCTTGTTACATATGTGTGTATGAAAAAAAACCTGTTAATACCCTATTATACTACAGCTTGAGGCCCAATTTTAAACTTTCATTATCTGTCTTTTGAAAAAGGTCCTTTTATTTTTATAATACCAAGGGATATGTTTGCGCTACGTCAGTCGAGATTATAGAGAAGAACCTCTGGATAGTGATTAGTTTAATATAGAATGATGATCAGACAAACACTGGACAAAAGTTGACCTAATACGTGTAGCATAGGTGCGCTGAACATTCAATCTATAATATATTTGGAATATTTTAGAATTATATATTTTTACAATAGATGA
This sequence comes from Magallana gigas, assembly GCF_963853765.1. Lineage (NCBI taxonomy): Eukaryota > Metazoa > Mollusca > Bivalvia > Ostreida > Ostreidae > Magallana > Magallana gigas. The sequence goes on from NC_088856.1 coordinate 29,448,721, forward strand.
TTTAAAAAACACATGCGGAAGTTGATTCAACAGAAATTACATGTAGCTGTTATTCTAGATCTTGAATGAATTGTTCTATCCGATTTAAATCATAAATATGGTGTAACAATACAAAAAAGTACACTACTCAAATATTTTTTAAGAAATTAAAGAAAAACCAGAAAATTAAATAATGGTATCTCAACATTTTTGAAATACCACCTTGGTATTAATTTTTTTGTTTCTTCTTTTTTTCAAAATGTTGTAAACCTAGCATATTGTAAATTTTGACAATGACAACCAAACATGAAACGTTAATAATTTATGACATTGTTTATGATATTGGTCAGGACATTGTCACACACTACATATACATGTAGCTAGATATAGGTAATCTTCTTGTCATAATCAACCCTGTTTATTTGGCGGCTGAAATCACAGGGTTTCCCAAGACATTAGAAGGACAACAAAATGACTTGTTTACTGGTTAACCTAAAATTGATATTTGAAACCATATATTGACATACAACATCCAAATTTTACAAATAAATAACAATGCATGTTACACTAATCTGTTTTTACTTAATTAAAACGATTTGTATTTAATGTTTTAATTTAACTGTTAACATTTAGAATAGTAAGTTAACCTCATTAATCTGTCAAAACCAATTTATTAGGCCTAAAAAAAACCCCAGCAAATTTCATCCACAAGGCATTCAGCTCATTATGTTTTTTCCAGCATCACACATTCACACAATCATAAAATACCAATAATGTTCAAAATTAATGAAATCAAGTTAACAGTAGTTTCACATTTAAAATACACAACATGTGGGTTCTGAGCGTAGTGACCCCAGAGGTTAAATATTGATGTAAATTGTTCGTTGAACGTACGTGTTTATTTGAGTCGTTATTGCGAGAACTGAAGGTACTGTAATACGTCCAATTGTATTGAGATAAAGATTGTGCAGACACTGGTACGTATTCATTTTCGTAATAATTTTCCACATTGATATGCACATTTATAGAACAAGGATATTATTACGCTTGTAGAGATTGATATACGGAAATGAAAACAAGTTTTATGCTTCTTATTATTAGGTATATACGTATAAAGCGAACACCAATCCATTAAATCGTGTATGCATACTATTTTTAACACAACCTTTTTGTGATAATTTTTCTAGGGTTAAATGGATCCCTCCCTCTTTCCTTGTAAACTAGATTATTAAATTCACGTAGCATAATAATCGGAAATATGTCTTCCCCCCCCCCCCCCTACAAACACAGTTTTCCTTCGGACCACCCCCCTCTCCATGGAAACATTTTCTAGATAATTTTTCTAGCTATCAATTCAAAATATTTTATTTTCCATGTTTTTTCAAAATCATTTAGGCTATTTGTAATCCAATCATTCTAAGGTAATGTACGTGAAGATATTATTGACAAGTAGATAAAGGAATCCCAAAGAGGGGTCACGGTTAATCCTTGTCTTCTATGACAAACGATGTTTAATTTGAAAGCATAAGCATTGATGAATTTAAAAGTATGTGCATGTGAGTTAATATAACTGCATCCATGTCATATATTCCTTTCTTAAGCAACAAACCAGAGAACAAAAATCGTCATTAAACAGTTAAGACAAACCTTAATTTTTGTAAATTGTATATAAGTGTTATCAATATTTTTTGTAATTTGAACAGTAAGTGTCATGAAGCATTTTATAAAAAGTATTTTCATTCCATTAACCACGTGTCCTCTTTCACCCCCCAAAATTACGAATAAAAATGAAATGATAAAATAATATGTCCATGAACCAAAACATATCAACTCTGAGTCTGTTTACTCGTACATATTTGACATTGTTTCGAATGCTTATATCATAAATCAAATTGTTATATTCAGTAGTATATTCTCACTATGTAACTCTATATAGACAATAATTGTAATATTAGCTCGTCCCAAAAATATTGACCGGTCAATATTTTTTTGCTATTGACCGGCTAGGAATAATATCTAGAGAACATTCCCTCTATTTCAAATACTGTAAACGTGGAAATTTTGACGATGTGTTAATTTTGACTATGTTGGCGATTTTTATTTTCTCGTCAAAATTTCCACTCGCCAAACTTCACATCATATATATAGCGTATTAATACCAGAATTTTTTATCGGCATTATCCCGTTAGGACTAGATATATACAAAGTTAATGATTCATTTATGTAAATAGCTATAAAAACACGTAATTAGCATTGAAAAACCCCATAAAATCTAAACAAGCATGTTTTAAATGCAATTATCACTTAATCGTCACAACATTCTATATTAACTTTGCATGCGTAATTATCATGCCGTGTTTGACCTACTTTATTACCTCAGGCAATATCGAATAAAAACAAAATAACAATTTTATTCCATCAAATCTGTACAGACTTTTTTTTCAATCAAAGTAAAGTTTTATTAATACCAACGCTTGTAAAAGAGTTCGCAAGAAAGATAACTCTAACCCTGGTATTATAAGAAATCAAAGATAGATAACTCTTACTCTTATTCAAAAATTCGTCAAAATTTAAACTCGCCAATTGTCTCTTACTAAAATATCGTCAAATTTTGAACTCGTCAATATAACCACGTTTACAGTAATCGGCTCTGATTTGTTGATTCGTAAACGATGACGTAAATAATTCTTCGCGACTCCAAAACAAGGTGACGTCATAATAGACAGTCAGTCAAGGCAAGTAAACAACGGACGCGCAATGCGACGGTTTGCTATCATAACGGATGTAAGAATTTGCGAATTACTGTGAAATAAAATCAGGTAGAACATCTGTATGTTAATTCTTACGGGCGGTGGAATATCACCAGTGACCGTTTGATACTGAGGATAGTTTGGAAATGAACTTTGCACAAAATTGAAATCGTGAATTCTTTGTTGAGCTGAGAAAATTACGGCGATCTGTTTTCAATTACTTTCTTTAATTTTGGTTTGTTTCTTCATATAACAAAACAAATGTTGACTGTGTTTTCGGGAAACATTGATTATATTAGCCCCCTTCGGACGAAAATATTGCCCTCCGCTTCGCGTCGGGCAATATTTCGGCCCTCGGGGGCTAATATAATCAATGTTGCCCTCAACCCCAGTCAATATTTGTGTAATATTTAATATGAGAGAGAGAGAGAGAGAGAGAGAGAGAGAGAGAGAGAGAGATTTTAACCCAAAAATTTTAGATATTCAGTATTCAACTAAATAAGTTTCGGATTCGCTCCTGGCCTTGTAACAGTGTCAATAATGAACCAGACTGTACTAGTAGTATTTTATGCAGAATGTTGATTAAACACTATATATCTTTTTACACAAAACAGGTACCCACTGATGCTTTTAAAAAACATGCCATTGGTTTTGTACACAAAAAGCATCAAACTTAGCTGTGGTTTTGTCAAGCAACGCAGTGTTTAACTTTGTAACCACGTGTAGAGTGGTTGAACAAGAATGATAAAAACTCTGTTCCTAATATCATCGTTTTAGTTTAAATAAGAGTTTGATGGTGAAATAAAACCTACATGTATCTCTTAATAGATTTTTATGGTTTAATTTATGAGTAAGATGTAATATTAAAAGCGATCAATATTTTGTATACATGTATTTAGAAAATGTTATCCTAACACTCATGCTTCCGCTAAAAATTACACAGGAGCTGTAGATATATTGGAGTCGCCTCGAGGAAAGTCTCGTGAATTTTCATTTGAACATCTCTGGATTTCTTATAAACATAGCAATGAGAAAGAAAACATTTCGAACACATTCGCAGGGGTGTATTCAATACCTTTCAAAATGTATTAATACTAGCCTTGAAACTTGTAGTCATTTCAATATAGCCAGTCGTTGACTAAAAATGGTTGGGAAACGGGTTGAGAATATATTTGACGAAATCAGAGATGAAATAAAAGTTCGCACAAGGTAAAACATTCGGTAATGCAGATTGTAACTGAATTAAGGGAAGATTATGTGTCCAATAAGGTATCTAACATTCTTTTTTTCCAAGTGGGTTAATATCGAGAATATCAATGCACTTTCAAATAAAAAAAATTCATTCAAAGTTCGTTGACTTGGTCCTAAAATTAACGCCATTTGACAAAATCTTAAAAGTCCAAACATTTTTAAAGTGCGTTTTAACAGCCCCCAAATATAGGGCAGAGCTAAAAGACTAGAAATTCAAAGGAGACATTACATGTTAACATTGTACAACAAAATACAAATAAAAATGTGATCCAATCCTTCTCCTGGCGATCATGATTCAAACAAACCTGAATCTACACAATCTGAAGTGAAAACACTGCTGTGATGTCATTCTTTTGTTCTTGCAGTCTAAAATTTTACCTGCGACAGTCCGATATTAGTTGGCTTCTTAATATAAGACGGTTACCAGTGGTTACAGAACAAAATCGGACAGTCTCAGATAAATCATCTATGAAATTCACTGGCACTGTTTTAAGTTCGATATATGCCCCAAACACTTCTGTATGAAAAAATATCAGACAGTTCTCGGCTCTAACGGGCCTCGACACTCTCTGATATTTTTTTTTTATACATAACTGTTTTTGACATATATCCATTACAGATGCTACAATACAAAATGATATTTCTTTCGATGAAAATGTACCGACTAAACAGGATGTCAGATTTCCTAACTTCGACGAGTCAGGACAAAGCATTTTTTTTCATTACGAATTGTAACACAAAAAGTAATCTACATTCCATCAAATAGATTTGCCCCCAACCAAAAAAAAAAATTAAAGGATCAATGAAAATTTGATAAAATCGTTTCCGGTTATAGTTTTCTTTTGTGCCGTCGTTGATTTAAAAGAAAAGTTATCAAATTCATTTCTTATCATTTAATAAAACATTTTCAAATCATAATGCCATACACATGAACATTGGTTGTCGGTTAGAGCAGTTAATTATTTGTTCCCGGGGACAAAAACAATTAACTTTGATATCTCTGTGAATTGAAATAAAATGTTAAAATAAAATTTTCAATGTACATTTTAAAAAACTGCTTTTTATAATTGTCAAAAACCGGCCGTCTATGTTGAATATTTAATTTTCTTTACATTGCTTTTATATAACTCGCACACAAACAGATTGTCATTATTGTCCATACATAAGCCGTAAGGAATCTTCAGATCACAGTTATCAATGTAACGGAGAAACTGTCCATTCTGATCCAGAATGTGGATACAATTGTTGTTACCGTCTGCGGTCAGAATACGACTCTGACTGTCTGTTGTGATACCATAGGGTCTAAATGATATGTTCTTGGTAACTGAGGGATGACCGGTGTATCTCCATCTGAGTTTCCCGTCCTGATTAACCACCACAACTGCTCCAGCCACACAGTCAGTTACACATATATCATGGTTTCTGTTCTCAGTGATGTATTTAATCTTGGCATTCCCTGAATACAGAGGTTTACCTTCATCATCAAATTGAATTGTTTGTTTCTCTGTAGATCCTGAGTAACGGACAACTTTTGACTGAGTTTCATCATCACTGCATATGATAACCAGGAGGTCACCAGTGGATGTGACACACAGCTTACACGGTCCCCATCCTTGTAATTTGAAAACCTCTTCTGTATGTCCATTCTTTATTTTATTTACTTTCCCTGCTGTCCGATTGGATAATAGTAGATCCCCATTATTGTCTACAGCTATATCATTTGGCCTTTTTTCTGCATTTATTTTGACTGTCTGGAGAAGTGAACCTTTAGTATTGAAGCATTTGATATCATTGGTCTCTCCACTCGTCCATATACTATCATCATTAAGACACGTCACATTGCGGTTTTTTTCATACCCAGTCTGTATTGTGGCAACAAGCTCCGGTTCATCCAGTAGTATTTTGACTGAAGTGTTGGATAGGTTTAGTGACAAAGCATTTTCTTCTGTAGCAGTAGATAATGGGGTGATCTGTCCAACCAAACTATACAGCTTCTCTCGATCTATTGGTTTTGAAATAAATGTTGGCAGCGATACCTCGACCTTGGGTGGAAGCTTGCTAAACTCTCTGACCTTAGAGCTGTATTTAATGATTGGAAATACTTCCGTGGAATATTCCATTTCCTTTAAGGCCTGTAATGCTTCTTTTATGAGAGACTGTATCTGTTTAATTTCATCCAAGTGTTTCTGTAGAATGTCTCTGTGTTTTATTTTTATCTCGCTGATTTCAATTTTCATTTTATTGATGATGAAGTCGATTTCTCTGTGCCATTGCTCTCCTTGTTTGGACATTGTTGTTGTAAGTTTCTCATATCCTCCATCCAGGTTGGCAAGCTGATTTTCCAAATCAAGTGCAATTTCTTCATATGTAGGAGAAATAATGTTTTGAAATTCGTTTGCATCTTTTCCCAAAATTTCTTTCTTTGTATTGTAAACTTCTGAAACTTCTAGGAATGTATGCCCTCTATGTAGTGCAGATGCCATACAAGAAGAACAAATCAATATTTCATCGCAATCTTTGCACTGAAATTTGCAATTTTTTTGTGAATGCGTTCTACATTTCGGATAAATGAGGGTTGATCTTCGTTCCTGAAAAGGGACTATCTTATGTTTGTCATATCCATCGGAGATGTGTTTGCCTAAACATGGTATGCAGAGGTTGACATGACAAAAGTCACAGTAGCTGTGTACTATGGCGGTCTCACAAAGGTCACATCGATGCACATCCTGGGCACTGTTTTGGGGATCCATAGCTTTCTACAAATGAATATGTATGAAAAATATATTATATTATTCGGTTATCCTTATCAATAAAAGTATGCACTCAAGCCATCTCGATATACCGTTGAGGTAAACTGTACATATATCAAATAAGCAAAAAAATTGCAGTTTGGGGATAAAAATGAATGGCTAGGAATGTGTGTGGGTGGGGTGTATAATAATAAATATGTATCAACTGACAAATAACCCTAGAAAGTAAAGCGCTGAAACAAAACACAAACCCTCTTCACCTGAACATTATTAACTGTTTTATTTCTCACTGTTTCCCCTCTACCGGTTCACATCAATTTGGAGGCGAGTACGTTAAACAGGTCTATAGAGAAAGTGAAAGTTATATTGTTGAAAGAGATATATTAAAGTTCTAAATTGATGGAAATTATGTAGATTGTAGTTGAAAAAGATACGTAAAAATCAAATGTATAGTAAATATAGAAGTTTTGATCATAAAAAACAACATACCGTGTATCTATATAATTTTTTTAACCCTCCGATTCTAACATGGCTGATCTTGCTTGCAATGCGGTCACTTGACAGCAAATTGAAAAAGAGTTATTTCCCGTGTGTCTAAACAAACATTCTTTTTTTATGTCTGTATGAAGAAAAACGGTTGATTAATAGCATATTGTGCTACATCTGGAGCCCAATTTTACACTTTTATTATTTGTCTTTTGAGAGAGTTTTTTTCTTTTATTTTCATAATACCATGGGATAGTTTTGTGCTATGTACGCCAGTCGAGATAATTGAGATAGAAGTCAGAAGACAAACGGACGGACACTGGACAAGAGTATACCTTATACACTGTACTGTACATGTATCTGAGGTGCACTGAATATGATAGATAGATAGATAGATAGATAGATAGATAGATAGATAGATAGATAAACAGACAGATATATAGATAGATAGACACACACACACATGACGAAAGATATCTAAAAAAAATCCGAAAAATAAAATAATAGTACCCGGAATTTCATTTTTGAAAATGCCACTTTCCCAATAAAACGGTTTCTTCTGTTTTATTTTTTGTTAACATTGTTCATGATAATAACCATAATGTGTTAGCAACAGATATTGCCTCACAACTTGTTCACGTACACAATAATTTATCTACTTGTCATTAACTCCATTTTTTTTTTGGCGACTGTAAGCACAGAGCCTCTGTAGACATTCGCTGAACAAAAATAAGAATTTTCTACTGATTAACCCTAACATTTGAAGCCATAATTAATCTACCCTTTTCAACGCCCAAGATTAATAGTGTACTTGTTAAATATGAATCAAATTGAATAACAACAGGAATTAGCTTAGAAACAAATAAAAGGATTTATTGATAATAAAATTTGAGGAGTATTGCACATAGTTTAAAAATAATAGGCATATTTTAAACAAATAAATGCTGGTATACACATTAAATCTGAATAGTTACACAGTCAAATTGACACAATACATCCAAATTCTACAAATAAATAACAATACAAATTACACTAACCTTTTTCTAAATTGAAATGCATCTGTATTTAATTTTTACATTCAACTATAAGTTATTATTTTCTCATTAAATTATAATCCATCAGCTAAAACCAATTTGTTAGGCCTAAATAAAAAAGCCATTTTCACTCACAAGGCATTTTAAAGCTCACTCTGTTTTTCAATGCATCACACATTCACACAGTCATAAAATACCAAAAATGATCAAAACCAATGGCATCATTAGGTTAAAAACAGTTTTAAATTTAAAAAAGTTCAACATGTGGGTTTTGGTAAGGAGTGACTAGAGGTCAAACATTGTTCGTAGAACGTGTTTCTCGGAGTCGTTGTGATGTGAACTGAAGGTACTGTAACACGCTTGTTGTGACAAAGACTGGAGGAACTCCGTGAGGTATGCCTAGAAAAAATTGGAGAAAATTAAAGTAATACTTTACTGTTTACTGCATGTGAAGCCAATAAATATGAACTGAGACACGTTCTTATAAATCACCACCCCCCCCCCCTTTTTAATGCCTCTATTTGATGCATTTTTAAATGATTGAAGAAAAATTCATGATTGAATTTTGCGATTTAAAGATGAGTATTAATCTATTATACATAAAACAGCAGTTTTTTTTCATCATTTTCCCTTTAGCTATCGATAGGAGTGTGCATATTATATATATGTAAGTGTACTAGACTCAAAAGTTTTGAGTAATGTGAATAAATCTGAAACAATAATATAGAAAACATCCTAGACAATGTATTTTTAGACTGACTTTTTCTCTGACTTCGAATATATCCATGTATTGATATGCACACTGACCTGTAAATCTATCTGGTAGGTCGGGTCTTTGGAGAAATCGGGGTCCTCTTCCTCCTCCTCATCAACATCATACCCTGAAGTAAAGCATTTCAAACATTTTATCAAATGTTCATTCAAATATAAAGATTTCAAAAAAGAATTTTCTTTATCTTTATCTTTATCCATGTTTCCTTAGACTAAAATCTTGCATTTCCATTTTTTTTTTAAATCTGTAATTTAAGAGATGGCTTTATTCCTGTATTCAACAGGTTAAAATTCATATCCCAGAAGATTTAAATGTCAGCTAATTGTTTTAACAAGAATATCTTTCACCCCCCCCCCCAACATTACCACCAATCACTTATTATCAGCATAAAGAGTATAATCACCATTAAACTTGGCTGCAATACTGTCAATCAGAATTTATCTATCTCCATAACAGACACTTACAAACCCTTTGAGTACAAGTATATTTGACACTTTCATCTTATCAGTGCTTTCTTATTAGAAAAAATACAAGGTATAATCACCATTGAACTCGGCCGCCATACTGTCAATCAGGTCAGACAGAGTCTGCCCCCTCAGCTGGATGTCTTCCTCCCCATCAGCATCTTCATCTTCCCAGTCGTCTTCCTCTTCATCCTCATCTTCCTTGCCAGCCTTACACATGTTTGTCTCTATCTGGTTGGACAGTTCGTTGATGAGCAGTTTATAGATCTTGACCAGAACTGGAATGGTGGTCCATTGAACTGGCTCTGAAAGAAAAAAAAAAGAAAACTGAGTAAAAGAATTTTTTTTAATTCCCTATATTAAAGAAAAGATGACACTAGTACTTTGAAAAAATTTCTCCCCCCCCCCCTTAATCTTATTATGTTGACATTTTAAAACTGCCTTTATTCAAAATGTGTTAAATTTGCTTCACGTGTCTGTTTTAGAAACCAGATTCTTTTAAATCAGGTCTTCCTTGCATCTATGTACATGTATATTAATAAGTACATCCAGAAATTGATCAAGTATATTCATTTCATAATGACACAAATTGTTTCACCCAACCATCTCCTTGCTATCCCCTCCCATTATCAATTTTTCTGTCCCAATTTAAATTAGCTTTCATACAAACCATGTCTTTCAATGGTGCTGTTCACATACCAATATCAGTAATGAAAAAGTCTTGTTTATAATAGTACTAATATTGAACATCAGTCCATCTCTTGTTTGGTACATACACTAGCTCATTTCTCTCTTTGGTACTATTCTCTTACAGTTCGTAGTTCATGATAAAGCCTTATCTCTCGTGCTTTTTATTATACCTCTGTGAATATTTTCTATGTAAAATTACGACGAATAAATACGCTAACCTATCTAACTGTAAAATATTTTCCTTCCTATCCGGCCATGGTGAATGGTCATCGAAACTATTCACCGGCAGCATTTGATTTCCCACCTTTTTGAACTAGGAACACTTCTGACGTAATCTGATTGCTACACTAAATTCAAAGTCCGATAACTTAAATTTGATTATCATCAAAAAATTCTACATACCGACAAATAAAGTTATCTTTTGTATAATAAAATTATACCTATTCACTGACTATCTGGACTATAGCAAGTTTATTGCCCCCCTCGAAAGCAACTATTTTCCTCAGTTTCCCTTTGTGAAATAGTTGCTGTCTTGATGGACAATAAACTTACTATCGTCCTCATAACCAGTAAATAGGTATATAATATACACATTAGCCCATCTCTTTGATCAGTATTGTTTACTTACGGTTGGCGGTTTTGGACCTGGTTCTGATCCCCGAGGTTGGCTGTTCCACTTCCTCCCCTTGGATCATGATCTCCTGCAGTCTGGTGTCGTTGGCCTGTATCGCATGTAGCAACAGCTTACACAGGGCAACGGTGCTAGAAAACAACAGAAAATTGCACCTTAGAAAACTATATTTATCATCTTCATTTACACTTCAGAAGACTGAAATTGTCATAAAGGTAAATCAAAAGTGCTTTCATTCAGAACAACTTTTTTTTTATTTTTTTTTATTTTAATTGCTAATACAAGCAAGGAGTATGATGGCTTGTGAGTACCATAAAATCACAAAAATGACTTACTCAAATGGAGAGTACATGTATTACAGTTCTTAAGTAGGAAATTAGCACTGTACCAAAAATAACTTGCAAGCAATATATATCAAGATACCTTACAGATATCTAATCTATAGTATGTGTTCTTTACCAGACTTTTCTTTCGTAATTGCCGTAGAAGAGATGCTGGCGGGAGCACCACTCTGTGAGCACAAACTCCAGGGCGGGTTTTCCGGTGGGGCCCGGGACGTTGGTCAGGAAGTCGAGCACAGCGGGCATGTTACTGATCATCAGCTGGGCAAACACCATCACCAAACTCTGACAACAAATAACAGATGTTATCATACACACCTCAAAGTGGCTTCAAGACTTTTAAAAGATGATTCATTTGCATGGTATTTAACCTCACGGACAGGAATGAAGAAGCGTTTTCTTCTAAAATCAAAGGAGATGGGGCATGTTTAAAAACCTTAACAAGAGTAGCCATATGTCATACCACTCACTTTTTGTGCAACGTCGGATCTCGATAAACATCATGTTAAAAGCATTATAATGTACATGCAGTGTTTGTCTAGAAGTCTTTTAAATCGATCTAAATTACAGTTCTGGACTAAATTAGTAGTCACTTGTCGCACAAGACAGGGAGTCACTTACTACAATGTTTTTTCATAAAATATTGTTGAGCGAGACCAAACGTAGTCACAAAAGAGTCAAGAGTACCTCCATCACACTGAGGGTCTCTGCTTGCTGCATCTTGCTGAGGACCAGTCTCAACATCAGGTCCAGGTTCTCGCCGAGCTGGTTCCCGACCTTGGTGATCACTATGGAGACCAGTCGCCCCACAAAGGAGGCAGTGTGCTCCGAGGTTTTAGGGTCCAGGAGTTTGGATATCACCTGCATGATGTAGTACAGTCCGTTGTTGCCTGGGGAGGAAAAACCATGACTTATGTAACTTACAATACATGTACATGTGCATTTCATTGTAGAGCAATGATCTGCACAACAGATGCAGAGGCATTAACAGTCAACTGTTATACATGCACAATCAAATTGAGATAAAATCATTTGCAAAAAGTTTATTAGAATTGGACCGTAAACTAATGACAAACAAGCGAGATATTACAGTTTAAAGAAACGTCTAGAAGAAAAAGAAGAAGAAAAATAATAATGAAGAATTTCCAACAGGATCAGTACAAGGTCTTCCGTTGGAAACGGAAGACCTTAATAAAAGTTCGCACAAGGTAAAACTTTCGGTAATGCAGATTGTAACTGAATTAAGGGAAGATTATGTGTCCAATAAGGTATCTAACATTTCTTTTTTCCAAGTGGGTTAATATCGAGAATATCGATGCACTTTCAAATTAAAAAAATTCATTCAAAGTTCGTTGACTTGGTCCTAAAATTAACGCAATTTGACAAAATTTTAAAAGTGCAAACATTTTTAAAGGGCGTTTTAACAGCCCCTAAATATAGGGCAGAGCTAAAAGACTAGAAATTCAAAGGAGACATTACATGTTCACATTGTACAACAAAACACAAATAAAAATGTGTTCCAATCCTCCTGGAGATAATGATTCCAACAAACCTGAATCTACACAATCTGAAGTGAAAACACTGCTGTGATGTCATTCTTTTGTTCTTGCAGTCTAAAATTTTAACCTGCGACAGTCCGATATTAGTGGGCTTCTTAATATCAGACAGTTACCAGTGGTTACAGAACAAAATCGGACAGTCTCAGATAAATCATCTATGAAATTCACTGGCACTGTTTTAAGTTCGATATATGCCTCAAACACTTCTGTATGAAAAAAATATCAGACAGTTCTCAGCTCTAACGGGCTGCAAAATATATCTGACAGTATTCAGCTCTAACGGGCCTCGAACCTCTGTGATATTTTTTTTTATACATAACTGTTTTTGACAAATATCCATTACAGATGCTACAATACAAAATGATATTTCTTTCGATGAAAATGAACCGACTAAACAGGATGTCAGATTTCCAATCTTCGACGAGTCAGGAAAAAGCATTTTTTTCATTACGAATAGTACCACAAAAAGTAATCTACATTCCATCAATAGATTTACCCCCATCCAAAAATTTTTTTTAAAAAGGATCAATGAAAAATTGATAAAATCGTTTCCGTTTATAGTTTTCTTTTGTGTCGTCGTTGATTTAAGAGAAAAGTTATCAAATTCATTTCTTATCATTTAATAAAACATTTTCAAATCATATTGTCATACACATGAGCCTTGGTTGTCGGTTAGAGCAGTTAATCATTTGTTCCCGGGGACAAAAACAATTCACTTTAATATCTCTGTGAATTGAAATAAAATGTTAAAATAAAGTATTCAATGTACATTAAAAAAGTTGCCTTTTATAATTGTCAAAAACCGGCCGTCTATGTACAATATTTAATTTTCTTTACGTTCCATTTGTTATACTCGCACACAAACAGATTGTCATTATTATCCACACATAAACCATAAGGATCCTCCAGACCACAGTTATCAATGTAACGGAGAAACTGTCCATTCTGATCCAGAATGTGGATACAAAGGTTGTTCCAGTCTGCTGTTAGGATGCGACTCTGACTGTCTGTTGTGATACCCCAGGGTTTAATTGGTATGTTCTTGGTATCTGTGAGACGACCAGTGTATCTCCATTTGAGTTTCCCGTCCTGATTAACCACCACTACTGCACCAGCCGCCCAGTCAGCTACACAGATGTCATGGTTTCTGTTCTCAGTGATGTATTTACTATATTGATTCCCTGAGTACAGAGGTTTTCCTTCATCATCAAATTGAATGGTTTGTTTCTCTGTAGATCCCGAGTAACGGACAACTTTGGATTGAGTCCAATCATCACTGCACATGGTAAGCAGGAGATCACCTGTAGAGGTGACACACAGATTACACGGTCCCCATCCTTGTAATTTGAAAACCTCTTCTGTATGTCCATTCTTTATTTTATTTACTTTCCCTGCTGTCCGATTGGATAATAGCAATAATAATAGATCACCATTAGTGTCTACAGCTATATCATTTGGCCCTTTTTCTGCATTTATTTTGACTGTCTGGAGAAGTGAACCTTTAGTATTGAAGCATTTGATACCATTGGTCATTCCACTCGTCCATATACTACCATCATGAAGACAGGTAACATTGCGTTGTTTTTCATATCCAGTCTGTATTGTGGCAACAAGCTCTGGTTCATCCAGTAGTTCTCTAACTGAAGTGTTTGGTTGGTTAGGTGACCAGGTATTTTCTTCTGTAGCAGTAGATAATGGGGTGATCTGTCCAACCAAACTACACAGCTTCTCGCGATCTATTGGTTTTGAAATAAATGTTGGCAGCGATACCTGGACCTTGGGTGGAAGCTTGCTAAACTCTCTGACCTTAGAACTGTATTCAATGATTGGAAATACTTCCGTGGAATATTCCATTTCCTTTAAGGTATGTAATGCTTCTTTTATGAGAGACTGTATCTGTTTAATTCCATCCAAGTGTTTCTGTAGAATGTCTCTGTGTTTTATTTTTATCTCGCTGATTTCAGTTTTCATTTTATTGATGGTGATGTCGATTTCTCTGTGCCATTGCTCTCCTTGTTTGGACATTGTTGTTGTAAGTTTCTCATATCCTCCATCCAGGTTGGCAAGCTGATTTTCCAAATCAAGTGCAATTTCTTCATATGTAGGAGAAATGATGTTTTGGAATTCTTTTGTATCTTTTCCCAAAATTTCTTTCTTTGTATTGTAAACTTCTGACACTTCTAGGAATGTATGCCCTCTATGTTGTGCAGATGCCGTACAAGAAGAACAAATCAATATTTCATCGCAATCTTTGCACTGAAATTCGCAATTTTTTTGTGAATGCGTTCTACATTTCGGATAAATGAGGGTTGGTAGTCGTTCCTGAAAAGGAACTATTTCATGTTTGTCATATCCATCATATCCATCGGAGATGTGATCTATTACACAGAGCATGCAGAGGTTGACATGACAAAAGTCACAGTAGCTGTGTACTATGGCGGTCTCACAAAGGTCACATCGATGCACATCCTGGGCACTGTTTTGGGGATCCATAGTTTTCTACAAATGAATATGTATGAAAAATATAATTATATTATTCGGTTATCCTTATCGATAAAAGTGTACACACAAGCCATCTCGATACACCGTTGAGGTTTTTTTTTAAAAGATATAGTGATAAATAAACTGTACATATATCAAATAAGCAAAAAAACTGCAGTTTAGGGATAAAAATGAATAGCTAAGGATGTGTGTGGGTGGGGTGTATAACAGGCACGTAGCATCAGGGCCCCCCCCTAGCCCCCCCCCCCCCCCCCCCCCCACTTTTTCTCACAGGAACTAATTTTTTAAAATTTACATATAAAAAATTGAATTATCATGGAGTTGGCCCCCCCACTTTTTTGGAGGATGTAAAAAAATTGATATGAAAATAAGGAAATTAGGATTGAAATTGAAGTTATATACTATGCTAGCCCCCCCCCCCCCCCCCCCCCCCCCCCGGATAAGGAATTTGAAGATTTTTGGAAAGTCTTATTTCCATTTTTTTTTTTTTGCTTGTCAAGATTTTTCGGATGAGTCTGGCCCCCCCCCCCCCACTTTCAAAAACGATGCTACGTGCCTGTATAATAAAATGTATCAACTGACAAATAACCCTAGAAAGTAAAGCGCTGAAACAAAACACAAATCCCCTTCACCTGAACATGGAAGTTTTATTTCACTGTTTCACCTCTACCGGTTGACATCAATTTGGAGGCGAGTACGTTAAACAGCTCTATAGAGAAAGTGAAAGTGAAAGTTATATTGTTGAAAAAGATATATTAAAGTTCTAAATTGATGGAAATTATGTACATTGCAGTTGAAGAAGATGCATAAAATCAAATGTATAGTAAATATAGAAGTTTTTATCATACAAAAACAACATACCGTGTATCTATATAATTTGTTTTAACCCTCCGATTCTAACATGGCTGATCTTGCTTGCAATGCGGTCACTTGACAGCAAACTGAAATAGAGTTATTTCCCGTGTGTCTAAACAAATGTTCTTTTTTATGTCTGTATGAAGAAAAACAGTTGATTAATAGCATATTGTGTTACATCTGGAGCCCAATTTTACACTTTTATTATATTTCTTCTGAGAGAGTTTTTTTTCCTTTTATTTTCATAATACCATGGGATAGTTTTGTGCTATATATGTACGTCAGTCGTGACAATTGAGATAAAAGTCAGAAAGGAAAAACGGACGGACACTGGACAAGAGTTTACCTTATACACTGTATTGTACATGTAGCTGAGGTGCGCTGAATATGATAGATAGATAGATAGATAGAGATAGATAGATAGATAGATAGATAGATAGAGAGAGAGATAAAGAGAGAGAGAGAGAGAGAGAGAGAGAGAGATAAACAGACAGATATATACATGTAGATAGATACACACACACACATGAAATGTATATAAAAAAATCCGAAAAATAAAATAATAGTACCTGGAATTTCATTTTTGAAAATGCCACTTTCCCAATAAAACGGTTTCTTCTGTTTTATTTTTTGTTAACATTGTTCATGATAATAACCATAATGTGTCAGCAACAGATATTGCCACACACCTTGTTCACTTAAAGAATAATTTATCTGTCATTAACTCCATTTTTTGGCGACTGTAAGCACAGAGCCTCTGTAGACATTCGCTGAACAAAAATAAGAATTTTCTACTGATTAACCCTAACATTTGAAGCCATAATTAATCTACCCTTTTCAATGCCAAAGATTAATAGTGTACTTGTTAAATGTTGAATCAGATTGAATAACAACAGAAATTAGCTTAGAAACAAATAAAAGGATTTATTGATAATAAAATTTGAGGAGTATTGCACATAGTTAACAAATAATAGGCATATTTTAAACAAATAAATGCTGGTATACACATTAAATCTGAATAGTTACACAATCAAATTGACACAATACATCCAAATTCTACAAATAAATAACTACAAATTACACTAACCTTTTTCTGATTTGAAATGCATCTGTATTTAATTTTTACATTCAACTGTTATTATTTTCTCATTAAATTATAATCCATCAGCTAAAACCAATTTGTTAGACCTAAATAAAACAGCCATTTTCACTCACAAGGCATTTTAAAGCTCACTCTGTTTTTCCAAGCATCACACATTCACACAGTCATAAAATACCAAAAATGTTCAAAACCAATGGCATCATTAAGTTAAAAACAGTTTTAAATTTAAAAAAGTTTAACACTAGAGGTCAAACATTGATGTTAATTGTTCGTAGAACGTGTTTCTCGGAGTCATTGTGATGTGAACTGAAGGTACTGTAACACGCTTGTTGGGACAAAGACTGGAGGAACTCTGTGAGGTATGTCTAGAAAAAATTGGAGAAAACTCAAGTTAAACTTCACTGTTTTAAATACTGCATGTGAAACCGATTATTATGAACTGAGGCACGTCCTTATAGATCATTTTCCCCCCCTAATAATGCCTCTATTTGATGCATTTTTAAATAATTGAAGAAAAATTCATGATTGATAATTTTGCAATTTAAGGATGAGTATTGTACATAAAACAGCAGGTTTTTTTTCATCATTTTCCATCTAACTATAGACAGGAGTGTGCATATTATAAATGTATGTGTACTAGACTCAAAAGTTTTGAGTAATGGTAACAAATATGAAACAATAATAATGAAAGCATCTTAGACTATGTATTTTTACACTGACTTTTTCTCTCTTCATACATTTGAATATATCCATGTATTGATATGCACACTGACCTGTAAATCTATCTGGTAGGTCGGGTCTATGGAGAAATCGGGGTCCTCTTCCTCCTCCTCATCAACATCATACCCTGAAGTAAAGCATTTCAAACATTTAATCAAATGTTCATTCAAATATAAAAATTTCAAAAGAGAATTTTCATGAACATCTTTATCCATGTTTCCTTAGACTTAAATCTTGCATTTCCATTTTTTCTTTAAATCTGTAACATAAGAGATGGCTTTATTCCTGTATCCAACAGGTTAAAATTCATATCCCAGAAGATTTAAATGTCAGCTACTTGTTTTAACAAGAATATCTTTCACATTACTGTCCTTGCGGAAAAAAAAACCTCACACACATTAGGTTTTTAATAGTTATACTGTCTACAGATATATATATATAGCTCAATCAAACAAGCAACTCTGCCAACATGTTAAACCTGATATATTTATGGATCAGTCGGTTGCAAACCCTAAAGGTAAAAGTATATATATTTGACACCCCCCCCCCAACATTACCACCAATCACTTATTATCAGCATAAAGAGTATAATCACCATTAAACTTGGCTGTAATACTGTCAATCAGACTTTATCTATTTTCATAACAGACACTTACAAATCCTTTGAGTACAAGTATATTTGACACTTTCATCTTATCAGTGCTTTCTTATTAGAAAAAATACAACGTATAATCACCATTGAACTCGGCCGCCATACTGTCAATCAGGTCAGACAGAGTCTGCCCCCTCAGCTGGATGTCTTCCTCACCATCAGCATCTTCATCTTCCCAGTCGTCTTCCTCTTCATCCTCATCTTCCTTGCCGGCCTTACACATGTTTGTCTCTATCTGGTTGGACAGTTCGTTGATGAGCAGTTTATAGATCTTGACCAGAACTGGAATGGTGGTCCATTGAACTGGTTCTGAAAGAAAATTTTAAACTGAGTAAAAGAATTCCCTATATTATAGAAAAGATGACACTAGTATTCTGAACAAATTTCTCCCCCCTTTAATCTTATCCTTACATTTTTAAATTGCCTTTATTCAAAATGTGTTAAATTTGCTTCAGGTGTCTGTTTTAGAAAGCAGATTCTATTAAATCAGGTCTTGCTTGCATCTATGTACATGTATATTAATAAGTACATCCAGCAATTGATCAAGTATATTCACTTCATAATGACACAAATTGTTTCACCCAACCATCTCTTTGCTATCCCCTCCCATTATCAATTTTTCTGTCCTAATTTAAATTAGCTTTCATACATACCATGTCTTTCAATGGTGCTGTTTACATACAAATATTAGTAATGAAAAAGTCTTGTTTATAGTACAAATATTGAACTTCAGTCCATGTTTAGTACATACACTAGCTCATTTCTCTCTTTGACAATATTCTCTTACAGTTTGTAGTTTATGATAAAGCCTTATTTATCATGCTTTTTATTATACCTCTGTGAATATTTTCTATGTAAAATTACAACAAATAAATACGCTAACCTATCTAACTGTAAAATAATTTCCTTGCTATCTGGCCACGGTGAATGGTCATCGAAACTATTCACCGGCAGTTCTGACTTAATCCGATTGCTGAAAGTCCGATAACTTTAATTTGATTATCATCAAGAAATTCTACATACCAACAAATAAAGTTTTCTTCTGTATAATAAAATTATACCTATTCACTGACTATTCGGACTATAGCAAGCTTATTGCCCCCCTCGACAGCAACTTCCCCTTGTGAAATAGTTGCTGTCTTGATGGACAATAAACTTACTATCGTCTTCATAACTAATAAATAGGTATATAATATACACATTAGCCCATCTCTTTGATCAGTACTGTTTACTTACGGTTGGCGGTTTTGGACCTGGTTCTAATCCCTGAAGTTGGCTGCTCCACTTCCTCCCCTTGGATCATGATCTCCTGCAGTCTGGTGTCGTTGGCCTGTATCGCATGTAGCAACAGCTTACACAGGGCAACGGTGCTAGAAAACAACAGAAAATTGCAACTTAGAACATTACACCATGTTTATCATCTTCATTTACACTT
Source organism: Magallana gigas (assembly GCF_963853765.1). NCBI lineage: Eukaryota > Metazoa > Mollusca > Bivalvia > Ostreida > Ostreidae > Magallana > Magallana gigas. The sequence continues at coordinate 29,468,694 of NC_088856.1, forward strand.
TTCAAGATTGAAATTGTCATAAAAGTAAATCAAAAGTGTGTAAATCAAAAATTCATTCAGAACACTTTTTTTAATTTAATTGCTAAAACAAGCAAGAAGTATGATGGCTTGTGAGTACCATAAAATCACAAAAATGACTTACTCAAACAGAAAATGCATGTATTACAGTTCTTTAGTAAGAAATTAGTACTGGACCATAAATACTTTTGGAAAATAAATAAAGCAATCAATTATCAAGATACCTTACAGATCTCTAATCTATAGAATGTGTTCTTTACCAGACTTTTCTTTCGTAATTGCCGTAGAAGAGATGCTGTCGGGAGCACCACTCTGTGAGAACAAACTCGAGGGCGGGTTTCCCGGTGGGGCCTGGGACGTTGGTCAGGAAGTCAAGCACAGCGGGCATGTTACTGATCATCAGCTGGGCAAACACCATCACCAAACTCTGACAACAATAAACAGGCATTATCATACACAACCTCAAAGTGGCTTCAAGACTATTAAAAGATGATTTATTTGCATGTTATTTAACCTCAGGGACAGGAATGAAGAAGCGTTTTCCTCTAAAATCAAAGTAGAGAGGGCATGTTTAAAAACCTTAACAAAAGTACCAAATGTCATACCACTTACTTTTTGTGCAATGTCGGATCTCGATAAACATCATGTTAAAAGCATTATAATGTACATGCAGTGTTTGTCTAGAAGTCTTTAAAATCGATCTAAATTACATTTCTTGACTAAATTAGAAGTCACTTGTCGCACAAGATAGGGAATCACTTACTACAATGTTTTTTCATAAAATATTGTTGAGCGAAACCAAATGTATTCACAAAAGAGTCATTCAGCAGAGTTATTGTTTTGAAGTTGTGAAGAGTAGAACCAGAAAGCATTAGTACCTCCATCACACTGAGGGTCTCTGCTTGCTGCATCTTGCTGAGGACCAGTCTCAACATCAGGTCCAGGTTCTCGCCGAGCTGGTTCCCGACCTTGGTGATCACTATGGAGACCAGTCGCCCCACAAAGGAGGCAGTGTGCTCCGAGGTTTTAGGGTCCAGGAGTTTGGATATCACCTGCATGATCTAGTACAGTCCGTTGTTGCCTGGGGAGGAAAAACCATGACTTATGTAACTTACAATACATGTACATGTGCATTTCATTGTAGAGCAATGATCTGCACAACAGATGCAGAGGCATTAACAGTCAACTGTTATACATGCACAATCAAATTGAGATAAAATCATTTGCAAAAAGTTTATTAGAATTGGACCGTAAACTAATGACAAACAAGCGAGATATTACAGTTTAAAGAAACGTCTAGAAGAAAAAGAAGAAGAAAAACTAGAGACGAGCTCGTTGCAAGCAACGATTAGGTTTTCCGTCGTAGCTGCGTCATACTTGTGACGTATTACAAAAAATTTATAGCTGACCATAGTACAATATTAGATGTACAAACACTGAGAAACAAAGAATCAAACGGATTTTGTTGTTTTATTACCAATTAAATATTTGCGTCTATTTTGAACTGCCGGTCAATAGACTGCGATCTATTAGACCGCCGGTCAATAGACTGCGATCTATTGGACCGCCGGTCAATAGACTGCAATCTATTGGACCGGCAACGTATTTCAGAACGCGGGTATGTTAATGTTACATCCTTTCGATAGTTCTCAGGGAATGTATATTCCTTTACATAGACGTTGTTTTTAGTACTTGGTGAAACCAAATTCAATGTTATCAAAATGGAGTATCAAATAATCAACAGCTTTAAAGCCTCAAATAAGGTAAAAGACTATTTAAAATCTAATGGGTTTAAGCCCCCCTTCTTTTGTTTAAACTACTATTAAATTGAGATGTTGTAATGCATGCAGCAGGTTCTGTGCATGTAAAAGATGAAAAAAAAATATCTTAGTATATTGCATAATGGCACGAAAACCATCTGCAATATGCAAATTGTAAACCCCGAAAACTAAAAAAGGAATTAGGTAATAAAACAATTATTTAATGCTTGAACAGTCAATAGACCAGATTTTTTTTTCCCTTGGTGCAGGGAACAGCTCGGTATGATCTATTGCCCTCGGTCGTTGGCCTCGGGCAATAGATCATACTGAGCTGTTCCCTGCACCTCGGGAAAAATATTCTGGTCTATTGACTGCTCAAGCATTAAATAATTGTATAATATTTCTGTGACCGCGTAGATTTTACGGTGCTAGAGAATTCGTCTGGATCTGCATCGGTCGTGTGCAGTACGAACCGGGTGAGGGAATGTTGGCGTAAAGTGTATAAGGTATAAGGTTGTGGTGCGCTGTGGGCTGTAAGCTAAAACGAAGGGTAGGTTTGCCGTATTCCCGAAGGTCCACCAGTATACAGTTCCAGAGAAATAAACAGGCAATTGATGCAGGATTCCACATTAATTGGACGAGACTCAACGATGGCAACATTATAACAATTTAACAGACAGACATGTTACAAACAAGTCGGATATGGCCAGTAGTGGCCTCCGGACTCAAGACTCTGGGAAAGTCGGACGTGGCCGGGGCTGGCCGCCGTATTCCAGACTGCGCATTGACAATTGTATATAACTATTTATAAGAATCTTAACAATGAGTATAAATTGACAGGTAATGATATAAGTAAGCTGAGTGAAAGGTTCACAGATATTAAATAATTAAATAAACTCAATGAGTCTTTGATGTCCAAGAAATGAAAATCTGATAATTGCACAATGTTTTTTTAAGAGATAAACAGTCTTTGAGACATGACACTCTGTCTCTTTGAAATCACATATAAAGTCTGAAAAGTGTCAATCACTAAATAAAAAAGTAACTTTGTAAGAAATAAACTGTGAGAAAAAATTATACGAAACAAATGTTGAATTTTACAAGTAAAGTAAACAAAAAATTATAATTGAACAGTGCATTTTGCACGATGATACTACATGTTTATAAGCAAATACAGATCTTAACACGTTGTCTCTAGCTTGATTCGCCGCATTTTATTCACAGAGTGGGACTATGGTTATGCCCGGTACGAAGGTAAAAAGACCATTGGCAAACGTTTTACACGCATTTTTATCGAACGCAAGCGCCAATGAATCTCTTAGTATATATGCGGATATCCTGGAAATTTTACAGGGGGTTCTGAAGAATAATTTTGTATTTCGAGGAGGGGAAACATGCGCGGATCAGAAAATTTTTCCGCGGTGGGGGTTGAAAGGTCAGACGGTTTTTTGAGTTTGCCAAGGGATGTCCGAGGCATATTTGGTAAGTTTATAATGTACACGTAATTGAAAGAAATTTCGCTGGGGGGGGGGGGGGGGGGTCTGAAACCCTTCCCCTTTTAGATCCGCGCATGGAGAAGACCGGTGCCGGTAATTTTACTGTAATTTTAACCATTTTTATTTAATCATTCATGTTCATAATTATCAGAAAACCAATATTATCTTTCAAAGCAGTTAAAACTTCAAACTTAAGATACGAACCATTTAGTCTCGGTGAGCATTGCGTCCGCGTACGAAAGAAATGGCAATTTTCAAGAAATTCGGATGGACGATCTGTTTCCTAGGTCGTCCATCCGTTTCTTTTTCAGACTAAAAGCTACAGACCTGCAGTTAGAGATTGTCAAACTTTATTGATTATGTCAATTTGTTTGTCTCAAAGAATCATTTTTTAAATCAATAAAGTTTTACCTTAAAAAAAGAAAGAAATCGGGCACAATTTTCAATGTTAGCATTTTACAATTTTATGGTCTAATAAAATTTCAAGAAACAACTCTTCATTGCTTTATCCGAAATATTGCATGAAAAAAAAATTACATCGCATTTTTTTAAATTACAAAAGGATATTCAAAATGAACTTGGATTAACCGCTAACAAACAGGCATAAAGAGAGACTGGGAACCAATTTCTTCTCTTTTTTTTTTTTACATCAAAAGAAATTCAAAAATAAATCAAGAAATATTTTTTCTTTGTATGCGTTAATGAAAATGTAGATCAGCAAGGGGTTCTTTGTCGTGCAAGCAGCTACTTAACAGATTGTTACACGGGTCTACAACGATGACAGATATCGAAAAGGCAATATTGTGGGTGATGGATGAATGTGTAGTTTGTTTTTTAAGTTTATTTTTGATACATGTAATTATATTTATCTGGATCGGTTATGTTTGTTGGTTTGTTTTGTTTATTAAAGAAGGGAATAAAGAAATGAGTAATTTCCAGACACGTAGCATCGTTTTTGAAAGTGGGGGGGGGGGGGGGCAAACTCATCCAACAAGTCTTGAAAAGCAAAAAAAGAAATAAAAGAAGAATTTAGAATTTTTCAAAATTGTCAAAATTTCACCCATAATTTCATGATTTTCATACCATTTTTTTACATGCTACCAAAATGGGGGGGGGGGGCAACTCCATGATAATTCAATTTTTGTATGTAAATTTTAAAAAAATAGTTGCTGCGAGAAAAAGTGGGGAAAGGACATCTTTATGTCATTTAACATGTGAAACTGATTTCATTCCACCCACAAGCTTGAAATAATTTTAATGAAAACAATATAAATAGACGTCATAAATCCCATATCAAACGACATATTACCACTTGATTCTGCGCGTCTTTTTAATGAATTTATAAACAGCGGCAAATTCTAAAATGTATTTTTAAAGGTAATGTTAGCTGCAAGTGTGTAGACATTGTATGACAAATTTCGGATGGTAGTCAATTTTTCCGGGATACAGACCGAGCGTGTACATGTACTAATCCTTCTTCACAATGTAATTTTTGTATATATCTTCTCTACACTGTAAACACAGTTTATTGAGAATAAAGTTCATTGTCATTGGTACATATATGCAGCTAAGGTAACTAAGAATGCTTCCAATAAAATACTAAGTTGAGTAATGCAAGCTTTTAAGAAAGCAATACTTATATTTGTTTAAAATAAAACACCCCCAATACTTCGTCTTACATTCGCTATTTGTAGAACAAGCAGAACCAGTATCAGTCCGACCGGCCTCACCATATACATTGTTGAAATTTAATTGTCCTAGCATTGCATTGCTCTGCATGTACACAATTTCTTTTAAAAATTAAACACTTAAAGTGTTCATCTATATGGCTACACACAACGTACACACGTGATTCAAAATAACGCAGACGGAAAACGGTAAATAATTCAGTCATTAGGTCTACATTTTATAGAACTTGTAAAAAAAAACACATTGCGGGTCTGAATGTTTGTTGCTATGTCAATCTATCAATATACAGTTTGTTAATTATTTTCGATTGCTAAGGCTACAGCGTATTTGATGAACATTGAACAACATTTTTTCCATGTCACTTTTTTCCATGGAAGATAGCGAGTACAAGTATAAAGCATTTATAAAATTTATTTAATTACCTCTTTAGAATTGTGTATGGAATAAATAATTTAAAAGTTGCTGCTGAAGGTTGTTTGGTATTTTCGTTTGTAGATGCTTTGCAAGTAAAAAACGTGAAACGCGGGGCAAGTCATAATTAATATCCCTAATAATCGTAACTTAAAACTAGCGGCTTAGGATTCAAATATTATCGTATACGAATGTTACATTCACTTTTTAAAATCATCTCCACGATGATAATTATATTATGTCCATCGCAAATCAGTATTTTTTTTTTTTTGCTTTAAAAAAAATGTTCTATCGGGAGCAATCCCGCGTTCGCGTACATTTGTCATGTCAGTAATACACACTGTGCTTTATAAGACGGCCGTGTATACGTATTGTAGAAAATTTGAGTTTAATTACCATGTATTGGAACACATCTCCCAGTACTGAAACAATTCAAAGTAACACAGTGTGGCGTTAAACGTGAACGTCCAGCTCTACAAGCACGTGCACTGTCGTCTAGGCGACGGCCATGAATACAGCTAGCGACTCTCCTATCGATCGGTTACCTGAGTCTCGTAATGCATCTAAATATAGACAGGGGCACAGTTATGAAACAAACAACAAAAATAAGGTCAGAGAGTTCCATCTTTATGAAATGAAAATGTACATATGAATAAAAACATTTGGGAATTTTATGTGGAATTATTTTTGCGCGCTACATTATCAGTTAGTGCATTACAAGAAGTCCTTTCATAACCCCATAAACGTGCGCACCCCTACAAAAATGGACCGAACTGACAACAATTGTTTCTGCAAATACTGAATATAAATTACGAAAACATTAAATTGAATACTATGGAAGGTTTCAAAATTAATTTCTTTACAACTTTGCTTCAATAATGCATTAGAAATTTTTATTCCTTTTTAAGTTATTGACAAGAAACTTTGGACGCCTCTAACTCCTTAATTATAGGGGCCAGCCCCTTTTTCGGTATACCGAATGAAAGGTCTGGGTAAGACCAAAAACTTTTAAAATACATGTTATAACAAATTTTTATCAGGTAGAAAACTAACACGGAAAATACGCGAATTTTTTTGAATTTTTTTCTTACCTTTGTTTCAACATCTAATCCACCCCTTTTATTTGCATTTAAATAATAAATGAAATATATCTCGCACAAATTCAATGTATTAGCTTCCAAACCAGCCCATCTTTGAGACTCTGCCAGTCATCGTTATAGCTAAACCCCCCTGGACAAAAGAAGTCGTTAAATTTTACTAAAAGGGAAATAACTCAAAACCGGATATGGATTTTCCTCAACTAAAATATGCAACGACAACATCACGCGGCATGTTATCAGTCCTGAAAATTTCAAAACAATCGGTGAACAAACGAGCGAGATATTAGGGATCAAAGTTGGCGTCTAGAAGAAAAAAAAAATAATAAGAAATTTGAAAATTTTTCAGAATAATAGTAAGGTTTTCCGCTGAGAGCGGAAAACCTTAATAATAATGAAGAATTTCCAACAGGATCAGTACAAGGTCTTCCGTTGGAAACGGAAGACCTTAATAAAAGTTCGCACAAGGTAAAACTTTCGGTAATGCAGATTGTAACTGAATTAAGGGAAGATTATGTGTCCAATAAGGTATCTAACATTTCTTTTTTCCAAGTGGGTTAATATCGAGAATATCGATGCACTTTCAAATAAAAAAAATTCATTCAAAGTTCGTTGACTTGGTCCTAAAATTAACGCAATTTGACAAAATTTTAAATGTGCAAACATTTTTAAAGTGCGTTTTAACAGCCCCTAAATATAGGGCAGAGCTAAAAGACTAGAAATTCAAAGGAGACATTACATGTTCACATTGTACAACAAAACACAAATAAAAATGTGTTCCAATCCTCCTGGAGATAATGATTCCAACAAACCTGAATCTACACAATCTGAAGTGAAAACACTGCTGTGATGTCATTCTTTTGTTCTTGCAGTCTAAAATTTTAACCTGCGACAGTCCGATATTAGTGGGCTTCTTAATATCAGACTGTTACCAGTGGTTACAGAACAAAATCGGACAGTCTCAGATAAATCATCTATGAAATTCACTGGCACTGTTTTAAGTTCGATATATGCCTCAAACACTTCTGTATGAAAAAAATATCAGACAGTTCTCAGCTCTAACGGGCTGCAAAATATATCTGACAGTATTCAGCTCTAACGGGCCTCGAACCTCTGTGATATTTTTTTTATACATAACTGTTTTTGACATATATCCATTACAGATGCTACAATACAAAATGATATTTCTTTCGATGAAAATGAACCGACTAAACAGGATGTCAGATTTCCAATCTTCGACGAGTCAGGACAAAGCATTTTTTTCATTACGAATTGTACCACAAAAAGTAATCTACATTCCATCAATAGATTTGCCCCCATCCAAAAATTTTTTTTAAAAAGGATCAATGAAAAATTGATAAAATCGTTTCCGTTTATAGTTTTCTTTTGTGTCGTCGTTGATTTAAAAGAAAAGTTATCAAATTCATTTCTTATCATTTAATAAAACATTTTCAAATCATATTGTCATACACATGAGCCTTGGTTGTCGGTTAGAGCAGTTAATCATTTGTTCCCGGGGACAAAAACAATTCACTTTAATATCTCTGTGAATTGAAATAAAATGTTAAAATAAAGTATTCAATGTACATTAAAAAAGTTGCCTTTTATAATTGTCAAAAACCGGCCGTCTATGTACAATATTTAATTTTCTTTACGTTCCATTTGTTATACTCGCACACAAACAGATTGTCATTATTATCCACACATAAACCATAAGGATCCTCCAGACCACAGTTATCAATGTAACGGAGAAACTGTCCATTCTGATCCAGAATGTGGATACAAAGGTTGCTCCAGTCTGCTGTTAGGATACGACTCTGACTGTCTGTTGTGATACCCCAGGGTCTAAATTGTTTGTTCTTGGTATCTGTGAGACGACCGGTGTATCTCCATTTGAGTTTCCCGTCCTGATTAACCACCACTACTGCACCAGCCGCCCAGTCAGCTACACAGATGTCATGGTTTCTGTTTTCAGTGATGTATTTACTATATTCATTCCCTGAGTACAGAGGTTTTCCTTCATCATCAAATTGAATGGTTTGTTTCTCTGTAGATCCCGAGTAACGGACAACTTTTGACTGAGTTTCATAATCACTGAACATAGTAACCAGGAGGTCACCAGTGGATGTGACACACAGCTTACACGGTCCCCATCCTTCTAATTTGAAAACCTCTTCTGTATGTCCATTCTTTATTTTATTTACTTTCCCTGCTGTCCGATTGGATAATAGCAATAATAATAGATCACCATTAGTGTCTACAGCTATATCATTTGGCCCTTTTTCTGCATTTATTTTGACTGTCTGGAGAAGTGAACCTTTAGTATTGAAGCATTTGATACCATTGGTCATTCCACTCGTCCATATACTACCATCTTTAAGACAGGTAACATTGCGTTGTTTTTCATACCCAGTCTGTATTGTGGCAACAAGCTCTGGTTCATCCAGTAGTTCTCTAACTGAAGTGTTTGGTTGGTTAGGTGACCAGGTATTTTCTTCTGTAGCAGTAGATAATGGGGTGATCTGTCCAACCAAACTACACAGCTTCTCGCGATCTATTGGTTTTGAAATAAATGTTGGCAGCGATACCTGGACCTTGGGTGGAAGCTTGCTAAACTCTCTGACCTTAGAACTGTATTCAATGATTGGAAATACTTCCGTGGAATATTCCATTTCCTTTAAGGTATGTAATGCTTCTTTTATGAGAGACTGTATCTGTTTAATTCCATCCAAGTGTTTCTGTAGAATGTCTCTGTGTTTTATTTTTATCTCGCTGATTTCAGTTTTCATTTTATTGATGGTGATGTCGATTTCTCTGTGCCATTGCTCTCCTTGTTTGGACATTGTTGTTGTAAGTTTCTCATATCCTCCATCCAGGTTGGCAAGCTGATTTTCCAAATCAAGTGCAATTTCTTCATATGTAGGAGAAATGATGTTTTGGAATTCTTTTGTATCTTTTCCCAAAATTTCTTTCTTTGTATTGTAAACTTCTGACACTTCTAGGAATGTATGCCCTCTATGTTGTGCAGATGCCGTACAAGAAGAACAAATCAATATTTCATCGCAATCTTTGCACTGAAATTCGCAATTTTTTTGTGAATGCGTTCTACATTTCGGATAAATGAGGGTTGGTAGTCGTTCCTGAAAAGGAACTATTTCATGTTTGTCATATCCATCATATCCATCGGAGATGTGATCTATTACACAGAGCATGCAGAGGTTGACATGACAAAAGTCACAGTAGCTGTGTACTATGGCGGTCTCACAAAGGTCACATCGATGCACATCCTGGGCACTGTTTTGGGGATCCATAGTTTTCTACAAATGAATATGTATGAAAAATATAATTATATTATTCGGTTATCCTTATCGATAAAAGTGTACACACAAGCCATCTCGATACACCGTTGAGGTTTTTTTTTAAAAGATATAGTGATAAATAAACTGTACATATATCAAATAAGCAAAAAAACTGCAGTTTAGGGATAAAAATGAATAGCTAAGGATGTGTGTGGGTGGGGTGTATAACAGGCACGTAGCATCAGGGCCCCCCCCCCCTAGCCCCCCCCCCCCCCCCCCACACTTTTTCTCACAGGAACTAATTTTTTAAAATTTACATATAAAAAATTGAATTATCATGGAGTTGGCCCCCCCCACTTTTTTGGAGGATGTAAAAAAATTGATATGAAAATAAGGAAATTAGGATTGAAATTGAAGTTATATACTATGCTAGCCCCCCCCCCCACCCCCCACCCCCCACCCCCCCCCCCCCCCCCCCCGGATAAGGAATTTGAAGATTTTTGGAAAGTCTTATTTCCCTTTTTTTTTTTTTTTTTTTTTGCTTGTCAAGATTTTTCGGATGAGTCTGGCCCCCCCCCCCCCACTTTCAAAAACGATGCTACGTGCCTGTATAATAAAATGTATCAACTGACAAATAACCCTAGAAAGTAAAGCGCTGAAACAAAACACAAATCCCCTTCACCTGAACATGGAAGTTTTATTTCACTGTTTCACCTCTACCGGTTGACATCAATTTGGAGGCGAGTACGTTAAACAGCTCTATAGAGAAAGTGAAAGTGAAAGTTATATTGTTGAAAAAGATATATTAAAGTTCTAAATTGATGGAAATTATGTACATTGCAGTTGAAGAAGATGCATAAAATCAAATGTATAGTAAATATAGAAGTTTTTATCATACAAAAACAACATACCGTGTATCTATATAATTTGTTTTAACCCTCCGATTCTAACATGGCTGATCTTGCTTGCAATGCGGTCACTTGACAGCAAACTGAAATAGAGTTATTTCCCGTGTGTCTAAACAAATGTTCTTTTTTTATGTCTGTATGAAGAAAAACAGTTGATTAATAGCATATTGTGTTACATCTGGAGCCCAATTTTACACTTTTATTATATTTCTTCTGAGAGAGTTTTTTTTCCTTTTATTTTCATAATACAATGGGATAGTTTTGTGCTATATATGTACGTCAGTCGTGACAATTGAGATAAAAGTCAGAAAGGAAAAACGGACGGACACTGGACAAGAGTTTACCTTATACACTGTATTGTACATGTAGCTGAGGTGCGCTGAATATGATAGATAGATAGATAGATAGAGATAGATAGATAGATAGATAGATAGATAGATAGATAGATAGAGAGATAAAGAGAGAGAGAGAGATAAACAGACAGATATATACATGTAGATAGATACACACACACACATGAAATGTATATAAAAAAATCCGAAAAATAAAATAATAGTACCTGGAATTTCATTTTTGAAAATGCCACTTTCCCAATAAAACGGTTTCTTCTGTTTTATTTTTTGTTAACATTGTTCATGATAATAACCATAATGTGTCAGCAACAGATATTGCCACACACCTTGTTCACTTAAAGAATAATTTATCTGTCATTAACTCCATTTTTTGGCGACTGTAAGCACAGAGCCTCTGTAGACATTCGCTGAACAAAAATAAGAATTTTCTACTGATTAACCCTAACATTTGAAGCCATAATTAATATACCCTCTTCAACATCCAAGATTAATAGTGTACTTGTTAAATATGAATCAGATTGAATAACAACAGGAATTAGCTTAGAAACAAATAAAAGGATTTATTGATAATAAAATTTGAGGAGTATTGCACATAGTTTAAAAATAATAGGCATATTTTAAACAAATAAATGCTGGTATACACATTAAATCTGAATAGTTACACAGTCAAATTGACACAATACATCCAAATTCTACAAATAAATAACAATACAAATTACACTAACCTTTTTCTAAATTGAAATGCATCTGTATTTAATTTTTACATTCAACTATAAGTTATTATTTTCTCATTAAATTATAATCCATCAGCTAAAACCAATTTGTTAGGCCTAAATAAAAAAGCCATTTTCACTCACAAGGCATTTTAAAGCTCACTCTGTTTTTCAATGCATCACACATTCACACAGTCATAAAATACCAAAAATGATCAAAACCAATGGCATCATTAAGTTAAAAACAGTTTTAAATTTTAAAAAGTTTAACATGTGGGTTTTGGTAAGGATCGAGTGACTAGAGATCAAACATTGATGTTAATTGTTCGTAGAACGTGTTTTTCGGAGTCATTGTGATGTGAACTGAAGGTACTGTAACACGCTTGTTGGGACAAAGACTGGAGGAACTCCGTGAGGTATGCCTAGAAAAAATTGGAGAAAATTAAACTTCACTGTTTACAGCATGTGATGCTGATTAATACGAACTGAGACACGTTCTTATAGATCACCCCCCCCCCCCCCCCCCCTCTAATGCCTCTATTTGTTGCATTTTTAAACAATTGAAAAAAAATTCATGATTTATAATTTTGCGATTTAAAGATGAGTATTAATCTATTATACATAAAACAGCAGGTTTTTTTTCATCCATTTCCTTTTAACTATCGACAGGAGTGTGCATATTATATATATGCAGGGTTGTCTCTAAAAATTGAAGTAGAAGGAGGAAATGAAAAAGTAGAAGGTGGTCTGGGGGTCTTGCTTATAGCTACATTGTGTTTGAAATGCAAAAATAGCCGGGTAATAAAGGCATTATAAGTGGGGGAATTCCCCGCCTCCCGGGTCTAATAGACAACCCTGTATATGTATGTGTACTTGACTCAAAAGTTTTGAGTAATGTGAATAAATATGAAACAATAATGAAAGCATCTTAGACTATGTATTTTTACACTGACTTTTTCTCTCTTCATACTTTCAAATATATCCATGTATTGACCTGCACACTGACCTGTAAATCTATCTGGTAGGTCGGGTCTTTGGAGAAATCGGGGTCCTCTTCCTCCTCATCATCAACATCATACCCTGAAGTAAAGCATTTCAAACATTTAATCAAATGTTCATTCAAATATCAGGGCTCGACATTAACGCTTGTCCGGTACCAGTTAAAAAAATATACGGACAAGTGAATATTGCTTGCCACTTGTTCGACTGGACAAGTGCATTTTTATGTAAAGAAGTCTCCAACATTTTAAAAAGTAAAGAAAGTTTTGTGATAAGTTTATCCGTAGTCCCGTTATAAGTTTATCGATTAGTTATTTTAAGTTTCGATCCCGACTTCAAATTGAAATGCAATTGAGTTACTCTTAATCGGGATTGAAGTTCACTAATTACAAACAACTTTCAATATTGAACTGTAAAGGTGTGGATCTTAGTTCTTACAAAGTACCAAACACACGTTATCAAAAAGAAAGGAAGAACAGGTAGCAAAGATAAACTTAAGGATTGTGGAAAGAAATGTATTTTATTTTCGGTTTCATTCATCATTGATAGATTATGATGACTTTCCATGTTTAGTTTAAAATACAGCTGACAAATCAATATAAGAGTTACATGTATTTTAAAACCTGATGCTAAATTTAAAATGTCTTAATTGTAATTTGCCATGACAAAGCTACAGCTGACAAATCATGTTTAATGTTATATGGAACCAATACACTTTAAGTTTCCATTTAGGAAATCAGGTTATTAATTATGGCAAGAATAATCGATAGATGATTTATTTTAGTAATACAGAACTGTAGTTTTCAAGTTGCCAATATTTGATCTTTAATATTGAAATTTTTTTGGACAAGTGAAGTTGAAGTTCGGACAAGTAAATATCTTGGTCACTTGTCCGAATGGACAAGTAGGAAAAAAAGTTAATGTAGAGCCCTGAATGTAAAGATTTTTAAAAAAAGTTTTCACAAACATCTTTGATCCATGTTTCCTTAAACTTAATCTTGCATTTCCATTTTTTTTTTTAATCTGTAGCATAACAGATGGCTTTATTCCTGTATCCAACAGGTTAAAATTCATATTCCAGAAGACTTAAATGTCAGCTTCTTGTTTTAACAAGAATATCTTTCACATTACTTGCGAAAAAAAAACTCACACACATTAGATTTTTAATAGTTACACTGTCTACAGATATATATATATATAGAGAGAGAGAGAGAGAGAGAGAGAGAGAGAGAGAGAGAGCTGATCAATCAAACAAGCAACTTTGCCAACATGTTAAACCTGATATATTTATGCATCAGTCAGTTGCAAACCCTTAAGGTAAAAGTATATATATTTGACCCCCCCCCCCCCCCAACATTACCACCAATCACTTATTATCAGCATAAAGAGTATAATCACCATTAAACTTGGCTGCAATACAGTCAATCAGAATTTATCTATCTCCATAACAGACACTTACAAACCCTTTGAGTACAAGTATATTTGACACTTTCATCTTATCAGTGCTTTCTTATTAGAAAAAATACAAGGTATAATCACCATTAAACTCGGCCGCCATACTGTCAATCAGGTCAGACAGAGTCTGCCCCCTCAGCTGGATGTCTTCCTCACCATCAGCATCTTCATCTTCCCAGTCGTCTTCCTCTTCATCCTCATCTTCCTTGCCGGCCTTTGACATGTTTGTCTCTATCTGGTTGGACAGTTCGTTAATGAGCAGTTTATAGATCTTGACCAGAACTGGAATGGTGGTCCATTGAACTGGTTCTGAAAGAAAATTTTAAACCGAGTAAAAGAATTTTTTTTAATTCCCTATATTATAGAAAAGATGACACTAGTATTCTGAAAAAATTACCCCCCCCCCCCCTTAATCTTATAATCTTGACATTTTTATATTGCCTTTTTTTAAAATGTGTTAAATTTGCTTCATGTGTCTGTTTTAGAAAGCAGATTCTTTAAAATCAGGTCTTGCTTGCATCTATGTACATGTATATTAATAAGTACATCCAGAAATTGATCAAGTACATTCATTTCATAATGACACAAATTGTTTCACCCAACCATCTCTTTGCTATCCCCTCCCATTATCAATTTTTCTGTCTTAATTTAAATTAGCTTTCATACATACCATATCTTTCAATGGTGCTGTTCACATACCAATATCAGTAATGAAACATAGGTAATCATAGATTACTAAGCTCACCGAGACGGAGCATCACCCTTATGAGACATCACCTTCATAAGACCACCTTTATCATTTTATATGAAAATCATACTTAATGATCTTGGATATTCATGGATTCTGTTTTGACAAAATATCGTATATCATCTGATAAATT
This sequence comes from Magallana gigas, assembly GCF_963853765.1. Classification (NCBI taxonomy): domain Eukaryota; kingdom Metazoa; phylum Mollusca; class Bivalvia; order Ostreida; family Ostreidae; genus Magallana; species Magallana gigas. The sequence goes on from NC_088856.1 coordinate 29,483,773, forward strand.
TTTTTATGATAATCATATGTTCATATGTTAATCAATACTATGATATAAAATTAAATATTGCATCATGTCATATTTCTAATATAATATATATCATATAATAAATAAAATACCGTAATAAACAATAATGAGATTTGATATTGTAACGTATGATATGACATTGTATTGTGTTATACCTTATTGTATTTGATCACATAATACAATATCATAAAATATAATACAATATAGTATCATATTACATTATCATATTACATAATACATCATAACACTGAAACATGATATTATATTGTATAATATAGAATGATATTGTATTGAATGACACTGAAACATATTTGATACATTATATGATATTATATCATATAATACAATATAATTTGATTTCAATATTGTATCTTATCAAATGATACAATATTATGTGATATGGTAAAATATTATAAAATACATTATTATATTATACATATTGCATCATATGACACAATAAAATATATTACAATATCATATAATACAATTTCATGTGATATGATAATATATCATATAAACCAATATCATATCATACAATATCGTATGATACAATATTATATAATATTACAATATCATATAATACAATTTCATGTGATATAATTCTATATTACTGAAACCAATATCATATTATACAATATTGTATGATACAATATTATAGAATATACAATATTGTATCATAGGATACAATATAATATTTTGCAATATCTTATGTAATTGTATCATGTGATAAAATAATAAATTAAAAATACAATATAATATTATACAATATTGTATCATAATATACAATACTATACATAACAATATCATGATACATAATCATATCATAAAATATCAAAAAAAATTGATACAATATCATATCGTATCGTATAACTTTTTATAATATAACATATGATATCATATTGTATCATATCAAACAATATTGTTTCATATCATACAATACTTTATCATAGGAATCATGTTATATCATTTATCAACAAACACATCTATCTATCAAGCTGGTTTGAGTGAGGTAGGAGATTTCTTTAGCATCCTTCATAATGGAGATCAGGCTCTGCTTCTGAAGCAACCTCTGCATTTAATTTATAATAAAGTTAAATCAACTATGCAAGCTATCATCTATAAAACATGTGACCTGTTCCAAAAAACTAAACCTCATCCAGCATCCGAAACCTATGGCTCAGATTCAGCATTCAAGCCCATCAGGTGCATTTGTATCATAAGACGCATCATCCATGCAATTTTGGTGAAGTTAGGACCAGTAATAACTAAGATATCATCATCAGAGGGCACTAGCAATTAAAACCTTAACTTCCTCCAGCATCCGCAACCTATGGCTCAGATTCAGCATCCATGCCTGTCAGGTGCATCTGTATCATAAGACACACCATCCATTCAAGTTTGGTGAAGTTAGGACCAGTAATAACTAAGATTTATTTTTTAGCATCCTTGATAATGGAGATCAAGCTCTGCATCTGAAGCTACCTCTGCGATTCATTCATATTACAGTTAAATCAACTATGCAAGTTTGAAATAGTACTATCATCTATTAAACATGTGACCTGTTCCTAAAAACTTAACTTTATCCAGCATCCGAAACCAGACTATGCATTCAAGCCTGTCAGGTGCATCAGTATCATAAGACAAATCCATGGAAGTCTGGTGAAGTAAGGACAAGTAATAACTAAGATATCATCATCAGAGGGCACCTGTTTCAAAAACTTTATCTAACCAGCTCTTAAAACCTTAACCTCCTCCAGCATCCGAAACCTATTGCTTAGATTCAGCATTCAAGCTTGTCAGGTGCATCAGTATCATAAGACGCACCATCCATACAAGTTTGGTGAAGTTAGGACCAGTAGTAACTAAGATATAATCATCAGAGGGCACCTGCAACAAAAACTTAACCAGCTCTAAAAACCTTAACCTCTTCCAGCATCTGAAACCTATTGCTCAGATTCAGCATTCAAGCTTGTCAGGTGCATCAGTGTCATAAGACGCACCATCCATACAAGTTTGGTGAAGTTAGGACCAGTAGTAACTAAGATTAATCATCAGAGGGCACCTGCAACAAAAACTTTAACCAGCTCTAAAAACCTTAACCTCTTCCAGCATCCGAAACCTATTGCTCAGATTCAGCATTCAAGCTTGTCAGGTGCATCAGTATCATAAGACGCATCATCCATACAAGTTTGGTGAAGTTAGGACCAGTAGTAACTTAGATATTGCTATCAATGGGCACCCGCAACAAAAACTTTAACCTGCTCCAAAAACCTTAACCTCCGCCAGCATCCGAAACCTATAGCTCAGATTCAGCACTCAAGCCTGTCTGGTGCATCAGTATCATAAGGCACACCATCCATGCAAGTTTGGTGAAGTACAGACCAGCAGTAACTAAGATACTGCTATCAAAGGGCACCTGCAACAAAAACTTTAACCTGGTCCAACAACCTTAACCTCCTCCAGCATCTGAAATTTAGGACCCAGATTCAGCATCCAAGTCTTTCAAGTCCATAAGTAGGTCCAGATGCATCATCCATGCAAGTTTGGTGAAGATAGGACAAGTAATAGCTTAGATACAGGACCTGCATCAAAAACTTTAACCAGGTCCGGACGCCGACGCCGACGCCACCGCCGACGCCGAGGGTATAGCATAAGCTCTCCTTGACTTTGTCTCGGTGAGCTAAAAAGTCTTGTTTATAGTACTAATATTGAACATTGGTCCATCTCTTGTTTGGTACATACACTAGCTCATTTCTCTCTTTGGTACTATTCTCTTGCAGTTCGTAGTTCATGATAAAGCCTTATTTATTGTGCTTTTTATTATATCTCTGTGAATATTTTCTAAGTAAAATTACAACGAATAAATACGATAACCTATCTAACTGTGAAATATTTTCCTTCCTATCTGGCCATGGTGAATGGTCATCGAAACTATTCACCGGCAGCATTTGATTTCCCACCTTTTTGAACTAGGAACACTTCTGACGTAATCTGATTGCTACACTAAATTCAAAGTCCGATAACTTTAATTTGATTATCATCAAAAAATTCTACATACCGACAAATAAGGTTTTCTTCTGTATAATAAAATTATACCTATTCACCGACTATTTGGACTATAGCGAGTTTATTGCCCCCCTCGAAAGCAACTATTTCCCTCGACTTCCCTTGTGAAATAGTTGCTGTCTTGATGGAAAATAAACTTACTATCGTCCTCATAACTAGTAAATAAGTATATAATATTCACATTAGCCCATCTCTTTGATCAGTACTGTTTACTTACGGTTTGCGGTTTTGGACCTGGTTCTGATCCCTGAGGTGGGCTGTTCCACTTCCTCCCCTTGGATCATGATCTCCTGCAGTCTGGTGTCGTTGGCCTGTATCGCATGTAGCAACAGCTTACACAGGGCAACGGTGCTAGAAAACAACAGAAAATTGCACCTTAGAACATTACACCATGTTTATCATCTTCATTTACACTTTTGAAGACTGAAATTGTCATAAAGGTAAATCAAAAGTGCTTTCATTCAGAACAACTTTTTTTTATTTTTTTTTTATTTTAATTGCTAATACAAGCAAGGAGTATGATGGCTTGTGAGTACCATAAAATCACAAAAATGACTTACTCAAATGGAGAGTACATGTATTACAGTTCTTAAGTAGGAAATTAGCACTGTACCAAAAATAACTTGCAAGCAATATATATCAAGATACCTTACAGATATCTTATCTATAGTAAGTGTTCTTTACCAGACTTTCCTTTCGTAATTGCCGTAGAAGAGATGCTGGCGGGAGCACCACTCTGTGAGCACAAACTCCAGGGCGGGTTTTCCGGTGGGGCCCGGGACGTTGGTCAGGAAGTCAAGCACAGCAGGCATGTTACTGATCATCAGCTGGGCAAACACCATCACCAAACTCTGACAACAAATAACAGATGTTATCATACACACCTCAAAGTGGCTTCAAGACTTTTAAAAGATGATTCATTTGCATGTTATTTAACCTCACGGACAGGAATGAAGAAGCGTTTTCTTCTAAAATCAAAGGAGATGGGGCATGTTTAAAAACCTTAACAAGAGTAGCCATATGTCATACCACTCACTTTTTGTGCAACGTCGGATCTCGATAAACATCATGTTAAAAGCATTATAATGTACATGCAGTGTTTGTCTAGAAGTCTTTTAAATCGATCTAAATTACAGTTCTGGACTAAATTAGTAGTCACTTGTCGCACAAGACAGGGAGTCACTTACTACAATGTTTTTTTCATAAAATATTGTTGAGCGAGACCAAACGTAGTCACAAAAGAGTCAAGAGTACCTCCATCACACTGAGGGTCTCGGCTTGCTGCATCTTGCTGAGGACCAGTCTCAACATCAGGTCCAGGTTCTCGCCGAGCTGGTTCCCGACCTTGGTGATCACTATGGAGACCAGTCGCCCCACGAAGGAGGCCGTGTGTTCCGAGGTTTTGGGGTCCAGGAGTTTGGATATCACCTGCATGATGTAATACAGTCCGTTGTTACCTGGGGAGGAAAAACCATGACTTATGTTACTTACAATACATGTTCATGTCCATTTACTTGTAGAGCAATGATCGTCACAACAAATGCAAAGGCATTAACAGTCAACTAAGTGTTATACATGCACAACCACATTGAGATAAAATCATTTGCAGAAAGTTTATTAGAATTGGACGTTAAACTGTAACAATGAGACCTAGCTGGTACAGAGATAAAGGTTTTCAATATATGATTTATAGAGACTGAGTTTTATACATGTAATTCAGGACTCATTCTCTTTATTCAATATGCAAAAGCATTTTTATTCAAATACATTTAGAATGTTAGAAAACTACATCATTTTAAAGGCAGGTTTGTCCCATCTTTTGAGCAAGACCTTTAACTGCCACTATATCAATAACTAAATAAACCACATATTATAATTCATTATATACAGAAAAAGAGCTTAAAAATATAAAATTCTTTAACAAAGAGCATCTGATAAAGAATGGATCGATACTGGTCTACCTTCATAACTAAGGTAACCCAAAATAACTTTCACTTCCAAAAACATCTTACATGTACAACATATTATTCCATTAAGCCTGGATAAGAGATGACAGGCCATGTTAATTTTTCATTTCAGAGCTACTGCACCAACCTTGTTCGTCATGCCACGCCATGACCTGCTCCAAAGCCACAGACAGGAAAGCCCTCAAACACTCTCCCCCGTTCTGCATGGCGGCATTGTCGTCCGTGTGTAATGTGCAGTGAACCGCAGCGGGGAACCCGGTCTTTATCATGACCTCGGACAACGGCCCTTTGTGGGCCCTGACCATAGTCTCCATCATCTCCAGTGATACCTGGAATGATATGTTCATGTAAAAATAAAATGATTTTGTTCGAATTTCTGGCTCAAAGGGCATAAAAGACTAATTAAAAAATATGTAGAAAGTCCTCAATAAACCAAATACCATGTACTGAACTAACATACATTCATGTACATGTATTTTACTAATTCATTTTCCAGTACATTAGTTTTGCCCTACATTAGGATACAATACAATCATTGAAGGCAATGGCCTTGTGGACAGAACAAAAGAAATATTTCCCGATAAATATATATAGTTTGTTTATTGTATGGACTAACTAAGTGACTTACTGGTGGGAGGCTGACAGGAACCTTGTCTGGGGCCTGGAGAATACTGACTAGGGTGGGGAGAAGACGATGTTCAAGGGGACCAGCACAGCTCTCGTTGCCCGCTAGTTCCTTGAAAATGTCCTGCACAATGTTCACAACTACTGGATCTAAAAAACATTAATCAATATTATGTTTGTCACATCTACAAAAATTTTGTTCTATATCTCGATCGTGGCTAGCATAACTAGATTGTAATACAATGTACATTGTGATCTTACTCTTACCTTTTGTGAAATAAAAATTGCTGAAAAAAACAGAATTACCTGAGGAAAACTTGAGAAAGACAGCAATTGTGAGAGGAGTAACTTTACTCTCTACAGAGGCAGTGAAAGCTTGATCAACCTGTAAAAGAAAATGTAACACACATCGAAAAAACCAATTGATTTCTAACTTATCAAAGTATAAAACTATAACATAGATGAAAGGAAAATTTGGCATCAAATGGAAGGAGAGAAAGAAAAAGAAAGAAAATTGTCTTGACAATTACTGAAATTGTGATTGATAATCTAGACCAACTTACAGTTAACAGTATGGATAACGTTTCTAGACACAAGGACAAGACGTCTGAGGAGAACTGGGTGGCGATGGAGAGTAGGCCGTCCAGTATGTTGGGTAGGAATGGAATCAGGTACTGAGTGGTGTTGGCAGACTTCAGATGCTGACAGTAGCTGTACACCGCCCGGATAGCGGAGATTCGGATCGTGGGAGGCTGGGTGGCGTGGAGTCCACCGACTGTAGACTGCAGGAACCTGAAATTGAGCGGTCAACTTTCATGCAATCTCATTTTAATATCATCCATAATTGTAAAATTTGTGCATGATAAGTGCAAATATGTTGATACTTTCCCTTTGTCAGTTGTTTATACGCTGTCTATATTTTGTATAGGCCAAATTGTACAGTGTCATGAAGTACCAATAATAAATTAACTTATCTTAAGTTTAATTTGATCTGCATGTCATTATTCTTAATGATCTAAATCTCATGCTTCCACCCCTCACTCTTCACAAGGCATCTAATTAAGTTATAGTGTGTTGCATTCTACATTTGAACTGCAGGGTTGTAACCAATAACCATACTTAAATACCCCATTGTTTTCATACAGCCCCCAGGGTGATGAGGCATGAACCACTAGCATTATTTCACAATGCTGCACTGACCTGTTGAGGAGCTCTGGAGATGTAGAGGTGACCTCTGTGTACCGACTGGCCGTCCATAAACTTCTTCCAACCAAGAACGGAGAAACTGTAAAAATGATAATAAAAATACTTTAGCATTAGAGAATCTGTTATGACAGTTATGGAGAAGAGCAAAACATAGAAACAAATATATTTTTACCATATGCATTTATGAAAAACCTACATAATAAAGCCTTTAAACAAAATTTTTCCCGAAAAATTAAAACGTCCATGTAAAATGGATATGCATTCCCTACATCTCTTATTTTACAGAAGTACTTATTTCTGCAATTCCATGATTTTATATAAAATCATCAGACATGATAACAAATATTGTACGTGCTGAAGTTTTGTTGCAATTCCTTATAGTTTAAAACAGTTAGAAAACTTAAAACAAGATTTTGAAATCCACACCAGATGCTACTCATGATTTTAAGCATGATTTTAAGCAAACATTAACTTCTAGCATTTAACTGTGAATTTACATTACCAAATATTTATATCTAATAACATCATATCGTTCTGTCTCTCTTATAATCAAATTACAGTACAGTATGACTTTATCATTATGAGGATGCCAACTTGACTAACTGCAGAAATTCATGTCAGCCAGCACCACGGACTGGAGGAAGCCGGTGATGTCAAACTGGACTTTCCCGGACTGGATGGACTCAGTGACCAGGTCCGTCACACTCCCCATAGCCAGCATGCAGGACTCATGGACTTTCCACCTAAATATAGAATTATCTGCATAGAGTATATTCGCCACTTTATTTGCAGTTGTCAAATTTTGTCAATGAAAGAATGAATTCGACCCACATTGTACATGCAAGAAAACACACTTAACTAATGAATATACACTGACAATATGTGTAAATATTGCATTTTTTTCAATAAAAGATAAAAGTAAATGAAATGGTAAACACATGTAAATATATGTAATTTTACCATTTGAAAGTGATATAACACTTGCAATAGGTCAGTTTTCAAAGACTGGTCTCTATTTGTTTATTCATACCGGCAGAGCTAACTTTAGAGAAGATGCAATTATTGCCAAATTCTTCACAAGTATTATGCATGATGTTCAAAGATTGCACATACATTTCTGTCTCGCATGAGTTAATGACAAGGATATCAGTAAAGTCTTAACCCACCAGTTTGGGTCGTTGGCGTTCTTTAGTGGTTCCACAGTAGTCAGGTGCTTGGTGACCGCCTGACACAGGGCGGGGGCGCTGTCTTCTGGGAACTCACTACAGATGGACTACAATCACATAACACAGATATTAGTGGGGAGATTCACAGACAACAAACAATACTAATCCTTTACAGTTTACATGTACTTTCTTTTGATTGATAAATTCATTCTTTATCTGCATTATCTATTATATCAACAAGTGTCAGCAATTAATACCTAATTTGGATATGGAAGCATTAAAACAATTTATTAGATGATATATTTTTTTTAAAGAAACACATACAAGAGAAAATTCACTTTAACTGTTTCTTGAATTGACTAAAAGTCTATGCACTTATACCGAGATATTTGCATGAAAGCAATCAATTGTAAAATGTAAACTGCTTCTCAGCAATTGTTAAAAATGAAGAAAAAGGAGAATCGAACGCTCTTACCAACAAGATGTCTTGTGCTGATATTCTGACGGAATATGAAAAGGAATCGTCATCTTCATCCTCCACAAACTGATCTGGACTATTGGTCCAAAGTCTCACCTGAAACATTAAGCTTAAATAATATTCTTTCTAGATAAAATTCCACCATACCCATGTTAATCTCACCAACCTGCTCTTTAATGACAAGCCTTCAATTCTTTAAATGACAAAAATATACAAGCAAGACCATCAAAATGAAAAAAAATCTCTGCTTAATGCTAGTCTTTTAATTAAGTTATCAAAGACCAATTAAACTTTCAAATAAAATTTTTTTGGTGTTTTAATTTTTCCTCGTCGAACTCTAACCTGATCATCAGTCATCTGCATGTAGAGGATGACATAGTACAGGATGTCGTTGACGGAACTCTTGACGGTCGTGCGGAACTTGGAAGTATCGATCAGAACATGGACGAATTCAAACACCCCGTACACCAGACTCTCAAACCCTAACACCTCACCTGTCCAATACATCATTGTAAATATACATTAAATAAATGTACAAAATGTAAACCAATTTTAGGTTTTGTTATAATGAAATCACAGAAATACATAGTTAACTACTTGAGTATGTACATGAAAAAAAGGAATAAAATTATATATTTGTAACTTATTCAAGACATGTTCAGCATTCTTTCTTCATAAAATTTTTCTTCAAAGATGATATTGTAGAAATGTACTTCAGAAAGTCATGAAATAAGACTCGGCCGAAATCAAATTCAACTATTAAACATGATTTATATAGAATTCTGAAACAACATAACATCTAATATAAAAAAAAATCTCAAATCTAATACTTCTTAATAAAATTTCAAAAAATGTGCATGCTTATTTGTGATTTATATTGTTTTAAAAAAAACGTCAAAATGAAACTTTTAACATTTCATCTCACCGACATATTCTTCTGTAAAAATCCCAAATATAATGAATTTGCAGATGATAATGTTTATAGATATATTTGTTATTCTCATATTTTGTCAATTAAAAGTTGGGTGTGTCAATGTTTTGTGTATCAAACCAGTTGTTTTTCCTCCCCTGTCTTAACATACTTCAAATTATCGTTAACTTTTGGGTTTTCATTTCCTCTATAAAACAGTGTGCCTCCTCTGCACCCCCACTTTTCCGGTCAAAGCTTATCATCTCAACAAGAATCAAATCGGACAAAGACACACAAACATTTACCATCAGAATCAACAGGGTCGTCAGATTCCTCCAAACTGTTCACGACAGTCCTCACATAGCTAAATCAACATTAAGAAAAATTGTAGGCAAAGTTGGATTTGCAGACACCTCAAATTCTAAAAAAAAAAACACCAACATCATCTCATAACTGACAAAAGCATGTACAAGACCACTACATCAAAATACACAAAAATAATTCATACTACAAATAGACAATATCTTGTTCTTTATTAGAAAACATCTTAACACAATCAATTTAGTAATTAGATGAGTATACATGCACATGTATATGGCAATTTGCTTATTCAAATTGAAGTGTGATGCATAACTTTAAGTTTAAAGATGAAGATAAAATAATCTTTAACAAATGAACAAGCTTCAATTTCAGTTACGGGTTCATTATTTTCATAATCTACCAAAGATAATTTTTAACGACTCATTGGAGGTGCAACCCTTTAAAGTGAACCTCTTCACGGTCGCTACATGAACGCTCACTTACTATTAAGCAGATACCCCATGCTGTCAAAAATTCTGCCAAATACATGTAAAAAATCAAATTTGGTGCTGAAAGTATTACAGCCGAAGATTAAATCAACACTAGGTTTAAGGATACAAGTCAGCGCTTTGAGTGAATATCAACCAAATAGGTGGTAGGATGTCATTGATGTACTGTGACATCAGCTTAGGGAAGTTCTTCACCAATGTAGTGATAGCCTGAAAATGAAAACACTTGTCTTAATCATGTATAGAAAATATACAAACTCATCATCTCTAATCCTCCAAAATGTAAAGAACAAATTACAGTAGAGCTTTATTATTGCATCATTTCCCAATTCAAAGTTATAAATCATTTAATGGAATGGAAAAATTGTTTATTTTTGGATAGTAAATCTTTCTTTTTTTTTATAAGCAGCTCATTAACAAATAAATCATCACAATGTTGTACATATTCATTAAATACCTTTTTATAGAACAACACAGTATTAGAATTTCAGCAACACCTTGTACTAACACTTAATTAATCCACTTCACAGAAGGAAGCATATACAATATAGAAGAAAGAAAGCCACCCAGTAAGTGTCTGTCCGTACCTTAACAATTTCCATCTTTAGTCCGCTGTCTGATGTCAAGCCGTCGGGGACCTGTAGAGCCTGTATGAACGCCTGGGTAAACTGGGGAATGAAGGGGAACAACAGCTGTTTGGCAATACCCTGTCCATTTAAAAAATACAAACACAAAAATTCATTTTGGTTTTTTACATGAAAATTTTCAATTGCAGTGATTGCTCCACATCCATCATTAAATCATAAATGCTGTCAGTATATTAAGTATATCTTTACTATATTCACAACTGACTTCAAAATAGTTAAACCCTTTTACACAGAAATTTACCATATACATGCAGATTCATGTAAAAAATACATGTCTAGAGTAATTCTTCTTTTGAATCAGAATTCTTAGAAATTTTGTCATTCAGAAAGACACCAAAGTGATTACTGCATTACCCTTTGTATTTCTGCCATTGTAGCTATCATTGCAGCACAAACATTGAAGATGCTTACAGCTCGCGATCTGGTTCGGATTCCAAAAGTCTGAAAACATGAGAAAATTGTTCACAATATATGTCAGTAGCAATATGTCATCTTCTAATTGGTACTTCTATCTTAAGATTAGATTGAGCATTGTTTACACTGTGTTGTTGTTTGCATCTTTGTAATAAAATTGCTTTAATGTGTTTTCTATCATTTATTTTAACAAAGAAACGTTTTAGAAATGCTATATATATTTCCATCCAAACTTACGTCGGCATGCAGGAATATTTTATACATTTCTGGTAGAATAACTGGAGCTACGTGCCCCATCTGTGTATCAGTCACATCCTGTGTGAACTCTGAAATAACAGAAAAGAATGAAACCTTGTCAGACCTGTTTATTCATGAATTAACTAGGTTATAATTTCGTCATTTTTCACAATTTTGAATATAATTTGATCCTATGAATCAAAATTCTGTATTGAGATTCAAAATACATAAGTAATTCTAAAATGTTTCAAAACAGGTTTAAAACTGTTATCGAAGTGATGATTTTTTCCATGAAAATATATCTGAACTTGATGGAGAGATAAAAGTTAATCTAGAAATAATTAATGAGAAAAGTTACCAGATAAAACCCTCATGGATCCATGTACAGCATTGGGATCACCACTGGTCAACGCTTGCATCAGGATCTGAAACAACTCCGGCCATACCTCGGGCCAGTCCCAGTGAGCTATGGCCGATACAGCATACGCTACACTGGACCGAACCTTGCTGATTGACTCCTTAAGACCAACAGGCAATATTCTTCTAATCTCTGCCTTAGCCTACAGTAGAGGTTAACATAAATCGTTGATGATGAAAGTTTTAAAGTTGTGTCCATTGATAAATAAGACTTTCATATTTGTGAGAAAAAAAAAATCTTTATTATAATTATATTGTTCAAAAAATGTCACAAGAGAAAATACCTGTTGCACTCAGATGTAAATTTATATAAAAAAAAAAAAAATTTAATTCGTAAACAATCATCAACTAACCTGTTCGGGAACTTCTGGTTCTCGGAATTTGTCGGCATGTTTATACCAGTGAGCATCGACGTACTGTCTCAACAAAACAGACGACAACTGTCTTATTGCAAGGGGGCCCTGTGTATCAACAGTAAGTTCTGCAAGGTGTACACCAAATTCTGTAAAAGAAACATTTTCATTGATAAAACATAATAAACAGACCTCTTTTTAGAAATGATTAGAGAACATTAGAAAGAAATCAGACATGATAAGAGAACATTAGAATGAAAGCAAATTTATTCTGTTAATACTAATTGTATTAACGTTCATCATATGTGTAACAAAGCTTACAGATACCGTGCTACTTCAATATCAATACAATCAACAAGACTTCTGCGAGAAAATTCGGTCGGTTCTACCGGTTCTGTCAGATTGAAATATCCCATTAATTATACACTGTATCAAAAAGTTGAATACAGAATATAAACTTTAATAATCCAAACCGTAAAATGATGAATCGCTGTATGAATATCACGTTGATGTTTTTTGCTTTTTTTTTTCGAAGGAGAAAAAACACGTGTGGCATGACACATCAATAAGCTTTGTGTCTGTGACATAATAATTACCTTCCGTGACTTCTAGAGCTTTAACTTGTTCTTCCCCAGATATTCTGACATTATGAATCGGTGATAAAATTGCATTTAAGCTCTCTACGAGAGCTTCCTTCAGCGATCGACTGTGATCCCCAGCTCCCGCCATATTGCTAAAAATTAAAACCGAAATAATCTGGCGGGAAAATTTAGTTTCGTATTTCATATTTTCCCTCGCATTCCATTGTATTAATGTTAATTCTGATATTCATTTATAACTCTGTTTTTAAAAGTAGTCGAGCTAATGTAGTGAGGATTAATAAATTGTACGGAACTAATTCTTTGTAACGTAGGACGCGCACGTCATTCCGGACGTCATATTCAAGAATGAATTTCACGAAGACCTTTATTGTGTTCGCAGTTCTTGTTGTCTGCGTGATTTCCTTAGCACAGGTTGGTAATGCACACATTTAAGCAAGCTCTCTCTCTCTCTCTCTCTCTCTCTCTCTCTCTCTCTCTCTCTCTCTCTCTCTCTCTCTCTCTCTCTCTCTCTCTCTCTCTCTCTCTCTCTCTCTCTCTCTCTCTGCAAACGATAACGGGAAAACATCCGCGTCCCACAGTGGACATCTAAGCCTTCTCATAGACGAACAGTGTATAACCATTCAAAACTAATTTTCTATTGTTGAAGAATTATCTATAACGTTAAATTGCTCGGGAGTGTCGTTAGGCCAAAAAAAAAAATATTCACGTTTCCTGTCACCTGACCAAAAAAATTAGGGTAGGTAGGTAGGAAAAAAATTATATTTTTAAAAAATATTTTATTTTCAAAAACTTCAAGAATGTGTGTTAAAATGAGAAAAAAGTATGTTCACAGTGCACAGTATGTTAATGATGATTCAAAATTTCCAAAGGTCCATGTATTATTATGCATGTAATGTATAGAAAACAACCTACATCGAAAAAAAAAATCTCATTTTTTAAAATTAAAATAAAAACTAATATTATTTGCAAAATTTAATCGACATGTGTATGAATGTATTTATCCTTTTCTGGATAAATATTTCTGTTTTGTTTAAGCTTAATGTCAATATCAAATCAGTGTCTGTTCTTTCGTGTATTTGGGGTATTAGTCCAACCCTTTGACCCACTTACTATCGTACGTTATTATGTAGAGGATCTGTTTAATTTTCAAGATAATATAGACAGCAGTTTTATGATAATTTTAACATTTATTGCAGTTATTAACTAATAACAGGTTATTAACTAACTGTTATATATCAGGATTCAAAGTAATAAACATTGTTTTTGTAATTTCCAATGCACAGTATGTTGTTGCATCACCCGTATTTATAAACCCTGAAAATAAGATCGTTGCAAGTTATACTATAACCACAAGGTTATTTATTATAATTAAAAATGATACATGTATTACACATATCTATATTAATTATTCGATCTTGCAAACTTCTAGGGGAAAAAAATGTGGAAATTTGTCAAGAAATTTAAAAACAGGAACAAAAAGAAACCGTCGGAGCTCCCCAAAAGTATTCACAACACGATAAAGACATCCCTGAACACAACACACAACGCTTTCATCAAAGAAGCTGGAACCGGGGTCGAATTCGAATGTGAAACAACTGCCACCCGGAACATCTTCAAAATGTTCCCAAGGGCCACCTACCGATGGACGCTAAACGATGGACCGCTAACGATGGAACCTGAGAGAATGGTATTCCGGATGGGTGACCTCGTCATTCAGGGGTTAAAGGCCACTGATACGGGTCTTTACTCGTGTCGTCTGCATTACACAGAGCGGAAGGTGCTAACCGTTGGCGTATACTCACTATATGTTAGAGCTGATTATGGAGCTACACTGGTTACACAGGGGAGAGAAATCCATTTACAGTGTCACGCACATCTGCTAGGTGTTTTATACCCTGGATCCGTCAAAAGCTGGTTCCAAAACGAAAAAATCACGTCATTACATGAAATATCTGCCAAACGGAAACAAAGTGACGTCATCAAAAAGGCGTCTGCCAAATTGGAGGGGAATTGGACATGCGTAGTTTACAATCCATTTAACGAAAAGAAGTGGACTACTGCTTTTTATAATATCAAAGTACTACCTTCTCCAAAAGGAGTGGCCTTAATTTGGGATTATGTCAAACATAATGTGAAGAAGACTATTCTGATGTTGTGTGGCTTTTTCTGCTTTGTCATGGTGATTTCATCCATCTTTATTGACATGGTTGAGAAGAAGATGAAAAAGCAAGAAAAAATAGCATCGAAAATTGAGCATAAACTATTGGAGAACTCTGGTTGTGGTTTTTATGATAATGACGGAAATTTTTGTTACACGGATAAAGAAGGAAATGTTGTCGTCTGCAAAGATTCTGATGACGAAGGAAAAAAGGGTGCAACAAACTTGACCGCAAAAGTTATTGACATGGGAAAAGCAGCTTTAGAAAAGACAAAAGATTTGATAGAAGGCAGCATAGGAGAAAGCACTGAAAGCACTAAAAGTAGCGAAGACGACGTGAACAAAAACGCAGCTAATGTCAGCACAACTCAAACGATTGACTCCTTTAGTTTTGAAGACAAAACGTTATTAAGTTTTGTTGATGAGGATACCTCATGGGTTTACGAAGACTCGGATCATTCTTTTACAGAAACCGACAGCTTTGATGACAGTTACAACCAGAACCGTCCTCTTTTATCGTCCCACAATTATCACGTGAATTTCCGGTAGCTTTCCAAAACTATCAATTTATTCAAGGCTTTTACATCAGTTATTCTTTGGCTTGTTGTGCATCGTTAATGCATGTCAGTACTTTTAAAATAGTGAAAGACTATAAACTTCATAATGTGTGTCTGAGATGTACCACTACGTTAAATTGCAGCCAGGAAATAATTGTTTGCAATTGTGATACCAATTGTATCTCTTACAATATCTAATTATTGTATATAATACAGATTATTTCTCACATAAATCACTTTCAGATGCCTCTGTCGTAAATTCTAGTTAATGAGTTTTTCCCTTGACAACAATGTCGATGTTCATATTATACATTATGCAGATAAT
Source organism: Magallana gigas (assembly GCF_963853765.1). Taxonomy (NCBI): domain Eukaryota; kingdom Metazoa; phylum Mollusca; class Bivalvia; order Ostreida; family Ostreidae; genus Magallana; species Magallana gigas. Next base: position 29,499,727 of record NC_088856.1, read on the forward strand.
GTTTAATTCTGCGTCAGATAACCTTACACATGCCGATGTTGTCAATTATTTAAGGTATATCAATAGCTGTTTAATAAATATACGGGGTTAGTACCAAACTTTATAAAAGCCACATAAAGCTGGTACGCATTCAAAGGAGTCTTAGGACACCAAGTAAGTTGACAAAAAATGTGTACAGTGTACCTATATTTACGATAAGGAATAGCACACATGTCTAAGACATAAAATCATAAATATTTTGGATATTGTACATGTTCAAGAGAAACATTTTTGAAAAAGAAAAGTAATAAACCTGATATTTAATGTAACTTTAATGAAATGCGGTTGGCCTTCTCCATTATTTATTCAGCGGAGCGGGCGCTTACGAACTCTCGGCAAATTTTCAGGTACCAATAATCAAATTTGGCGCTCTGCTGACTAAGCTTAAGGTGTAATTTAAGGTGCTTAGGTCTGTACCACGCGTGTCATGGTATGAATTCAGAACAACGTGCTCGAGTTTATGTTCTTTTCCTTCATATCTGCCAAATGATATTTTAAGTAAATTGTATTTTCAACCGGCGTTACAATTGCTACGTTTTTCTACAAATTGTCACGTGTTTTTTAAGCCAGCCATACACGGTGTGTTAAGTGTGTTTACATTGTACATAATGTTTGTCCTTTGCTGTTAGTACATGTATTACATTAAAGCCCACATACCGGCCAGTATCATGAACCAAAAAAATATGAATAGAATACCGAAGCTAACAACCCATCCTGCATTGTATTTAATGATATACATTTTCAATGGGACTGAAGAATAAAATCACAATGCAACACAAATGTAAATCCCATTGACATTTATATGTACATATAAAATCGGTACTCTTTGATGTTGGTCAGTGACACAAACTGTGGTGTCTATTTTAAATTCTTAATTTTCTTTACATTCATGATTGCCTTTGTATAACTCACACACATACAGATTGTCATCATTGTCCACACCTAAACCACAAGAGTCCTTCAGGCCAAAATTATCAATGTAACGGAGAAACAGTCCATTCTGATCCAGAATGTGGATACAATGGTTCTCACTGTCTGCTGTCAGGATACGACTGTGACTGTCTGTTGTGATACCACAGGGGTTAAAATGCTTCATTCCCAGGAAGTGAGGGATGACCAGTGTATATCCATCTGAGTCTCCCGTCCTGATTAACAACCACTACTACACCGGCCCCATAGTCAGCTACACAGATGTCATGGTTTCTGTGATGTATTTTGTATTACCATTCCCCGAGTACAGAGGTTTACCTTCGCCATCAAAATGAATTGTTTATTTTTCTGTAGATCCTGAGTAACGGACGACTTTGGATTGCGTCTTAATCACCAAATGAAAGTTGTACACAGATTGACAGGCTTTCATCCTTGTAATCTTGTCATGTTGTAAATTTTGTATTTACACCCACCCAGTAAATTCAAAATTTACAATATGACAATCTGATCAACTCTTCTGTCTGTCAGTTCATTACTTACTTTTTTACTGTCTGCGTTGCTCTATTAGTATAATGTAGATCCCCATAAACGTCTACAACTATACCATTAGGGAAAACCTCTGATTTTGTTTAGATTGTTTGTAAGGGCGTACTATGAATGTTGAAGCATTTGATAAGATTGATTGTTCAACTCGTCCATATCCTGTCTTCATTTAGACAGGTGACACTGCGTAGATCTCTATACCCACTCAGTATTGTGGCAACACTACCGGTTCATCCAGTAGTTCTAAGACTAAAGTGTTTTGTTGACAAGCCATTTTCTTCGGTGGAAGTAGATAATGGGTTGATCTGTCGGATTTTCCAGTGCAATTTCTTCATATGTAGGGGAAATAAGATTTTCTAACTTATCTGCCTCCTTTTCAACAGCTTGTTTCGTTGTCTTGTATTCGAAAAAATTAAAAATCTTTTTATTCAATGATCATTATTTATATATCTTGGTAATTTCCTCTTTTTTGAATTTTACTTTGAGGTAGGGATTACTATTAGACTAACCTTATAATACCTCACTTTTATTCAGTATGGAGTAATATTTAAATCTACCGAATATGTTCTACTTTAATTCTGATTGTAATTCATAGCTCTAAAGAAACTGACAGGATTGAAATTGACACGATCCAGCTCTAACCAGTTTATATATTAGTCGAAAACTCCACGAAATAACCATGATGGTGTCAGGCTCCTATTCCCATTATATAAGATGACATAGCCATTTCTATTATCTAATGTACATTAACAATAATTTAGTTACCTTTTTTGTACTACCGAGTATTTAATTTGTTAAAAGAAAGATGTAAATATAAACAATAAAAGAATTTCTTTGATGATTCATACAGGTTATAAAGGTAGAAAAAATGCATAAACTGCTAAAGTGGGTAATATATTTTCTCTACAATGTCGCTACCATCATATTCCGCATGAATTATGTACCATGCAAAAAATAATCTTATTGTTTAAGTACATGTATTTTCCATTGTAATAATTAAAAAAAAAGAAAATGAAAGTACAAATCCATATAAGGAATAAGGAATCATTCTTTGAGTATTATGAGGTGATAATTTTGGTCGGGGCGTGATCAAATCCAGTAAAGCCCGAAGGGCTTTATGATAGATTTGATCACGCCCCACCCGAAATTATCACCTCTTAATATTCAAAGAATGATTCCTTATTACTTATATATATATATAATTTTTAGCCATCGTACGATTAAATACTTAAATAAAAATAAACAAACCCCGCTGGCGCCTCATTTTGGTTATATAGTACAAAATCGATACGTAGTGTTATCACAGCCAAAGACACTGGAAAATGCAAATATATTTAGTTAAAATATATAAAATACATGTATTAACAACATTTTAACAATTTTAAAATGTATTACCGGTTGAAGAAGAGAGGAAAACAAACCTTGTTGATAAATTCAAAAGTTCATCAAATCGATCTACATGTAACCTGATGCTAACATGGAGACCTGTAATGAGTTAGTCAACTGATATTTTTTTTTTACTTTAAACAATAAGAATTATGCCCCTTGCCTTATATTTGGAATATAAACTTCCTCCTAAAATAGTTGTTTATCTCAACATTTTTATAAATTAATAGCATGATATGTTTCTTTACCCAGGCTACATGTGTACATCCAATCGTAGATCCCGACGCTTAACTTGATTATGAATTCACGTTAAAACACAATTCATTGTTCACTAGTCCAAAATATGCAAACACCAGTTCAGTAATTTGGGGAGATCGCAAAAACTTCATCAGGGAAGCGGATTATCCGCACCTATGAAAGACTTGCATTTTACAAAATCTTGCACTTGCACTATTTTCATCGCGCATTATTCTGCAATATAGGAGCACTCACGAATGTTAAGTTACTATTTTTAAAAAAGTGGTTTATACAATCTATCATGTTCAACGCAATTAAGAAATAATAAGGGTCAATCAGGAATGTCTTTGAAATTCGCTGGGTTTATTTTTTAATTAATTGTAACAGTTATTGTTGTTAGATAGGTGAATTACATTACATTTCATTATTATTAGAACATTAGCGTTCATGAAATTAAAATAGGAGAATCAAAGCCAGACAGACGAATTGTAAAAAACATTAAAGAACAGTAACTATTTTAACATCACTCATGATTTATACAATGTAACATAAATAAGTATTCCACACGTTTTTTTATCTTTCAGAAGGATGTCATAAAAACCCAATACACCTGTACAATATAAATGCATACTAGTCTATAACAGACAATTCATACATACATGTAAAACAGTGTTTTTAGCTACGTCATTGATATAAACGTTGGCGTCTATGTTGAATATTTGATTTTCTTAACGTTGCCTTTGTTAAGCTCACACACAAAGACATTGTCATTTTGATCAACATCTAAGCCAGAAGGATTTTCCAGATCACAGTTATCAATATAACGGAGAAACTGTCCATTCTGATCTAGAATGTGGATACAATGGTTCTCACTGTCTGCCGTCAGGATACGGCTCTGACTGTCTGCTGTGATGCCCCAGGGATTAAATGGTTCGTTCTTGGAAACTGAGGGATGACCGGTGTATCTCCATTTGAGTTTCCCGTCCTGATTAACCATCACTACTGCACCGGCCCCATAGTCAGCTACACAGATGTCATGGTTTCTGTTCTCAGTGATGTATTTACTTTCATCATTCCCCGAATACAGAGGTTTACCTTCATCATCGAATTGAATTGTTTGTGTTTCTGAAGATCCTGAGTAGCGGACAACTTTGGATTGAGTATTATCATCACTGCACATGGTAACCAGGAGATCACCAGTAGAGGTGACGCATAACTCTCCAAGCGTCCATCCCTGTAATCTGATCAACTCTATTCCATGTCTTTTTTTAATGTTTAATTTATGCACACTCTTCATTACTCCGTCAGAGAAAACTAGATCTTCGTCAGCGTCTACAATTATATCATAAGGGAACGTCCCTGATACTGTATACATTGTCTCGACAAGTGAACCTTGAAGGTTGAAACATTTGATTTTATTGGACTTTCCACTGGCCCACATCATGTCCTCATTTTGACAGATAACATTGCGTAATTGACCATACCCAGTCCGTATTGTGGCAACAAGCTCCGGTTCATCCAGTAATTTTCTGACTAAAGTGTTTGGTTGATTCAGTGACAAGATATCTTCCTCTTGAGCAGTAGATAATGGGGTGATATGTCCAAACAAGCTCTTCAGTTTCTCACAGTTTATTGGTTCAGGAATGAATGTTGGCAGTGATACCCGAACCTTAGGTGGAAGCTTGCTGAACTCTTGGATTTTAGAGTTGTATTCAATAACAGGAGTCACTTGTGTGGATTTCTCAATTTCTTTAATGACAACTAATGTTTGATTAATAAGAAACTGTACCCGTTTGATTTCATCCAAGTGGGTCTGTAAAATGTCTCTGTGTTTAACTTTTATCTCATTTATTTCCATTTTCATTTTATTGATAACAATGTCGATTTCTCTGTGCCATTGCTCTCCTTGCTTTGACATCATTGTTGCAAGTTTCTCATATCCTCCATCAAGGTAAGCAAGCTGCTTTTCCAAGTCTTGCACCGTTTCTTCGTAAGTGGGAGAAATAAGGGTTTCTAACTCTTCTGCATCTTTTGCAATAGCTTGTTTTTTTGTCTTGTAAACTTCTGAAACTTCTTCAAATACATGCCTCTTGTGTTGTTCAGACGCCATACAGGAAGAACAAACAAAAATGCTGCTGCAGTCCTTGCATTGAAATTTGCAAGTTTTGTGTGGATGAATTTTACATTTTGGATAAATGAGGGTTGATCTTCGTTCCTTAAAAGGAACTATTTTATGTTTGTCATATCCATCTGAGATATGATCAACTACACAGGGCTTGCATAGACTGAAATGACAAACGTCACAGTAGCTGTGTACTATGGCGGTCTCACAGAGGTCACATCGGTGCACATCCTGGGCACTTTGACGGGGATCCATAACTGACATCAAGCATTGATCTACAAATAAAAAATCAAAAGTGATCTTTTTAGATTGGTTAACATCTACCGTAGTTAAATCAAAAATATGTAAATTAAAACAAAAAATAACCATCTAAGTTCGACTATATTCATAAAGTATAGATAGTCTTCATTCGAATTATGTACCTAACTCTTCAAGTTCTTATTGAGGTCATTATTACTAAAAACCATTTTTTTAATTATACTTCAGTGTCATCATCTTATATCAATAAAATTGTACTATGTATTTGTGTCAAATTAATCCAGTAGAATAATGCACAGTCCATATATTTTATTTACTTCAGAACGTCGAAAACGAAAGTAATTTCGTTGAAATATATTAAAATTATTTTTTAACATTTCTTTGACAGCTAATAACTAAGTACTATTGAAGTATTTGAAAGTTTAGAGAAACACATACCTTGTGGATAAGATAATACCTAAATTATCTATCCATTCATACCTGTTGCTGAGATGGTTGTACGAAATGCGTCAACATGGTCTCCCGATAAGCTAAAAATAGTAATAAAGAGTTACGCCCCTTGTATTATATACATGTGCTGGGAACAATCGTAACTACTCGGCCATTTCCGCGTGATCCGAATGGTGCTGGGAAGAGACATCAACGCGAAAAGAAGTATTAGTATGTAAGGGCCATTTTTTGGCAAATAAATAAAGTTCTCCTTTACTTACCTTTAAAGAGTTGTATCAAGGCTATATTTGATTAATAAATTCATGAAAAACTTCCTTGTCCGCTTCACGTACTGTCTTAAATATAGTAACGGGCCAAGTTATATGCTGACTTTTGTTAAATCACAGACACCTGATGTTATAGATATGTCTTTTTATAAAACTACATGTAATTAGCAAGAAAATAATTTTAATATTAAAATGTATCTTAAACTTCAAGCGCCTTACTAAATTTAGGAGGCGTCAAAAATTTCTGAGCTTATATTTTCATTGCACAATATTCCGTTCAGTGCACTTATCAATTGGTTATTATGAATTACACCTTTCATTCATCAATTTCTAAATTCTGCATACATGTCCAACATCTATCACGTTTAACATGCAGCGACAATCAAGATTTTAGCTTAAATTATAAAAAACAATATATATTCAAAATGTGCGCATGTTCCTAAATTTTGGTAAAAATTTACTGCATGACCAGTCAATATGCAATGTTAGAATCCATTTCGTAAATCAATGGCTCATTGAACTGAATTTCAGAAAACAAAACTAGATCTGTGTATGAATTTACACGTATTTCTGAGAAGAAGAAAAATAGATATCACAATTTTGCAGATGGCATATTTCTTAATTTTATAACAAATATTTCGTTAATTGATCTACTCGCCGATGTTCTTGGTTTATTTCTTTCATATGAAACTTAAAACTAAAATGATTATTCTTATTTTATATAAATTGGAAAAATTAGCTGAGTGTATTAGAACAATTATTTCTGTTAAAATGATTATTCTAGATATGCAATCGTTAAAGATTTGGTTAAAACAGTTCATGATATCAGTTTTCATGTTTTCCAATATTAATTCTATTTCGATTGATGTCATTACACAGAATGTTCTACAAAAAATATCTCTCGGACCCCTCCCCCCCCCCCTCGAAATATTTCCGCATCCACGCATCGAAATTTTTAAAATATTGAACGAACGAGAGACTAATTTGGATGGCAATATTAGAGTTCAACAGGAATATGAATAATAATGTTATAAATACTAGTACCATTTTATTATGCCTCTCATTTTCTATATATTATATATTTACAGTTCGTATTTTGTTTTCCTGTATATATGATTCAAGAAAAACAAAATTTGGTTTTTAAAATGTCAATATGTCAAATATTTGACGTTACATAGCTCTCCAAAAGTATTCACAACATGATAAAGACATCCTTGAACACAACACACAACGCTTTCATCAAAGAGGCCGGAACCGGGGTCGAATTCGAATGTGAAACAACTGCCACCCGGAACATCTTCAAAATGTTCCCAAGGGCCACCTACCGATGGACGCTAAACGATGGACCGCTAACGATGGAACCCGAGAGGATGGTATTCCGGATGGGTGATCTCGTCATTCAGGGGTTAAAGGCCACTGATACGGGTCTTTACTCGTGTCGTCTGCATTATACAGAGCGGAAGGTGCCAACCGTTGGCGTTTACTCGCTATATGTTAGAGCTGATTATGGAGCTACACTGGTTACACAAGGGAGAGAAATCCATTTACAGTGTCACGCACATCTGCTAGGTGTTTTATACCCTGGATCCGTCAAAAGCTGGTTCCAAAACGAAAAGTCACGTCATTACATGAAATATCTGCCAAACGAAAACAAAGTGACGTCATCAAAAAGGCGTCTGCCAAATTGGAGGGGAATTGGACATGCATAGTTTACAATCCATTTAACGAAAAGAGCTGGACTACTGCTTTTTATAATATCAAAGTACTACCTTCTCCAGAAGGAGTGGCCTTAATTTGGGATTATGTCAAACATAATGTGAAGAAGACTATTCTGATGTTGTGTGGCTTTTTCTGCTTTGTCATGGTGATTTCATCCATCTTTATTGACATGGTTGAGAAGAAGATGAAAAAGCAAGAAAAAATAGCATCGAAAATTGAGCATAAACTATTGGAGAACTCTGGTTGTGGTTTTTATGATAATGACGGAAATTTTTGTTACACGGATAAAGAAGGAAATGTTGTCGTCTGCAAAGATTCTGATGACGAAGGAAAAAAGGGTGCAACAAACTTGACCGCAAAGGTTATTGACATGGGAAAAGCAGCTTTAGAAAAGACAAAAGATTTGATAGAAGGCAGCATAGGAGAAAGCACTGAAAGCACTAAAAGTAGCGAAGACGACGTGAACAAAAACGCAGCTAATGTCAGCACAACTCAAACGATTGACTCCTTTAGTTTTGAAGACAAAACGTTATTAAGTTTTGTTGATGAGGATACCTCATGGGTTTACGAAGACTCGGATCATTCTTTTACAGAAACCGACAGCTTTGATGACAGTTACAACCAGAACCGTCCTCTTTTATCGTCCCACAATTATCACGTGAATTTCCGGTAGCTTTCCAAAACTATCAATTTATTCAAGGCTTTTACATCAGTTATTCTTTGGCTTGTTGTGCATCGTTAATGCATGTCAGTACTTTTAAAATAGTGAAAGACTATAAACTTCATAATGTGTGTCTGAGATGTACCACTACGTTAAATTGCAGCCAGGAAATAATTGTTTGCAATTGTGATACCAATTGTATCTCTTACAATATCTAATTATTGTATATAATACAGATTATTTCTCACATAAATCACTTTCAGATGCCTCTGTCGTAAATTCTAGTTAATGAGTTTTTCCCTTGACAACAATGTCGATGTTCATATTATACATTATGCAGATAATGTTTAATTCTGCGTCAGATAACCTTACACATGCCGATGTTGTCAATTATTTAAGGTATATCAATAGCTGTTTAATAAATATACGGGGTTAGTACCAAACTTTATAAAAGCCACATAAAGCTGGTACGCATTCAAAGGAGTCTTAGGACACCAAGTAAGTTGACAAAAAATGTGTACAGTGTACCTATATTTACGATAAGGAATAGCACACATGTCTAAGACATAAAATCATAAATATTTTGGATATTGTACATGTTCAAGAGAAACATTTTTGAAAAAGAAAAGTAATAAACCTGATATTTAATGTAACTTTAATGAAATGCGGTTGGCCTTCTCCATTATTTATTCAGCGGAGCGGGCGCTTACGAACTCTCGGCAAATTTTCAGGTACCAATAATCAAATTTGGCGCTCTGCTGACTAAGCTTAAGGTGTAATTTAAGGTGCTTAGGTCTGTACCACGCGTGTCATGGTATGAATTCAGAACAACGTGCTCGAGTTTATGTTCTTTTCCTTCATATCTGCCAAATGATATTTTAAGTAAATTGTATTTTCAACCGGCGTTACAATTGCTACGTTTTTCTACAAATTGTCACGTGTTTTTTAAGCCAGCCATACACGGTGTGTTAAGTGTGTTTACATTGTACATAATGTTTGTCCTTTGCTGTTAGTACATGTATTACATTAAAGCCCACATACCGGCCAGTATCATGAACCAAAAAAATATGAATAGAATACCGAAGCTGACAACCCATCCTGCATTGTATTTAATGATATAAATTTTAATGGGACTGAAGAATAAAATCACAATGCAAAACAACTGTAAATCCCAGTAATTGACATTTATATGTACATGCATGTAAAATCGGTACTCTCTGATGTTGGTCAATGACACAAAATTGGGTGTCTGTTTTAAATACTTAATTTTATTTACATTGCCTTTGTATAAATCACACACATACAGATTGTCATCCTTGTCCACACATAAACCACAAGAGTCCTTCAGACCAAAGATATCAATGTAACGGAGTTACAGTCCATTCTGATCCACAATGTGGATACAATGGTTCTCACTGTCTGCTGTCAGGATACGACTCTGACTGTCTGATGTGATACCCCTGGGTTGAAATGATTCATTCCCAGGAAGTGAGGAATGACCGGTGTATCTCCATCGGAGTTTCCCGTCCTGATTAACCACTACTACTACACCGGTCCCATAGTCAGCTACACAGATGTCATGGTTTGTGTTCTCAGTGATGTATTTTGTATTACCATTCCCTGAGAATAGGGGTTTACCTTCGCCATCAAACTGAATTGGGTTTTTTTTCTGTAGATCCTGAGTAACAGACAACTTTGGATTGCGTCTTAATCACAAATATTTACATTTTCAACTGTCTTTGTCTTTGATAAGATTACGAATCAATTTTGAACCCTAAAACCCAATAACTTTATAAATTATGAGTGACACGAAGAGGGCGTGTCTTATAGCATAACCGAGAAACGGTATTGGCTGCGTAGAATACATACTAGCATGTGCTCCATAAAAAATAGTGGTTCTAAAATAATATTGTTTTAAAGTGTATAAATTTGAAATAATATGAATATAGGTAATTTGAATGTTATGAGGTGATAATTTCTGTCGGAGCGTGGTCAAATCTATCATAAATCCCTTCGGGCTTTATTGGATTTGACCAAGCCCCAAACGAAATTATCACCTCATAATAAAATTCAAAGAATGATTCCTTATTCCTTAAATAGACGTTATACACAAATTGACATGTTTCCGTCCTTGTAATATTCTGATCAACTCTTCTCTATGTCAATTCATTACTTTTATTCCTGTCTATATTGCTCTATTATAATTAAGTAGATCCCCATAAATGTCTACAGCTATATTATTAGGGAAAATCTCTTATTTTGTTTAGATTGTTTGTAAGTGAGTACCATGAATGTTGAAGCATTTGATAAGATTGGTTGTTCAACTCGTCCATATCCTGTCTTCTTCAGACAGATGACACTGTCTAAAATTCTCTATACCCACTCAGTATTGTGGCAACAAGCTCCGGTTCATCCAGTAGTTCTATTACTAAAGTGTTTTGTTGGTTTCGTAACAAGACATTTTCTTCGGTGGAAGTTGATAATTGGGTAATCTGTCCATCCAGGTTGGCAAGCGGATTTTCAAAGTCCAGTGGAATTTCTTCATATGTAGGGGAAATAAGATTTTCTAACTTATCTGCTTCCTTTTCAATAGCTTGTTTCTTTGTCTTGTATTCGAAAAAATTAAATCTTTTTATCCAATGATCATTATTTATATATCTTGGTAATTTCCTCTTTTTTTTTTATTTTATTTTGAGGTAGGGATTACTATTAGACTAACCTTATTATACCTCACTTTTATTCAGTATGGAGTAATATTTACATCTACCGGGTATTTTCTACAGTAACTTTATTTCTGATTGTAATTCATATCTCTATAGAAACTGACAGGATTGAAATTGACACGATCCAGTTCTAACCAGTTTATCGATTAGTCGAAATCTTCAACAACCAAACTTAAGAAAAATGACAAACTCCACGAAAAAACCATGATGGTGTCAGACTCATATTATAAGATGACTTAGCTACTTCTTTTATCAAGTGTACATTAACAACAATTAAGTTACCTTTTTGTACTACCGAGTATTTAATTTGTTAAAAAAAAAGATGTAAGTATAAACAATAAAAGAATTTCTTTGATGATTCATACAGGTTATAAAGGTAGTTAACATTGCCGAAAAAAAAATCATTAACTGCTAACGTGGGTTATATATTTTCTATACAATGTTGCTACCATCATATTCCGCATGAATCATGTACCAAAAAAAAATCATTTTATTGTTTAAGTACATGTATTTTCCATAGTATTAATTCAGAAAAAAGAAAATGAGAGTACAAATTCATATTTAGTTGAAATTTATAATTATACATGTATTAACAACATTTTAACAATTTAATGTATAACGGGTTGAAGAAGAGAGGAAAACAAACCTTGTTCATTTAATCGATCTACATGTAACCTGATGCTAACATGGAGACCCGTAATGAGTTAGTCAACTGATATTTTTTTTAGGTTTAAACAATTAGAATTATGCCCCTTGCCTCATATTTGGAATATAAATTTCCTCCTAAAATAGTTGTTTATCTCAACATTTTTATAAATTAATAGCATGATATGTTTCTTTACCCAGGCTACATGTGTACATTCAATCGTAGATCCGGACGCTTAACTTGATTATGAATTCACGTTAAAACACAATTCATTGTTCACTAGTCCAAAATATGCAAACACCAGTTCAGTAATTTGGGGAGACCGCAAAAACTTCATCAGGGAAGCGGATTATCCTCACCTATGAAAGACCGGCATTTTACAAAATCTTGCACTTGCACTATTTTCATCGCGCATTATTCTGCAATATAGGAGCACTCACGAATGTTAAGGTATACCACTCCTCAATGTTGTTGTATCAAGATTTTCTTGAGAAGTATATCATTGAAATCTGTAGACAAAACAAACTTAAAAAATACAAAGATAATGGGGGATCAGTATCCATCCCTCTAAGTTATGGCCCGTTTAATTTGACTTTTTTGCACCTAAAATGCAATTTCATCCTGATTAGGATTTGTTGTCAGTATTTTTGATTAAGCAAACTTATTTCTTCAAATATTGTTTTTAATTATGCACAATGGTCACACAGAATAGAGGGATTACGAAAAAAAATTGTACAAAGCTGCATTAATTATTTTGTGACCTTTTTGCACTTAAAATAGACAATTTCTTTAATAGTTACAATTTGATTTGAAATAAAAACTTTTTGAATATCAAGAATTTTATAAGATTAATCCAGTTTGCCTAAATATGTATTCAGTATCATTTTGACATAATATAACATGGGGGTCAGTGATGTCAAATTTTAGATATAGGGCTTCAAAGGTAAAATTCTCACAAAATTTGGCTTAAAAAAATTCAGACATGTTCTATATATATGCATGATTTTATGCTAAACGGCTATCACATTCTCAAGATTTGATTTTGTACATGTCACACAGAACCTATAAAATATGTTACAAACCTATCAAATGTTAAAAATGTGAATAATGAATAAAGTATAATAAAAAGAAAAGTATATTGAAAATTCATAAAATTGCTTGTTTCTGTCATTTTCGTCTAAAAAACCTTCCGCACGAAAAAATAGTTCCCCAAAAAACTTGTTTGTTTCTTGAATTCAAATGGATTTTCTTTATGAATGTTGTGTAATTATGAAATAATAATCTATCTGTGATGATTAAATAAATAAAATCATATTCATTTTAAATAAAATGATCATCTGCGCAATGAAATCAAAACATAAGGAGTGAGATACCTTAAGTTACTATTTTCAAGTCCTTGAAATTCGCTGGGTTTATTTTTTTAATTAATTGTAACAGTTATTGTTGTTAGATAGGTGAATTACATTACATTTCATTATTATTAGCACATTAGCGTTCATGAAATTATAATAGAAGAATCAAAGCCAGACAGACGAATTGTAAAAAACATTAAAGAACAGTAATTATTTTAACATCACTCATGATGTATACAATGTAAAATAAATAAGTATTCCACACGTTTTTTTATCTTTCAGAAGGATGTCATAAAAACCCAATACACCTGTACAATACAAATGCATACTAGTTTATAACGGACAATTCATACATACATGTAAAACAGTCTTTTTAGCTACGTCATTGATATAAACGTTGGCGTCTATGTTGAATATTTGATTTTCTTAACGTTGCCTTTGTTAAGCTCACACACAAAGACATTGTCATTTTGATCAACATCTAAGCCAGAAGGATTTTCCAGTTCACAGTTATCAATATAACGGAGAAACTGTCCATTCTGATCTAGAATGTGGATACAATGGTTCTCACTGTCTGTCGTCAGGATACGGCTCTGACTGTCTGCTGTGATGCCCCAGGGATTAAATGGTGTGTTCTTGGTAACTGAGGAATGACCGGTGTATCTCCATCTGAGTTTCCCGTACTGATTAACCATCACTACTGCACCGGCCCCATAGTCAGCTACACAGATGTCATGGTTTCTGTTCTCAGTGATGTATTTACTTTCATCATTCCCCGAATACAGAGGTTTACCTTCATCATCGAATTGAATTGTTTGTGTTTCTGAAGATCCTGAGTAGCGGACAACTTTGGATTGAGTATTATCATCACTGCACATGGTAACCAGGAGATCACCAGTAGAGGTGACGCATAACTCTCCAAGCGTCCATCCCTGTAATCTGATCAACTCTATTCCATGTCCTTTTTTAATGTTTAATTTATGCACACTCTTCATTACTCCGTCAGAGAAATATAGATCTTCGTCAGTGTCTACAATTATATCATAAGGGAACGTCCCTGATATTGTATAAAGTGTATCGACAAGTGAACCTTGAAGGTTGAAACATTTGATTTTATTAGACTTTCCACTGGCCCACATCATGTCCTCATTTTGACAGATAACATTGCGTAATTGACCATACCCAGTCCGTATTGTGGCAACAAGCTCCGGTTCATCCAGTAATTTTCTGACTAAAGTGTTTGGTTGATTCAGTGACAAGATATCTTCCTCTTGAGCAGTAGATAATGGGGTGATATGTCCAAACAAGCTCTTCAGTTTCTCACAGTTTATTGGTTCAGGAATGAATGTTGGCAGTGATACCCGAACCTTAGGTGGAAGCTTGCTGAACTCTTGGATTTTAGAGTTGTATTCAATAACAGGAGTCACTTGTGTGGATTTCTCAATTTCTTTAATGACAACTAATGTTTGATTAATAAGAAACTGTATCCGTTTGATTTCATCCAAGTGGGTCTGTAAAATGTCTCTGTGTTTAACTTTTATCTCATTTATTTCCATTTTCATTTTATTGATAACAACGTCGATTTCTCTGTGCCATTGCTCCCCTTGATTGGACATCATTGTTGTAAGTTTCTTATATCCTTTATCAAGATAAGCAAGCTGCTTTTCCACATCACGCACCATTTCTTCATAGGTGGGAAAAATAAGGTTTTCTAACTCTTCCTCATCTTTTTCAATAGCTTTTTTCTTTGTCCTGTAAACTTCTGATATTTCTTCAAATATATGTCTCCTGTGTTGTTCAGAGGACATACAGGAAGAACAAACCAAAATGTTGTTGCAGTCCTTGCATTGTAATATGCAGGTTTTGTGTGGATGAGTTCCACATTTTGGATAAATAAGAGTTGACCTTCTTTCCTCATAAGGAACAATTCTATGTTGATCATATCCATCTGAGATGTGATCTACTACACAGGGCTTGCAGAGGTTCACATGACAAAAGTCACAGTAGCTGTGTACTATTGCGGTCTCACAAAGGTCACATCGGTGTACATCCTGCGCACTGTGATGGAGATCCATACCTGACATTAAGCATTGATCTACAAAAAACAAATTATTGCGAGCAACATTTTAATAAATGCTTTATCGGTATAGTAGTTAAAATGAAAAATGTATAAAAAAAAAAAAAAATAACCATTTTAGTTCTTTAAATATATTCATATAAAAAGTACTAAAAAGTACGTTTCGTGATTTATTTTGGCTTAGGTTCATCAATAAACAACTAATGTGTAAGGTTGTTTTTTTTTTAATTTCTAATAACCTGACATACCACCTTTTAATTTGTTTCAGTACATTGAATGATAAAAAAATCAAATATTTTTAGGCATCTCCCTCAATGTACGTTGAAGGTGGCGTAATTGGTCCATGGATGTCAGGCACGGACCCGTCCCCTGTAGGTCCAGAGATTTTCTATTAGATCTGGGGAATCGCTAGGCCATTCTACTTTAGAAATAAAGTTCGGTAGTTTATCTTTCCAGCAATTCTATGTTACGAGGACAGTGTGAGGTGTCGCATCACCTTGAACAAACGTAGCCTGTCCTCGATATTGAACCAAGTTTCGTTCATCAATCCTGTCAGTGTTTTTTATCGATTCAGTGCAGTTTTAAGTTATTTTTGAGGATTTTTTTCCGTATGATAATTTGCATTAATAGTTTGCCGGATGGAACAATGTGTAAATTTGACAAATCTTTAACTACAATCACACCCTATATCAAGACTTAGGCGCTTGACATGACGCAGCTGATTTTTTGAGTTCGTTGCTGCATTATCTTGTTGATTTGCATCCTTTGTATTTCCTTTGTATTTTATGTTCTCGACTTTCCTTTCTTACTACGCCTACTATTTTTGACGGTCGGTCCGATATCGGTTGGGCGGTTAGCTGTTAATTTTGCTCTCGGCCCCATCCCCACTTGTCACTATATCACTAAAAATCACGTTTATCGGATATTAACTCACTAACATGACCTAATGTCAATACAATTTCATGTATTTGTGACAAATTAATACCGTATAGTATTGTGCACAGTCCTTGTAATACATTTAGTTCAGGAAATATAAAACGAAAGTTATTTTGTTGAAATATATAATAACTATTTTTTTACATTTCTTGAAAGCGTTTAAAGCTGACATGAATTCATAAATACGCATTATTTCCCTTTTATCTCCGACTACCGCCATATTAGTTGTCGAATTCTATTGTTCTGCTCATCGCTACACACCCCCAATATAAGCTGAGAGCACTATTCATGCTTCATCGCATTCAGGTATTTCATGTTGCCTTGGACGAAAAGACGTGTAGAAACGCGTTTTGAAGAAAAATAAAATGACAACCACTGCACCGGCAAGATATATCCAATACACGATGAAACAAGACAGACTGAAATCCAGGCGCAGATACTTATAAAATTCCTCGATAATTGTGGACCGTTTTCCTGTATATGTTATAACATCGCACATGCGCAAACAACACATGTGGCAGATCAAGCAATGTCAATGATCGCATGGATTTTAGAAACGGTGGAACGGATGGAAACGATGTTACATTGTCATTTTCTTGGATTTACTATCATTTATCTACTGTGTTCGATGTAGTGCCGCCGGAGTTTTCAAAAAGACGCAGACGTTATTCACTCTGTATGAAAGACATACGTGTTCGATGTGAATGCGTTGTGAGGCAGCACTGTATGTGCAAAATAATAAAGTTATCTGGAAAATCCTTTCACAGAATGAACATATTTTGTATTTCATTGATTGTTGTTTTCTTTATTCTTTACTACAATCATTTTACTAAAATGTGTAGTTCATGCATTTAGAAGTCCATGCAACGTGAATGCCTCGATCGGAAAGCAACCGACCGTAACTTTCTCAACCGATATATATATACCCCAGTGGCAGTAGAAGAGCGATCGAAACTAATATGGCGACCAAATGCTTTTATGAATTCATGTCAGCTTTAAGTACCCGAAATGTATATGAACAATTTAAAGGAAAAAAACGTACCTTGCTATTAAGACATTTCACAAACTATCTACCTATCCTATCGTCCCTGTTGCTAATATGGCTGACCTGTACGAATAGCGTCGATCTCCTGATAAGATAAAGATAGCTAGAGTTATAACACATGTACATGCGATTACAAACAGTGTTGAAATGAAAAGTCCCAAAGAAAATACAAAACAGGAAAAGTGCAAACATGGACCTTAACAAAAATTTGAGGTAGGGTCAGCTGACAAGGACTAGTGAGCATTGTCTGCTGACCGTAATTAGGAAAAACACAACAATTCGCAGACATTTTGGTGTTTAAAATGCACATGCGTTTTAAAAAGACATTTACGCAAAAGAAAAATACATGTATATACACAACACTGTTAAGGTCTACTTTGTAGTCACGCCGACCAGAAAGTACGGAAAATGTTACATGTAACTATACAGTAACATACACAAAACAAGTCATCAAAAATGCCCAAAAATAAAATAACTCTCGATTGTTATTGGTAGAAACCCGTTAAACTACATTAAGAATTACTTCTGCGTGCCACTTTGTAGTCAGATAAGTCCAACAATATTAAATAGAAACAACTGTTTGATCGCGATGCACTTGTTGATGTGACGTCATATTGCAATTTTTGACGCATATGATGTGTAGAGATAGGCGGGTCAATCAATTTTTTAAAATGGGAAAACATTTCACATATAAACGGAACATAATTTGAATCAAATATTGTACCATTAAATCCTAATCATTATGCTAGTTTTGATGCAGCATGTAGTTATTTTATAGAGCATGTATTATTTCTTCTCTTAGCCTATCTAAATCCGCATTTTACAAGGACGTATCCTTAAAAGATCATTACAATCTTTTGTTGGTAAATTTAAGTGAATGATTATTTTAATTAAAAGTATATGAAATTTCCCATTCTCACCAGGCTAGCTAAGCCTGTTACTGGTCGTGTAAACCCAATTCCTTTTGAGGGTCAACTGGGCTTTCTGTGGCCCCATCCGCACCAAAAATGAAGGCCCAATTATGGGATACAGGCTGTTAGCCATCCCATTGAAAGACATCCCCAATGCAACAGAATATAATGATTGTCCTACCTTTTTGCCAGGCTAGCTAATATAATCATGCCAATGTTCAATTAAGGCCAGCAAGTAATAATTTTACTATCTAACTGGGTTTTTTTTTTATTATTAAAAAGGACAGTTTATATGTAATTTTGAAATTGCGTTTATTAGCATGTTTACGGTAATTGGAATAGCGAACCGACCATAGAATTCTATTCGCTATTCGAATAGTGAATAGTAAGCAAGGTAAAGAAATACATGATTATATAAGATGCACAAATAACTAACTCATGAATTCATACATAAAATGTTATGAAGGCATATACACAGCTGTATTCTAATAATGCAATTTGAACTGAAGCTAGGGTAACCAAATATTCTAGTTTTATTTTTAAAAACATAGGTAATCACAGATTACATAGCTCACCGAGACGAGGCATCACCCCTATGAGACCACCTTTATCATATTGTATGAAAATCATACTTTATGATCTTGGATATTCATGGATTCTGTTTTGACACAAAATCATATATCATCTGTTAAAAAATTGTATGATAATCATATGTTCATATATTAATCAATATAATAATATAAAATTAAATATTGCATCCTATCATACTAACAATATATATCATATAATACAATAAAATACTGCAATAAACAAAGATGATATTGTAAATATGAAATGACACTGTATTGTGTTAAACCTTATTGTATTTGATCACATAATACAACATTATTATATATAATACAATATTGTATTATATGATACAATATCATATTACATAATACATCATAACATTGAAACATATGATATTATATTGTATAATATAGTATGATATATTGTATTGTATGATATTGTATAATATTTTATACATAATATGATATTGTATTATATGATACAATATAATTTGATATAACATTGTATCATATCAAATAATACAATATTATGTGATAAAGTAAAATATTATATAATACAATATCATACATACATATTGTATCACATGATACAATAATATATCATATAAACCAATATCATATTATACAATATTGTATGATACGATAATATATAATATTACAATATCATATAATACAGTTTCGCGTGATATAATTGTAAATTACAGAAACCAATATCATATTATACAATATCGTATGATACAATATAATATTGGATCATAATATACAATACTATACAAAACAATATCATGATACAATATCATATCATAAAATATCAAAAAAATTGATACAATATCATATCGTATCATATAACTTTTTACAATATAACATATGATATTATATTGTATCATATTAAACAAAAGTGTTTCATATCATACAATACTTTATCATAGGAATCATGTTATATCATTTAACAACAACCTCATCTTTCTACAAGCAGGTTTAAGTGAGGTAGGAGATTTCTTTAGCATCCTTGATAATGGAGATCAGGCTCTGCATCTGAAGCAACCTCTGCGTTTCATTTATAATATAGTTAAATCAACTATGCAAGCTATCATCTATAAAACATGTGACCTGTTCAAAAAAATCTAAACCTCATCCAGCATCCGAAACCTTTGGCTCAGATTCAGCATTCAAGCCTGTCAGGTGCATTAGTATACATAAGACGCATCTCCATGCAAGTTTGGTGAAGTTCAGACCAGTAATAACTAAGATATCATCATCAGAGGGCACTAGCAATTAAAACTTAACCTGCTCCAGCATCCGCAACCTATGGCTCAGACTCAACATCCATGCCTGTCAGGTGCATCTGTATCATAAGACACACCATCTATTCAAGTTTGGTGAAGTTAGGACCTGTAATAACAAATATATATTTTTTAGCATCCTTGATAATGGAGATCAAGCTCTGCATCTGAAGCTTCCTCTGTGATTCATTCATATAACAGTTTAGTCAACTATGCAAGTTGAAATAGTACTATCATCTATTAAACATGTGACCTGTTCCAAAAAACTTAACCATATCCAGCATCTGAAACCTATGGCTCAGACTCAGCATTCAAGCCTGTCATGTGCATCAGTATCATAAGACGCACCATCCATTGAAGTCTGGTGAAGTTAGGACAAGTAATAACTAAGATATAATCATCAGAGGGCACCTGTTTCAAAAACTTTAACCAGCTCTAAAAACCTTAACCTCCTCCAGCATCCGAAACCTATGGCTCAGATTCAGCATTCAAGCCTGTCTGGTGCATCAGTATCATAAGACGCAACATCCATAGCAGTCTGGTGAAGTTAGGACCAGTAGTAACTAAGATATCATCATCAGAGGGCACCTGCAACAAAAACTTTAACCAGCTCTAAAAACCTTAACCTCCTTCAGCATCTGTAACCTATAGCTCAGATTCAGCACCCGTGCCTGCCTGGTGCATCAGTATCATAAGACACACCATCCATGCAAGTTTGGTGAAGTACGGACCAGCAGTAACTTAAATATTGCTATCAAAGGGCACCTGCAACAAAAACTTTAACCTGCTCCAAAAACATTAACCTCCTCCAGCATCCGAAACCTATAGCTCAGATTCAGCACTCAAGCCTGTCTGGTGCATCAGTATCATAAGACACACCATCCATGCAAGTTTGGTGAAGTACGGACCTGCAGTAACTTAGATATTGCTATCAAAGGGCACCTGCAACAAAAACTTTAACCTGGTCCAACAACCTTAACCTCCTCCAGCATCTGAAATTTAGGACTCAGATTCAGCATCCTAGTCTTTCAAGTCCATAAGTAGGTACAGATGCATCATCCATGCAAGTTTGAAGATAAGACAAGTAATAGCTTAGATACAGGACATGCAACAAAAACTTTAACCAGGTCCGGACGCCGACGCCGACGCCGAGGGTATAGCATAAGCTCCCCCTGACTTCGTCTCGGTGAGCTAAAAATTAATGTAAATATCTCTTTGAATTTTATAAGGAAAAAAAATAATGTTAGTAGCGAGCTTCCTTCAAATTTTGTTCTCCGGGTTAACTAGTGGAGCAGTTTTGTGGGCGGACCGACAACTGCAGTTTTCTGGTTTTTCTTCAACTTCGCTACAAAGAACGATACAAAAAACAACAGAGCGTCCAGAATCAAGATGACCACAATGATCACATTGTCTGAAATAAAGAGCCACAAGTTGCTAACAACGGGGGGTTTTGACGTCACTTTGATGCGATAGAACGCGGTGCTCCACTGTGTCTGCGTACTTTCTTGGGTCGTCACGCAGGCCAATCTCCGGACAGTTTAGGCGTTTCAAAATCGATGCAGTCTTCGTTGATGGACTTGGCTGGGATATCCTGGTCTAATGCGTAGTAGATGTCGTCAATCATCCAATTCCGTTTCGTGTAGAAATACACGTGACCTATGGCGGCACTGTTGCATTGTAAGCGAAATTTTCGCCCGTAATGGACAACTTTTGGTGGGGGGGTTTGGGGGAAAACCAACAATGCGAAAACAGCCTCTGTTTTGACTAGAAACGATTCATATTTAATCTGACACATGTAGGAGCCAGAGTTTGGAATAAAAATTAATGCCTAAGATGCAACTTCCTGGATGGTGTTGAGTCGGTTCAAAATGTGAAAACCACGTCTATCGTGGGTATGTATGTTTACTATCAATTATCTCTTTAAGCAGCCACATAAGGCGTTATTTTTCTTAACTCAAATTTTTAGCATTAGTTTCACTTTAATGAATACTCTTCTGAGACTACAGTTGATCAAGTATGTTAAAAATGCATACTTTTCTGCATTTATTAATGGTGAACAATAATTAAGTCACTAATTAACAATTATGCAGTTTTTCCTTATCAAAAATGTGCTTGTTGTTGTATGCGTATGTATGCCAGTCTATTGATACTGATCGATTTTTTAAGCAACAATTGATAAATTAAAACAACAGTATTTTTCAATGTGAGCATAATTACGGTACGTAATATATCCTTGTTACCTTCTAAAATAAAAATCAATTTGTACGAATTTTCCGGCAAGCAATTAGATACTGTGTATAAAACAGCCACAAACCACGTGTGTGTGTGTTAAAAAATAAATACGTTGTAGACCGTCGTGCTTTGTGACTCATTTACTGGATTGGAGAATCTGTTTGACGTAAATATTGTCACATGTTATATAATGCTATCCAAATAAGGTAGTGTTCCCGACCTGTGTAGAAATATGCCTAATTTTTTACCGTATAGCACACAAAATCTTTGTAATTCAACAAAGAAGCGTTGTTGCTATGGAAATTAAAGAAAAATTATAATAATTGAAAGAATAGTTTATTGCCAATATTGTCAAGGCAAGGTTTGTCATAGAAAGTCATTTTTATCGCTTTTCTATATAAAAAAGACTGTTATCGCGCTGGTGTATTCCAAAAGTCTCAGTTGGGGCGAATTTGAAACTCCAATATGGTAATTTTTTTATGTTTTTTTAATACCGTATGTATAAATTCAAGGCTAATATGTTAGCTTTGTGTTTTCTCGAAAGGTTTGTTAATCCCTTACATCAAATCAACAAAAGGCCGAGAACTTATGCACTTGATATTATAACTATTATTAAAAAGGGATAAATCTTTTTTTAAACATATACATTTGTGGAAACAATGTATTGTAGACACAAATACTTCATCGATATCGCCATATAAAAAATGCCTGTGAAATATTTAGAGTCTTCTCATTGATAGGATTACTAGTAGTTATGTATTAAATAAATCAGTAAATATTATTTCAATATCGTTCCAGAGATTAAGTTGGTAGGAAAAAGAAAGAAGCTAGGTAAATGTAGAATAAACCAACGCCTTTACCATCTTTGAGAAGGGTTTTCTGACCCCCCCCCCCCCCGAACTGCTCATAGGTAGCAACAAAGAAATTCTAATATAACATAAACACATACGTTAATAATGAACAATCGACTTTCTTGATTTAAGTCTTTGATACAAATGACGGGGTCTATTTCAAATATTTGATTTTCTTTACATTGCCTTTTTGAAACTCACACACAAAGATATTGTCATTGTGGTCCACACATAAACCAAAAGGATACTCAAGATTACAATTATCAATATAACGGAGAAACTGTCCATTCTTGTCCAGAATATGGATACAATGGTCGTTATGATCTACTGTCAGGATACGACTCTGACTGTCTGCTGCGATTCCAAAGGGATTAAATTGTTTTTTCTTGGCAGTTAAGGAATGACCAGTGTATCTCCATCTGAGTTTCCCGTCCTGATTAACCACAACTACTGCACCAGCCCCACAGTCAGCTACACAGATGTCATGGTTTCTGTTCTCTGTGATGTATTTAATATAAGAATTTCCTGTGAAAAGAGGTTTACCTTTATCATCAAATTGAATTGTTTGTTTCTCTGTAAATCCCGAGTAACGGACAACTTTGGATTGAGTTTCGTCATCACTGTACATGGTTACCAGATGATCTTTAGTAGAGGTGAAACACATATTAAGAGGCGTCCAACCCTGAGATCTGATTAATTCTTCTATCTGTCCATTCTTCACTTTATAAACTCTCTTCATCACTCCGTCAGAGACAACTAGATCGTCATCACTGTCTACAATTATATCATTAGGGAAAATCTTTGATTTTGTCTGGATTGTCTGGACAAGTGAACCATTGATGTTGAAACATTTTATATATTTTGACTTTCCGCTCGCCCATATCCTGTCTTCACTTAGACAAGTAACATTACGTAATTTACCATACCCAGTCTGTATTGTGGCAACAAGTTCTGGTTCATCCAGCAATTCTCTGACTGACTTGTTGGTATGCTTAAATGACCAGACATTTTCTGTAGTTACAGCAGATAATGGGGTGATCTGTCCAAACAAACTACACAGCTTCTCACGGTCTATTGGTTTTGGAACGAATGTTGGCAGTGATATCTGAACTTTGGGTGGAAGCTTGCTGAACTCTCTGATCTTAGAGCTGTATTCAATGACAGGAGATACTTCGGTGGTTTCCTCAATTTCTTTAATGGCAACTAATGTTTGATTAATAAGAGCCTGTATCTGTTTAACTTCATCCAAGTGTTTCTGTAATATGTCTCTATGTTGCACTTTTATCTTACTGATTTCAGTTTTCATTTTGTTTATAACAATGTCAATTTCCCTGTGCCATTGCTCTCCTTGTTTAGATATTTCTATAGCAATTTCCTCATATCCGTTTAGGTTGATCAGCTGATTTTCCAATTCTAGTGCAATTCCTTCATATGTGGGAGAAATAAGATTTTCTAACTCTTCTGCATCTTTTTCAATACTTTGTTTCTTTGTCCTGTAAACTTCTGATATTTCTTCAAATATATGCCCCCTATGAGGTTCAGAGGCCATACAGGAAGAGCAAACCAGAATGTTGTTGCAATTCTTGCATTGAAATTTGCAATTTTTGTGTGGATGTATTTCACATTTTGGATAAATTAGGGTTGATCTTCGTTCTTGGAAAGGGACTATTTTATGTTTGTCATATCCATCTAAGATGTGATCTAGTATACAGGGTTTGCAGAGGTTGACATGACAAATGTCACAGTAGCTGTGTACTATGGCGGTCTCACAAAGGTCACATCGGTGCAGGTCCTGGGCACTATGACGGGGATCCATGGTTGATCACAACACTTTGCTCTATAAAATAAAAATCTTAGGAGCTTAGTTTTTGGTCAATCATAATAATCGATAAAAAATAGACAAAATAAATTCTTATATGTTCATAAAGCTCGTAAATCTCTTTCACTTTGAGGGAAATACTAAAAAAAGCACGTTAAACTAACACTTCTCTAGTCTGTCATATCAAAACCATATGCATTTGTGTTAAACTTGTGAATCTCTCAGAAAATGGACGGATAATCAAAAACGAAAGTTATCTATCATTTATGCTGAAAAAGTCTAACTCTTTTTACTACTTTTAAAGAAAATTTTATATAGAAGTACATGAAGAAATTTAGAGATGACTCCATGCCTTGTTGACAAGAAATGTCATAATTCATTTACCCAAACTAAGCAAATACTACATTACCATGGCTGCAAGGACTGTGTTGTTCACTTGACAGGAGTTACTTCCCGTGCTTCGTATGAGTAAGGTGATAAATAGCATTTAATATAAATCGATATCATTTCAATAGATCTATTCAAACTTTTTATTGTAAACAAAAGAGCTTCTCCTTTAGTAACGGTGGATCTGTGCGGGTTTTTGCTGAACAGATAAAGTTTTTGTTTTAAAAAAGACTTCGGTATTGCCCGTTGACAGCCGTCATTCGAAAACAAAAGTCGTCAAGACTTGTTAGTTGGTCTTGTATAGTCTTGTGTTGCTTAAATCAAACAAATTTTAAAAATTGCTCAAGTTTACATGCAGTGTTTTCGCAGGGGTGTTAAGGAAGCATATGGATTCGGAGTTACATACAGTAAATTAATTTCGCGAAATCACAAAACTTTAAGTTAATTATTATGAACACATTCAGTATTTAAGCAACTAAAGGTAGACCAAAAACAAAAACAAACAAGAGGCCCATGGGCCACATCGCTCACATAGCTAAGCAACATTAGCCATAATTAAATCAGCTTTATGAAGTCATATCAAAAATATTAGGACAATGAATGAGCAAAATAGATCCTGTATTAAAAGATTTGGCAAAATGATCTTATGCTGAGCCCCTTTTGTAACTAGATGATTTTATAGTTATATCACATATTGAGCATTGCCATTGAAAAAAAGATCTTAAACAACTGTTCATATAAATATAAACCTACATCAAACTTTGAACCCCTTGTGTGGCCCAAGAATTATCCAGGGCCACAGTCTAAACAACTGAGAATCAACAAATGTCAATATGCTTGCATATTAGTAATTATACTTTATTCCGGTACTATATATTTTTGAAATGATCAAATTTATTTCCTATGTATAACATTTGACCCCCCCCCCCCCCCCTCCATTATAATCTCATCCTTTCTTATTTGATTTTTAAAGATTTTTCTCTATATATATTACACTACCTGAGGATGCTTCCACTCAAGTAACAGCTTTTCTGCTTAATTGATTTTTGAAAAGAAGATATTTCTCTTAACATTCCTATGTAAAATTTCGACCCCCATGGTTGCCCCATCCTACCCCTGGGGATCATGGTTTGAACAAACTAGAATATATTATCTATATTATAACTACCTGAGGGTGCTTCAACACAAGCCGATAAGTTTTTGAGAAAAAGATTTTTAAAGATTTTTCTCTATATATTCCTATGTAAAATCGACCCCCCCCCTTGTGGCCCCACCCTACCTCCGGGGACCAGGATTTAAACAACTGGAATCTACACTACCTGAGGATGCTTCCAACCAAGTAACAGCTTTTCTGGCCAATTTGTTTTTTGAGAAGAAGAATTTCCTCTATATATTCCTATGTAAAAATTCGAACCCAACCCCCCCCCCCCCCCCCCCCATTGTGGCCCCACTGTACCCCCGGGAATCATGATTTGACAAACTCGAATCTACACTACCTGAAGATGCTTCCACACAAGTTACAGCTTTTCTCGCCAGTTGCTTTTTGAGAAGAAGATTTTTAAAGATTTTTCTCTGTTTATTTCTATGTAAAAATTCGACACCCAATTGTGGCCCCACCGTACCCCTGGGGATCATGGTTTGAACAAACTTGAATCTACACTATCTGAGGATGCTTCCACATAAGTTACAGCTTCTCTGGCCAATTGGTTTTTGAGAAGAAGATTTCTAAAGATTTTCTCTAGATATTCCTTGAAAATTTATCCCCCCATTGTGGCCCCAACATACCCCCGGGGATCATGATTTCAACAAACTTGAATCTACACTTCTTAACGATGCTTCCACCCAAGTTACAGCTTCTCTGGCCAAATGGTTTTTGAGAAGAAGATTTTTAAAAAAACCAACAATTTTTTTTATAATTCTTAATTATCTCCCTTTTAAAGAGGGCGTGGCCCTTCATTTTAACAAACTTGAATCCCCGTCACCTAAAAATGCTTTGTGCCAAGTTTGGTTGAAATCGGACCAGTGGTTCTTGAGAAAGAAGTCGAAAATGTGAAAAGTTTACAGACAGACGGACAGACAGACGGACGCCGAACAAAAAGTGATCAGAAAAGCTCACTTGAGCTTTCAGCTCAGGTGAGCTAAAAATACTGGAGACAATTTTTTTTCATAAATTAGATTGCAATACTTAAATTTAAACATTGATGACGTTAATTAATTAACTCGTAATAACGAAATCTTTTTTCGCAATTACGAGATAAAAATATTTTAATATGTGGCTTTATTCGTTTTCCGTACATTTCCTTGCAAACTGAATGGAAGTTTCGAGAATCGGATGATTTAATTAAGGAGATGATAGGATTCTAGCAGCGCTTTTGATAAAACTGTGATGTTTTGCCATTATTTGATATGTATATTGTTTTGTGGAAACTGCGGGGTAATGTTGTTCTATCTCATTTTATGTGTAAGCATTGAATCATTATTTTTTGAAAGATGTGGTCTCATAACTGCAACGGTGTGTGCATACAAATTTAATAACGCGCTAGCGCGCGTTATTAAATTTGTATGCACACACCGTTGCAGTTATGAGACCACATCTTTCAAAAAATAATGATTTAATGCTTATATCGGCAATTACGATTTATTTTTAAAAACCTCTGCATTAAACAAGTAATGCGCAATTAACAGAAGAGCCACTGGAACAGCCGAATTATGGGGACAAAAATAGACCGTGTAGCGCTTTGAATTCTAATAATATATTATTGTTTTTCATTCTGTAATTTGATGAATATACTTTTGATATACTATTAAATTAATCAAATGAATTCATTTAACTGTTGGAAAAATATTCACATCAATGAAATATCAATCGGCGTAAGTAAAACATCAAGTCGTGATCCGGTTTGAAGTTGCGAGGAGACTGAGTCAGTCATGTTCTTCGAAAAATACTTAAAGCTGACATGAATTCATAAATACGCGTTACTTCCCTTTTATCTCCGACTACCGCCATATTAGTTGTCGATTTCTATTGTTTTGCTCATCGCTACACACCCCCTATATAAGGCCGAGAGCCCTCGTCATGCTTCACCGCATTCATGAATTTCATACACCCGAACACGTTACCTTGGACGAAAAGACTTGTAAAAACGCGTTTTGAACAAAAATAATATGACAACCACTTCACTGGCAAGATATATCCAATAAAAGACGAAACAAAACAGACTGAAATCCAGGCGCAGATACTTCAGAAATTCCTCGATTATTGTAGACCGTTTTCCTGTGTATGTTATAACATCGCACATGCGCAAACCACACACTGTGGCAGATCGAGCAATGTCAATTATCGCATGGATTTTATAAACGGAGAGTTTTTGTAGGAACGGATAGAAACGTTGTTACTTTCTTGGATTTACTATCATTTAGCTACTGTATTGGATGTAGTGTCGCCAGGGTTTTCAAGAAGATGCAGACGTTATGCACTCTGTATGAACGACACACGTGTTTGATGTGCAAGCGAAGTAAGGCAGCACTGTATGTGCAAAATAATACAGATACCTTGGACATCCTTTCAAAGAATAAATATATTTTGTATTTCATTGATTCTTGTTTTCTTTATTCTTTATTACTACATTTTACTACATGTACAATGTGTAGTTCATGCATTTAGAAGTCCGTGCAACGTGAATGCCTCGATCGGAAAGCAACCGACCGTAACTTTCTCAACCGGTATATATACCCCAGTGGCAGAAGAGGAGCGATCGAAACTAATATGGCGACCAAATACTTCTATGAATTCATGTCAGCTTAAGGAAGTTTGAATGTATTCATACGCACCAAATTTGGTAATTGAGTCTTCTGTGTTATGCTTAAATATCACTCAAAGCAATCAGTGCAAATTTAAAAGGGGGAAGGAAAGTTAATGTAACTAGAGCAAAGTTCGTTGCAAAGCAACAAGTGGGTCTTCCGTTAATGTAGAAAGTAAAGCTAGATGTTCATGTAAGAAGAGTTCTTAAACCAAAAACAAGGGTAACTTAAAAAAAATTAAAAATCGAATATTTCTTGGTACGACTTAACGAAATCCGAATGATTCTGAGTACTAATAAACAAAAACCTTTACGATTTCAAGATCGACTTAACCAAAAAAATCCGAACGTGTCAAAGTAAGATTTAACAAAAATCGAATTATTTTGGTACGAGTTAATTTCAGTTTGAACTATACACTTTTTTTTAAACCTCGAACGCAGAATCAAAATTTCCGGAAAAATCGATGTTTAATCCCCAATATCTCTGCATTGCATCGTTCGATTTTAAAACAGATTTCAGATTTGAATTCACCATGGCAAATTCTATAATACTGTTGTATTGTAATAGCGAGCGCAGCGAGGCGGCGCGAAGCGCCGCTCGCGTAGCGAGCTCCATAGACAACGTGTACGAACGGAGGAAATTCGAGTTGAAATCTGCACATTGTTCAAAGAAAATTTTGTGGACCCGCGTGAAAACGTTCTACTATCCCAGTGATCCTTTGCTGTGCATAGCAACATGATGGAACAGGAAGCGTTTCAACGGAAAATTCTTACCTCTAAATCGCATACATCATTTTCATTTAACAATAAAAAATCTTTCTAAAAACATTAATAACACATAAGCCTACGTAAAAAAAACCTGTACCTATCTGAACTTTTGCTGACATATGACGTCATTTCCTTCCCCGAATTTGTCCGACAATTTACGATAACTGTCGAGCGCAAAAGAAAGTTAACTATGACGTCACAAAGATCTCGCGTTTTAATTTCCCGCGATACATTTAGAGGCGGATCAAGCATCTGTTCTGGATGTAACATGTAGGAAGAACTCGGTATCAGTGTTAACGGTGACTCTTTGGCTGATTAGTTTTGTTTTGATGATTTTTTTTTTTTTTTTTGCTTAGTAAAATTAATACACATGCAAGTTCCATGCTAAATTTATTGTCATATTTATCCAATCATATATGCATACGTTAGGTAGGTGACAAAAATTATTAAAAAAGAAAAGTCTAATCATTATTAGATCTACGTGCAGCCATTTTGTAATGAATAAATAAAAGAAAAGAATTAAACTGTTAAAATATCTACATGTATTTGTTATATAGTTGCATATGTGGTCAAACCTTTCAATAATATTGGATATCATACACTAAAAAAGGGCACATGTCTACAACGCTTATATAGCGTACAAAAATTGAAAAGATTAAAAACAAAATTGATGTCACAGAGGAAAATAGTTAAAATACAGATAACACAGACACACAATTTATTGTTTACTGATTTTTATGATCATTATTAAAAGGTAAAGGAATGATAAAACATAACTGTATTTACATAAAAAAAAAACCAAACGGCTTTGTGTTTATCTAAATATTTAAATAATTCTGTTTAACATTTTATTAATGCTCAGTGGTAGTTTGTTTAAGTGTATAAGCCTAGGAAGGGACCATTGGAATAAAAGTTTAATAACTTTGGGTTCCTTGCGGGGGTAAAAGTTTTCAAACAAAGCCCAATTTTTTTGGTTAGGGCAAGTCCATAGGTTGCATTTATTAACAATGATGACAGATGTGTGGTTCCTTCTGCGCTCGCCCAAACGGTCACACCGTAAAACATATTATTTTGTTTAAAAAAATGAAAATTTTCAAAAATTGGAACTACTTCCGGTTTTGAGCAAAATTGATGAATAAAATTTTAAACCCCCCAGTACATTATAGAATTGATACATCTATAATCAGTAAAAATTTCAAAGCGATATCTTTTAGGTTTACGGAGATTTCTTCCTTCCAAAATCACTTTTTTTTTAATTAAAAATGGGCGGCAAATTTGAACGGAAGTGACGTAAATGCTGAAACTTTAACATCGTTGAGGCACTGTAACTTTACAAAAGCTCTGAAAATTTCATTGAAATCAGATGAAAACTTTTTGAGACATAAAGCCAAGAAGGAGTCAGAAAAAATAAAATAAAATAATAATAAAAAGAAACCGAAGAAAAACAAGAGGGTCTTCCGTTGGAAACGGAAGACCCTAAAAAAACAATAGAATAACAAGAGGGTCTTCCGTTGAAAACGGAAGACCCTAATAAAAAGAAACCGAAGAAAAACAAGAGGGCCTTCCGTTGGAAACGGAAGACCCTAAATATTAAGGAATAGATATACGTAATTAAGCAATTTATAGTTGTCGCGTGATAATGCACCGATGTGGTAGTGTTGAACTGCCCCATTTTATTTCACTGACATATATTTCAATGAAAAATACTAAGTTTTTGATCTGATTCAAAACAGTAATTTGATCTCACGATTTTGAATATAGCAGTTAAAATAAGACGCTAAATTGCCCATATGTTTACTGAACACCCCTGCGTTGCAGTAGCACAGCCATTATTTTATGTAAAATACAGCTATTATAGGGTACTTATTAGGCGCTTTCGTGCGTTGTCCTTTAGGAAAACTGTTTAGAAATACAATATATATCATGTTTAACACAATTACGAAACATGCAGTGACAATCATCGCATTGTTATAAGTATTATAACTATCTCAAATATGGACGTATACCTAAAATCGGTAACACTTACTATAAACTATGCATGATAGTGATATCTGTAATTGAATGGATTACGAAGAAACGATCAATGCAAGTTATACTAGATCATTGCATGTACGTTAACTACATGTATGTACGTACACATTCTGCAGAATGAGAGAGTTCCTGTATTGCAATTCAAAGTGCTCAGTTGATTTTTTTTTTATAAAAAACTGGTCCCCTTACCATTGGTTTATATTTTAATAAATTTTTATTTTCCAAATTAAATGTTTTTCTTTCTGATTAATTTAAAGGAAAAGGAAATTACTTTGATAAAATCCTTAAGTTTATGACTTAATGTACATGTATATTGATAAGAAGCACGATGTTACATTTAAATTTGTCTACCTATATTTACAAATCACACCGCATTTCTACATTTTTTCCATAACGGTAAAGAAATACATGCATGTTTCAAATTACATCAAGAATTCATGGATACATTTAATATGGAATGTTATGACGCCAAATGCACAGCTGTATTCTAATACTGCAATTTGAACTGGAAGGTAAACAAATATTCGACTTTTATAATAATAAAAAAATAATAATAATAATGTAAGTAGCGAACTTCCTTCAAATTTTGTTCTCCGAGTTAACTAGTGGAGCAGTTTCTGGGGGCGGACCGACAACTGCAGTTTTCTGTTTTCTCTTCAACTTCGCCACTAATAACGATACAAAAAACAACACAACGCCCAGAATCAAGATGACCATAAGGATCACATTGTCTGAAATGAAGAGCCACAAGTTGCCAACAACGGGGGGTTTCGACGTCACTTTGATGCGATAGAACGCGGTGCTCCACTGTTTCTGCGTATATTCTTGAGTCGTCACGCAGGTCCAGTCTCCGGACATTGTAGTCGTTGCAAAATCGATGCAGTCTTCGTTGATGGACTTGGCTGGGAGATCCTGGTCAAATGCGTAGTAGATGTCGTCAATCATCCAATTCCGTTTCGTGTAGAAATACACGTGACCTATGGCGGCACTGTTGCATTGTAAGCAAAATTTACGCCCGTAATGGACAACTTTTGGCGGGGGATTTTCGGGGAAAACCAACAATGCAAAAACAGCCACTGTTTTGACTAGAAACGGTTCATATTCAATCTGACACATGTAGGAGCCCGAGTCGCTTGGCCTAACTTTGAGAAACAAGATCCGCCTCCCATTGTACCGCATTCGGTCCTTGTCAACTTTGAAGAGCATTCCATTATGGATCCAACGATATTTAGCTTGACGGAATTTTCGAAAGACCTTCTTCGTAACGTTGTTTCTGCAGTCGAGTAAAGTTTGCGAACCTTCGGTGGCCGTGGCAACGTTATGAGAGTCTAAGATGTAATCGTCAACAAGTTTATTTAAACGATCTGGGAATGGAAACTGTTGGCTTCGTGCACCATTGTTAACAGCGACCACCTTTAAAAAAAAGTTCATTTGGAATGATGAAATATCGCATAGCCCCCTAACTCCTTCACTACCCTAACTCCGTCACATTCAGGAAACTCCTGCCGTTTGAAATCAAGTACGATTATGACGTCATTTTTTACATGTCAAATAATCAAATGTCAACAATTTGCAACGGTTAAATTTAAGAATGTGTCAAAAAATAACAGATTTAAACCTTGTTCATTTTATGCCCCGTTAATTGTGTGAAATCAGCTAAAACTTTTTCACGGGTGCACTAAAATATCGATATTTCTGACATGCGGGCCCATTCGACCATTTACGGTCGTCAGCCATTTTTAGAGAGGTCAAGATGAAACATTTCACATGTAATACATTTTTGATTAAGGTAATTAATACATTTTTTTCAGTCCGCAATAGCCTTTATGCACTACTCCTGATGATAACGTCAAATCGCTCATGCCGATACTTTTGCCTTATACAGGGTATAGCTATCTCCGGTATATCGCTTTTTAGAATATGCCACATTTCTAAAAATGTAATAAATAAATAATATAATAAGTAATATATTAATTCATGATATAAAATATTTGAAATATGTAAGGACATAAATCAAACGGCATCCATACATTCTGAAATGTCATTGTGATTGTTGTTAAATGGACCCATTTTTTATTCTGCCGATCATTTCATTTCGATGAAATTAAATACAATTTAAATTGTATGCACCAATTTTACTTATTATAACTTGACCTAGATACAAATGGAGTTTTAACTAAATTGTTAATGTGTCTTCATTCCCTGCCATATCATAGAGCATGTGGGTGACGGAGTTATAGGTTCATAAGATATAATAAGCACGCGTGATAAACGTCGTATTCAGAGGGCTTATTTGAATAAAAATAAAAATATTTTTGTTAATAATTTTATAAGTTATATTGTTTCAGATTATATTTAGTGATTGCAAATGATAAAAACCACAAAAAATAATTTACAGAGAAACGCGGGAGGTTTTCTGCTTATGGTGACGGAGTTTGGGTATTCGGGGATACATACATGTACAATTTTATCCAATATTTTAGTTCGCTGAAAATCAAATTATGACTAAAACATACAAGTATTCATAAAATACCTTGGAAAATGAGAAGAAAGAGCACACACACAGGATAAAGACGAAAAAGTACACCATTTCTGAACGTCAACTTCTACGTCATAAATAATATGACGTCACAAAATACCGCCATTTGAAAACACATTGCACACTACATTTCAACTAAGCTGACTCGACATATTTTCTTTGATCTGTTTCAAGTTTCCTCTATATTGTGAACGGAAATATCTCTATTGTATCGCCATTGTCATTTGTTTGCCTGATCGACATTCAATACAATACACATGTACATGTTTCGTATGCTGAACTTTCTTTTTTTTTTTTTGTGATACTTAACATTTTGTCATTAAGTCGAAAACTTTAAATTATATCATAACGTTATAGTATCTCCAAAATATATTGTTCCCAATGTCGTTTATGTTTGTATGCGCGGATCCAGAATTTTTTTTCTCCCAAAGCGGGTCCAAAGGAATGATTTGTTTGCCGATGGAGGGGTGTATATACAATTTCTGTGACCACCGTTTAATTTGCAGCGAACTGTCTTCAGATGTATAATGTCATGCAAGTAAGAATTGAATTTTAAAACAAATGCATACAAACACACACAAAAACAAATTCATTTACTTTTTTAATTTTCATAATAATAAAAAAAACACTATTTTTTTAACAGTACATGTACATGGATAAAAATGATAACAAAGTTACACAAAGAAAAAAACTTTTCATAGGATAATTAAAAGTAAAACTAAAAGTGATATGCTGCTTATTCCATCCACTTATTATAATTCATAATGTATGTCAGTAAAAATATAAAATAAAACAAAAAATATTCTTGTTCAAGCATGGGTTCAAGCATTCTTTCTACAACATACGATATGATAAGGTTTGATTATAAAACTATTCTCAAGATATAAGTGTGTTAAAGAACCCATCCTAGCTTTTCTGTTACTCAACTGAATTAAATGTACTAATCTAGTCTAGCTTCACAGTCCAAATGTAATACTATATATATTAGGAGCAGTAACAGGTACTTGATTTTTGAATTGAACAGGTACTTAATTTTTACTTGAGTAAAATTACAAAACTTATCATGAAGAGCAATTATTTCAAAATGATTTAAATTGGAAATTTTAACATGATGTAAAGAATATTCATCATAGATCTGTTCTATGTTAGGTATATTTGAACAAAAAAATTCATTAGAGCACATTAATACTGAAAAAGAAGGCACAGAGATCCACATATTTCTAAACAGCAGCACTATACGCATTGGGAGTAACTATTAACCATTATATGAATGACAAGATTCATGTAAAGAAGGAAAGATCTGACCTAATTTTAGAGATGATGAGAAGATTATCCATTTATACATTTCATGTGCAATCCATTTACATATATTCATTTGTTAATTATTGCACTTAAATACACTATTGCATTTCACAACAGTACCATAATATTGCCCCCTTGATCTTTTCTAAGATATTTTATCTGCAGAGATCCAAAGTAAATGATCTTGCTAGTGATGAACCTCTTGTCAAATACAAGTAATGCTGTTCATTCTAAAAAAAAAAAAATAATAATTACCCTGCTCATTTCAAAATGTTGAAATTACATCAGAACAATTAACACTAACTAGCAGCATGCAAAATTTACATATGATGAGCAATGCAATTACTCAAAAACACTAGGAATAAAATGCCAGTAGTTATACATGTAACTGTAAGGTATAACTGGGTATTTGTACAATGTAACACCCATAAGTTGGTTAAAATATAGTTAAAATCAGATTCAATTCAATATACAAGTATACAGGAAAATTAAGTCTTCACAGGTAAAAAAAAAAAAAAATCATGTAAAAAGTTCAAGTATCAATTTTAAAAACAATATTTGAGCATTTTGAAATAAAACGGAAGACTCAGGGTGGAGCGGTGGCGGACAGCTTTGGTTTGATGAAGTGTTGCTTCATGTAGGACAGGAACTGGTCGGGAATTTCGGCAAGGACTTCTTTGGCCAGAGCTGCTTGGCTGAGTGCCATGTCTCCACGGCTGAGGAAGTCATTGAATGGAACAAACTGTCAATGAAATTATGGTGTCAGAACAGTTTTGCTTTCTCAAAAGTGAAAACACACTTACTACTTTATGAATAATATTTTTTCAAAAAGATTTTTTTTTTATATATTATCTCTCTACTTGAAAAGATATAAGAAAATAAAGCCAGAGGAGTTCACTTGATCTTTGAAAATTTAAAATTTATCAAAGCAAGATGAGGTTGTGAGACACAACATAGGCGTTGGAACCTCAACGTTTAACAAATACACATGTATAACCATAACCATTATCCTTTCTTCTTTTTTTCTTTTTTTTTTTTTTTGCTTGACACGATTCAAGATTTCTGATAAGTTTAGCACCCCCACTTTCAATCTGGTTCCAATGCCACTGCACCATGACCTCTGACCTTTCATTCGATCAAATGATTTTCACAATTAGCTCTCTTACTCTTACTGTGTGATAAATGATAAATACAGATGCCATGTATAGTTCAAAGCATATGTGTCAGTTTGAATTTCAGGTAGGCAAACAGAGTTAACAGAAAAATATCTGCAGGTACAGTGTATCAAACTCCCCTTATCTTCAATTATCAGAGACATAAAAGAGAAAGAAATAAAACCATTACCTGAACAATGTCTCTCTCCGCATGCACTCCATTGTAAGAAAGCCGTACATCATCACCATCCAAAATGTCCATAGCTGTAACAGAGCAATACAAAAACCGAGATTATAACTTTGTAATTTCTTTTTTCAGTTTTATAATCATTACATAATTATATAATTTTGTTTTTAAAAAAATATGTCTTTTTTTCCCCAACGTGATTTTCAAAATTATATTTTGTAGTATAAAAACATTTATACTGACCTGCTTGTAAAGAGATATTTATTTAGAGATTTTCTTTTTTTTAATCATGACAAAACTTATTACTTTGCCGTTCATGATTGTATTTAATAGCTAGATGGAGTATAAATCTGGACAACTTTGGTGGAAAATAAAATCGAGTAAGACTGCGAAAAAATGCCTACCAGTAAAATCTGCATCGCCAACACCAACTATGATGATGGACATGGGAAGTCTGGAAGCCTTAAACAATGATAAAATAAAATATTTAGTTACAAAGTTATACCCTTGTCTTCAATTTTTACAATCTACATCTACATATATAAAATTATGTATATCCAAAAGGAACATTTGGCTGTCAAGTTATCATTTTAATTTCAAGAAACACTTGATAATTGTGGTGAAAAGTTAAGTCTCAAAAAATACCTAGTAAATGACTACATGTATACCCGATAAGGTCCAATATTCATATAAGCAAATAATGTTCATTCTTGGCTTATAGTACATCATTTGACATTCTACTTTTTCTGATGTATCAAGGCGAAAACACGTCGGAGGAATATGGTAGTGCATGACTCCACAGTATCAACTAATTAAAAATAGAACTTCATTTACTTTGCCTCCTCTCCACTACATTGTGCGTGTACCAGTACATTTATATACTGTGGAATCATTAAATTTCGTGGGGGCCAATTTTCGTCGATTGCTTAAATTTTACAGGTTCGTGGGGACGTAATTTTGTGTATTCTTTTAAATCTACAAAGGAATTATGACTTTATTACCCAAATTTATCAATTCGTGGAGAATGTTATTTCGTGGATGAGAGATACTCATGAATTCCACGAAAATTGAGTCACCACGAAATCTAATGATTCCACAGTATCATTTAGGTATTATTACGCACATGTCAATCCAATGCATTCCAGTTTGCACAAACTACTTTTGATTCAGAATGATATAATCATGTAGGTCAAATTGAAAATAAATGATTACATTAACAATGGCCTGCTGTGTCTGCTGCATGTCAGTGATGATTCCATCGGTGATGATAAGTAAAACAAAATACTGGCTGCCATCTTGAATTGCTGTAGCAAACCTTCAGACGTAAAAAGAACAAAAAATAAATTTTGGAGGGAAAGTGGGTCTTCGTCTTGACAAAAGGAAAGCATATACATGTACATAAAGTATTTCAATAACAAATGAATAATTTTTGTCAGCCTTATAAATGGAGAAACATGTAGGATATAAATGTGGGTTTTTTTTCAACAACTTCTAAAAATACTAAATACCGAAACATTTGGCACCCTCGATTTTGTTTTCGCCCCTTTTTCTTTCGATGTCAGTGGGAAAATTTAATTTAAGACTGGGCAAATTCAAAACAATTTTTGAGTCACTGTGCTTATTATAAAAGCATCTAGACAAATTCAAGATGGGGCAAAACATTACGAAAGTGTAGAAGGGCGTTACAAAACAAGAAGCAAAAGTAGCCACATAATTATACAGTTACTGTAATTGATTTTAACCTGGCAACATGGTTGATCACTGGGGAGAAGTTGGTGGGTCCATACAGCTGTACATTCTTAAGGGAGTTGTAGTACGCCTGTAGAACTCCATCCACACCAGAGCAGAAGGGATTGGAAGGGTTAAAGTTCTGTAAAAAAGAAATGAAACAACATATGTATGATCCAGGGCTAAATACTTTTTTAAGCATCAACTTTTGAAAAATAATCTTATTCAATTTAAGTTATAACAATTGATGATTTCTGTATTTAAACAATCATTTGAAAAAAAAAAAAAACTATTTCAAGACATTATTTAAATTTGGCACATCTTTCATACATTTTCAACATTTATTTTAAGAATTTCAAATACGAGTCAAAATTTAATTATCAGTAATTATAATTTATTAAGATAGATACAAAACATTTGAACGAACTTGCAAAAATATTGGTTTTTGAGCTCTATCATTTCTCGTTCTCTAATTCTGCAACTTAATCCATTTCTCTAATAACAAGAATAGGAAACCCTTTACTATATACACAAAGCTTGGATCTTACCAGAGCAAATTCATGGTGTACGGAACCGTCGCTCATTCTGGCCCCAAAGCCGAGAGCAGGGAACAGCTTGTCACTGACAAAGATATCATTTAATGCTTATGAATCATTTATAGCAAAAGTGAATAAATCATTTTGAAAACGATTCATTTATTTAATACTAAAGCATGACCATGCAGATAATTTTAAACAAAGTTTAAACATATTGTTTATAATTCCCCATCATCCAACTCTCTAACGACCAGAAGTATGTTGATCGATTCCTCACTGCCAAATCTTTGTTCAATGAAAATTATTTGGTCAAATATTAGCTGAAAAGCATAAATATATGCAATTTTTCTTTACCAAATCTTTGAAAAAAAATTCTGAGTCAGTACCTATCTTAATCCCGAAGGGAATAAAATATTCCAAACATTAGCTGAAAAGCATACCCAAAGCATTTTTTTTATCGAAATCTTTATAAAAACAAATTGAACCATTACCTATCATAGTCCTGAATGATATTCCCAACAGCTTGAATGGCTGCCGCATACTGATTTGGGGTTCCGTAGGGGTTCAGGTAATGAAGTGATGAGGAAGAGGTAGGGTTACCATTGGAGGCTGTGAAATCTATGGCTACTGTAAAGTTCATCTCTGTGCTACTGAAACAAAACAGTTCACCTAAGGCTTTAAATTCTTATTCTACACTACAGGATAAGTGATCTTCCAATCAGAATGAAATTCAATACAATTGCAACTATGTCACATGTTATGTCAAAGAAAAATTATTATCATGTATTCTAGTGATGTGCTTTGTCAAAGAAAATTATAATTAGGTCTTCTTATTGACTCAAGATACTTATTAGACCAAGTTTTAATTGGGTCACAAGAACACAATACCTGGTGCCCACGGCAGGATTTGAACCTGCGGTCTTCAAAAAACTTGCTAAAGACCTACGACCACCGATCCAGGTGCTTCACATTATTTATCAGAGATCACATTTTACCACCTTTCATAGGACTTTGTCAGTCTTTGAGTGCTGGCTAGTTTAACTATACATATAAATGCATGTACATTGTACATATGATAGTAGCCCGCAGGCAGTCTGGCACATATACCTAGTGCTGTAATAGATGCATATAATTATAAAAGTCAGCTGATGAGGAAGATTATGCTAAATTTTGAGTGCATTTATAATTAAAAGCATGTGTACATACATGTATATACATGTGTATGTATGCATTAACTGTTGTCTCATCATAGTTATAAGTAATTCCTTGAATGTGTGTTGGAAATGTAAGAAGAATAATTAATGATTTTTTTTCTTCAAATATATGTGTCCCTCCCCCTTAGGCACTATCAATAGAGTCAAAGTGTTCTTCACAATGTACCGACAAGCAAAGGTTTCTCAAGATATTGTTTAGACGATGTCTTCTTATGTCCTGAGTAGACTGTCCTTTGACCTTGTGACCTCCAAAAATCAATATGGTTCATTAACTTCTGAATCAGTAATAACTGAAATGTGTACCAAGTCTGATGCCTGTCACGCATTGGATTCTCAAGAAATTGAATAGTCATAATCACTTAATCATCCTACGTCTTATCGATAAATGTTCAATCTATAAGTCCTTGACATTAAGACTTCATGACCTAGTATTGAAAAATCCTATGCAAAATGATCTAAAACAGGAAAAAAAACCCAGAATTGGCCATAATTTGCTAATTTTTCAAAACTCATAAAAATGTTTTTCACAAGTTAGTACTTACCCACTTTGTATGTAATCCAAAAACGAACAAACTTGCTCTTTCTTGAAACTCAGTAATGACACCTGTAATTTATTTGAACATAATTTAATGCAATCCTGTACAATAGGATTGGGCACAAGTTCTTACACCCTTATTTACCCTCTCCATTGTATTTAGTAAATAAAGTTCTGTGAAACTCACTGCTCACCAGGATTCGGTTGCACGAACGTCAGTTAAATTAACTCTTAGTTAAAACCGTAACTAGCTGTTAATTTTTTAATGGCAAGTTACATAACTAGGAGTTAATTTTGGGTTGCTCGAAATATTGTTAAGTGTCTATTAGTTAACTAGGATTTAACAGAGCGAACTTAGTTAACTCATCGTTAAAGCCGTCTGCACGCGCGTTTACCCTGCCGTCTGACAGTGACAATGGCGACTAAGCGAGAAAGAAGCAGTAATTGGTCACTGTCAGAAATCAGTATTTTGACTGAATTTTTTGAGAAAAATGAAGATGTTTTGAAGGCAAAGCAAAGCAATTTGATTACTAATTCGCGGAAGAACGCAAAATGGGCAGAGGTGACCGAAATAATAAATGCAGTGGGGATTCAGCGGCGCACGGTTGACCAGGTAAAATTCAAGTGGGGTAACTTGCAGCAAAGTGCCAAGAAAAGTTTCAGCGCTGCACGGAAACAGGCTAAACTCACTGGCGGAGGCCCTCCACCAAAGCCCCCAACCGCGGCTGAAGAGAAAATCATCGATATGATGAAAGATCGACCTAATTTCAGCGGCATTGTTGGGGGCTTCGAGTCCTCAATGCCCGCCACAACAGGTATGACACAATGTGGGTTTTTGACCGATAAATTAATAAATTAATGCAAATCCTTGAAATAAAACAATTATCAATTTTACTGGAAAATTTCACCGATGACTGAGATTGTATGGTTTGTTTACATTGTCGTCTGACAAACACCTCACAAATTGATGACGTCAATTATGGGTACACATTGATGATTGAAATTACAGGGGATTCCCCGAATGCAGACAA
Source organism: Magallana gigas (assembly GCF_963853765.1). Lineage (NCBI taxonomy): Eukaryota > Metazoa > Mollusca > Bivalvia > Ostreida > Ostreidae > Magallana > Magallana gigas. Next base: position 29,541,994 of record NC_088856.1, read on the forward strand.
GCTTAAAACTTGTGATTAATACATATACCAGTTCTTACCTTATATTAAGTACTTGTACAAGGATGATACTTATAAACTGGCACATGTTTCTTTCACCACAATGATATTCAAAGCTATCGTGTCCATATTCGCTTTTCTGTGCAAAAACACCTAACGTTATAACAAGCAATAACATAATCTATGACTTGTTATTTAAAGTTTGGATTTCACAAATGTCAATCAATCATATCCTTCATTAAATCACATAAAAACTATAGGCCTAATACTTTCTTTACATACATTACGTTTCTTTAACATACAAAAGTTGATACTCACATCACGCACCATTCATTCAAACCATCTGGGTTAGCCCCCCTACTTCATTTAAGAAAATGACGTCAATATTGGGGTGCAAAATAGGTTGTTTTTATATTTTATACATTATTCTTTTTTCAGCTTTCATTTAAAGTAAAAACACACGTATCATCGTTTTTGAAAGGGGGGGGGGGGCGGGGGACTAATCCAAAAAATCTTGAAAAGCAAACAAAAAAAGGGAAAAAGATTACTTTACAAAATCCTGACAACCAATATCCGTGGAAGTGGGGGGGGGGGGGGGAGTTTACCTTTATCTTCAATTTCGCTGTGTATTTCCTTTTTATCATTTCAATATTTTACATGGTCCCATAAAAAGGGGGGGGGGGGGGGCAACTCCATGTTAATTCAGTTTTTTTGTATAAAAATTTAAGAAAAATCTTTGCTGCGCAAAAATGTAGCGCCCCCCCCCCCCTCCCCGATGCTAGGTGCCTGCAAAATCTTTTATCAGTTTTATCAATTTATTTATCAATAATTTATCAATCGGTAACTGTGTTTGAAAATTAATCACTTACAATCTCGTACACTAAACGTAAAAAAGTTTAAAAAGTTAAATAAAGTGTTTTATATTTTGTATAATATTAAGGGTTATGTCTGATTATATTATGAACAGTTTTTTTCTTACTCTTAAAGTTGTAGCATTACTCTATTATTATAATTTTATAAATTTCTTTCTGTAGGGGTTTTAAAGGATGCTGAGTTAGATGCTCCCGGTACCTCTTCCTCTTTGGAATACGAAGAAAGTCCGCAGGCAACTGAAACCGAAGCTGTTGAAGACGTTCCTGAAGTCGAAAATTTCGAGTGTGTTTCACGATTTTTTTATTTACTATTTTCCATTTCACATTATTGGAATTTTTTGTTGAAAAAATATATTGTTTGGCACAAAGAATCGAAACGTTCTTCATTAATTGATTGTGAAAGATGAATTGTGCATATTTGACAAAATTAAACCCCTTATATAAAATACATACAAATGATTATAGTTGATGGAAAAAATGATTTTTTAATGTTTTGATATACACTTGTATAATATGATATTTTATTCGTACGTTTTAAAAAAAAATGTTTAGTGTTTGCGCCATATATCTGTTTTCTTTTTGTATTTAATAGCAATACCAATCAAATTGTAATACTTCCTTCTATGCACAGTGCGGAAAAGGAAAAGGAATCAGAGTTGGGGACCAAGGCCTGCACTTTAAATGAACCCTCAGTATCGGATTCTCGACCCAAGAAACGAAAGAAAATTTCAATGATTGATGAATTGCAAAGAATGCAGTATGAGGTAACAAAATAAATCAAATTCTTGCATAAAATATTAAAGGAATCAACAATTTTGTTCGTGCATGGATTCAAAGAATATCAGAATAGTTTCCTACACAGATAAATACCGGCATGTTCTAAGCAGGTTTAATATTGATTTCATTTATTTAAGGTTTTATGTTGTCAAAAGACACACATCGGACTCAAGAATGCGAAGATTCAGAAGGACATTGAGCGGTCAGAACTTGAAACTGAAAACTTGAGGCTGCGGAATGCCAAGTTGACCCATGAAATTGAGCTCTTAAAACAAAATCTTGCGCAAAATGAAAATGCCTTGCTTGCATTGCAAGCTTTATCTGATGAGTAAAAAAATTATGAATTAAATAAGTACACAGGTCATGTGTTAAAATGTAATTGTTTGTAGGTTTTTATTTTTATTTGTTACGTTAGAAATATGTTCTTGTAATGAAGTTCCTGACTGCCCTGCCATCCTCCGGTCCTTGATAATTTAATTGCCCAGCGGCATTATCCTGTTGAGGATTACCATCCTCCATCTCTTCCTTTAAACTCAGTGCAATGTTGTGTAGAACTGCACAAGCGCCAATGATTCTACAGACTTTCGCGGGCTTCATTCTAACCTCACTATGCAACACATGAAATCTTCGTTTCCACCAACCAAACACCCTCTCGATAGTGTTGCGCGTGCGACAATGGGCCGAGTTATAGCCCTCCTGAGAGGCGTTCGATGGATGAAGATACGGTGTTAACAGAAATCTGGAACAAGCATACCCGCTGTCACCTAGCAAATACCCATCGTCTACTCCTCGATGATGACTTTCGAGGTATGCGCTGACTTCTGACGCCCGAAAAATGTGGCTGTCATGCGTACTACCAGGCCAGTGGGCATCAACATTAATGAATTTCCCTATAAATTATAATATCTTACAAAGTCATATTATAATATACTGACTTTTTCCATATAATATTGTTTCCTTAAAAACAGTTCAGAATTAAGCTTCAGTAATTAGTGGAAATATATACTAGACTATAATCAAAATTTAAAATTTTAAAGTAAATTACAATTCTACATACATCTTGTTGTCTTTAATTGTCGTTAAATAAGAATTTATTTATGACAAATTAATATAAATTACATGCAGTGTACACTCAAATTAACACACCGTCATGAGAGCAGATTGCTTGCACATTTATGGAGTGCCATCCTTTCCTGTTCACGTAAGTTGGTTCGTTGTCTGATGGTGCTTGTATTCTCACATGTGTACCATCGATACACCCAAAGACACCCGGGAACCCACCACGCAAATAGAAGTTCTCCTTTGATTTTTTAATTTCCTCTTGCGTAGGCCATTTTAAAAATTGGTCTTTTTTGGTAAGCAGTGCATTTGTTACGTTCTCCACGGCTCGGCTCACCGTACTTTTATCATAGCCCATGGTGTCCCCTATCACTTCCATAAAACTCCCAGAAGCAAAGAATCGAAGTGCAAGCATCACCTGTATAAGATGATCATGGTAATCTTTCTTCACACAGAATAAAAATATGCTTTTGTAGAAAAAACTTGAGCAATTCCAAAATTTAAGATCGATGTGTTAAGTTTCCGCACATTACATTGTTAGATTAATACTACCAATTGTATCTGAAATTTTACCGCAGATCTTTTTATTATTGTCAGTCGAGAAATACGATTTTTAAAAATAATTTGTAGAGACAAATGGACTGCATAATCCGTGATATATTACGCATATTGGGAAAATTAAACAAGAAAAAAGTGTGTTACAACTCATTTTTTTTTAATTTAAAATCAATTGAAAGGGGGGGGGGGGGGCATGCCCCGAGTGTCTGTGATTTAAGAGGACTCGATGGTCGTGGCCAGTTAAAGAAGAACTCTATAAAAATATAGGGAAATACACAACTTTAAAAGGTGAATTATACGGATAATTTCTTTACACAACAATAGTTAAAATCTTAAAATTTAGGTAAATTTCGGTAGATCTTAATTTGTTGACCGCCCAGCCACCTTAACATTTCATTGTGTGTAAATTTTATTTTATTTTTCGTTTCGTACTCAACTAAAGCTAGTAGAATGCAATACTATGGTTGATAAACAATCATAAGAAATCAGTTAATAAAAATATATAGTACACAACATGATTCATATGAGGTTTTCCGTCTGTAGTTCGAAAAGCCCTATGTTCAGCCCAATTTTCATATAAGAAATAAATAAGCGTAATTATTCAAGTACATCTAAGAAACTACTCGAACAGTTTGCCATGCGAAATTACATATCGTGGAGGAGTTTAAAATGATTACTAATAGTTAATATCAATTCCCGTTCATACTTCATTATTTTGATTTTTAATGATCGGCATAACACATGTACATAAACATTACTTATCACGTTTTCATACCAATATTTTCTACAACTTTTTTTCCAGGAGATTTCAGAATATTACAAAAAATTTATAGTAAAAATGCACAGGCGTTATATGTATTTTTCTAGTAATAAAAATGAACACCCTCTATCTATCAGGTAAATGGTATAAATGTCTACCTTATATTTACATGGTTTTGAAATTTTGAGAAAACGTATAATATCAGGATCCCGTGAAAAAAATAAAGGGCACTTATTTTATGACGTCAAAGTAAAAATGACGTCATATTCGACGTTCGTTTAGAGAAAAAAGTAAAACAACATAGCATACATACATGCAAATACATCATATTTATATATATATATATGTTTTGAAGAAATATACTATACACATATTGCAATACTTGTAGCTCTCTAAAACAATTTTTAAGACATACAGTTTTGTACTTTTTTAATTCAATGAGAGAAAGAGAGAGAGGGGGAGGGGGTATTTCGTAAACATGTAACGTGTTATGATTACTTAGCCTATCCATGAAATAAAAATAAAATAAAATAGATATACCCGTATGACATACCTGCGTTTCCACGGCAATTGACTGGCTTCTTTTAGTAGCCCTTTGTAGGTCATCACGCAGCAGGTTTGCGATAAACAGAATTGATTCTCGTTTGAAACGAAACCTGGATCGGATTTGATCGTCACTTAAATCGTTCATCTCTATTCTCTGCCTGTATACTCTCTCTTTTCTTCCAGCAAACAAATTACCAAACAACAACAAGTTCGCCATTTTGATTTTAATGCTTAGTTAAATATTTAATGTACCTATGTAACCTGAGTTAAATCTGTAAGTTAAATTAGATACTTAACTAAGCTTTAACAGCTTGTTAACTTTTGAGCAACCCGTTTAACTCGCCGTTAATTTTAACGTCACGTTAACGTCAAGTTAACGGCTAGTTAAATTTAACTGACGTTCGTGCAACTACTATCGATTTCACATACACACATGAATTCAACTTATCTGCAGCAGAGGAATAAATAACAGTTATATTAAATCTTACTTGTCTTGTACATGCATAACTTTTGAATTCTTCTTTAAAACAGCTTGATTATACTAAATTCCTGAGGTTTAGCCTTCTTAAAATTTATTTCATTCATATATGTATATATCTGGCATGTTAAACTGGATTTAAACTGATTTGTGGTGAATAAAATTTGTGAACAAGATGTAGATTATCTCAAAATTAAGATGCCAGAGACAATTGGGATTGGTTCATGACAAGAAATATCAACGTTGATGAGTCTTTTGTGAACCTCATGCATGAAAATTTCTCACACACGCATAAAAGTTAGGTTACAGTAATTAAAAGAGATTTCATGTCATTTCTATTGACAATGCGGCTTGCTCTTTTCCTTGCTTTTTTAATTACCTCTCCTGAGTCTTTATATTTCTTTTTCTTTGCCTGTTTCTTAGGATTTATGACCTGATAAAAGAAAGGAAAATGATTGCTTGGATCTGCATTTCATAATTAGGACAGATATGGTTTTGCAAATTGTGCAACAGGGATATTTACATTGGTGTTCAGCATTAAGAATTCATTAAAAGAGATTTAAAGAAGCAACATACATTAACCCGTACAGTATACAGGGTTATTTTTGCCCCTTGTAATTTTTGCCCTTCTACACTTGCCCCGTATTTGAATTTGCCCAGACACCGTTGTGTTTAAAGGAAAATAATTAAAGGCATCGGAATTTGCCCAGTTTTAAATTCACCCGATGACAACAAGGGCGAAAGGGGTGTAAAAAAAAATGGGAGAGAATATTTCCCTGTATACAGTACATCAATATGAGCTACATGTAACTTTGTGAGAAAAAAATTTTAGCCTTTTTAAACTATGATAAAAAAAAGTTCCATACAAGTCTTATGAAATCAAAGAAAATGATAAAGTCACTCACATGATATATATTAGATGAGCACGGTCCTCTTGACAATTCTCGTAGATTTGTTGTAAATTCTCCTATGAAATCATGCCTAGATGGAAACAACAAAATATGTCTCTCTTACTCACACACTTACATTATATACATGATCAGATAAAAAAGGTCATTGAGATTTCATGTGCACAAGTTAGCTAGAAGATACATGTACACATGTGTCAACTCCGAACAGATAAGTTTGTACAATTGTTTAGAATATATTTTTTAAATAGCCTCTCTCTCTCTCTCTCTCTCTCTCTCTCTCTGTGATATCAAGCTCTCTCTCTCTCTCTCTCTCTCTCTCTCTCTGTGATATCAAGCTCTCTCTCTCTCTCTCTCTCTCTCTCTCTCTCTCTCTCTCTCTCTCTTCTCTCTCTCTCTCTGTGATATCAAGCTTTTGTTTTATAATTACATGTGTTCCTGCTTTTAATCACAGTGTCCCTAGTTCAAAGAACATCAAATTAAGGAATTTGACAATACAATATACATGGACAAACTACCCACCCTCCATCACTGTCCCAGTCAAAACATTCAAACTTGATGCTCCTGAAATGAAAACACATCATAAGAAAACATGTAATTCTATAATATTTTCCAAATCACAAAATGTTGATTTGGCTCACAATTTCAAGGTCAAGGTCTTTCTTCTCAAACTATTATAGTTACACAATCAGCATAGCTTATTTTAAAAATAAATATTCAACTTTACGAAACATTATTAGGGTCAAGGTCTCTCTTACCTATCATAATCACCATTACACAATGACCTTGCAGTGATCATGAAAGGTCGCCAGGTTGGGTTCAAGGTCTTCATCACGACCTCTGTTCTGTGTACCACTGTGTAACTGGAAAAGAAACCAAAAAGAATGTTTATACATGTACAGAGAGTATAAAGCTAGAATTTATTTTTAAATCAAATCTAAGATTAAAGTAAATGAAAAGATTTATGCATAGCTCTGAATGGTAGATCCAAAAACAAACATGTTTTACAGATCATCATCCATCATTTTAATCAATGCTTAAACTAACAATGTTTCACCTTCAGATGTATTCATAATGCAATAAATACAACTGCTCTAAGACTTATAAAAATTTCAAGAAAAAAATTAACTAAACATCATAATGCAAACATATAAAGAAAAATATATGTATGGTTTACTGTGAACATGATGTTATAAAGAGCAATTATTCTGACAGCACATTGGACGATGTGTCTTTTATGTCATTATGAACTGCAATACTTATTATCAGTTAATATGACATATATTTAATAATGCATTTTATGTACGACGGTATTAACCTGCCATCCTCATTGACTCTGGATATCTGGAGGTAAGGGTCAGACTTCCCAAAGAAATCTTTCTTATCCAGATGACTGGCTCGAAAGTGGAGAGTTACCTCCTCCTGAAAGAGCAAATGTTACTGTATAATTAACTAATTTACTCGATTACATGTGTCTTTGTAACATTTTCTTTAACTAAAATTCAGCATTAGGCATCAATATTTGAAAAAGCTTTTGACCATTGGATATAAATTTTGTAAATTCAACTTTACTCAGCAATTATTATAGATGATTGAGAAAGATTATATATAATTATATATGTACTTTTACTTTTATTAGGGTACAATGTGCTTTTGACAGGAAAGATAACTCTCACTTGTCACAGAAATGAATGATAAAATACTTAATACATGTATATAACATCTTTTAATTAATTTAATTGTGTTTTGTGGGATATATACTAATTTTGATACAATTTTGCCCAATAAGTTTTACATAAATTGTGTTCATTTTGTGTCATATCAACTAAAAATGCATAATTCAATGTCAAGATCTAAACAAATGATGCTCTGAATGTTTTGGAATTTTGGATAGGATGCATGCTCATTTGATATAGTTCTCTACACTTTACACCAATCAACAAACCTTGCATTTGTTGAGCTCCTCCGCTCGGACTGCAAAACAGACAAGCATACACACAAAGTCAGTCAACAAGTACATGTAGTATAATTACAGCTATTAAGCAAAAACTTGACACAATCACACATGGTCAGTGCTTTGCAGCAATATAATTACGTCATACAAGGTCTGGTACCTTAAAAGCAAAACAGATTTTTACACAAAACTTATCTACCCATACTTTTTCTGCATTACCCAAAAATTGCACACTTCATGAGTTATCAGGAACCTGGTGTTAACTCTCATCTTAATATTTTATTTTCAGTTTACTTATCAACTAGTTGAGCTAATTGAAGCTAATTGAAATTTTCTCTGTTAACTTTCACGAATAATTCATGCTCTTTCATTTAATTTTTTTTTTTTTTATACTTTCATGAAGGAATTCGAAATGAAAGTTATATGAATAACAAAATCTTCATTTAGGTATCTTCAAAACTAACAAGTTCCTCTTTTCCCAGCCATCATTTTAAAATCATAAATACTGAATTCATGAAACAAAGATAAACTCATAAAGTTATCTAATATTGGTCATTTAACACGTCATATTAACCTCTCTACTTTAAGATGGTTTCAAGTCTAAATATGTTGTTGTATTAAATTACATCTATTTTCTGTTCAAAACTGGGGGGGGGGGGGGGGTGTTCTTGTTTTTCATTTTAAAAGTTTAAATGAGTTTCCTGTTTGCTAGAAAAGCCTGAACACTCTATTGTGAATAGAACAAACATTCTGGAGTTTTCATTTTATTTTACACATATATAATATTACATGTAGCTTAAAAACACATCATATACTGAGAGATTTGGTGCTTAGTGATAAATAATTAAGAGTGGCTCAAATGTAGAAAATAGTCTTAAATGTTATATGTTTAATATTAACCTTTTAAGCTAACATTTCCCAAAGAATGTAAAATCTTTAAAAAAAACAACAACTTGATATCTGACATGTCCATCTACAAGGTATTAAAGGCTCAAAGCCTAACTAGGATAAACTAAGCAGCAGACTATGATGCAAGACCTATAGGTGAAACTTTATACCGTATACAGTAGGAAAATCGCTTGCGTACATGTATTTTCCACATCATTGTTCTATATGATTGTACATGTATTGGCATACAAGACTTAGTTAAATAAATCTAAAACTACCGATTGTTTATTACAAATAAAAATATGAAAAAAAACAAACTTCAGAGAAAAGTAAAGACATTTAATTATAATAAGTTTAATATTAATTTTCATTTTCTCTTTCCATGTAAAAAAAAAAAAGGAGGGAGGGGGCTAACAAAGTAGTGTTATAATCCAAATCAGTTTAGCATGCAAATCAAAACTAAACAAAAACAAATTAGGCTAAGAACATTTTAAAAAGCCTTAATTTTGTTCTACTTTCAGAGGAATTTTATCACTTCCTTTCAGGTTATAATTTTCTATAAAGCACAAAAACATAATTCTAAAACCCCAACCCTCCAAATTTCAATAACTTATCGTATAGACCATCCTTTTCCTCCCAAAATAGAATTCATACATTGTTGTCATTGAAGAATTCAAAAAGAATTTACGTCATCAAAACTTACGCAATATGGTTCCATTGCTTCTCCTTGGGCCTCTGAAAATAATAAAAGACCATGTGTTTATGTGATTTCTTTCACAAAAGTGTGAAGGGACCAATAGTAATAGGGCATGAATTATTCATAAAAACAAGAAAATATTTGGTCATGTACATGTGTTTTATGATTATCAATGTGCAGGGCAAGAAACAATGCATTTACCTAGCTGCCGCTATCATAGAAAAGGACAGGCACACCCGGTTTTATGACTTTACATACCCGTACATGTATACCGGCAATGATGGCGTCCTTATTTACCGTATATACGGTAATTTTCGCGATGATCTAATTTTCTGGGGTTTTTTCGCGATCTCTTTTAAATCACAAATAATTGAATACACAGAAAATTTATCCTGTATCATTTTCTATAAGAAACTGTATAAATCGAAAAAATAACTGACGCAAATTAAAAATGTATCAGATTTTCTCCATTTTCAAAAATTTTGTGACACGCGATAAAAAACAGATAAACAGTATTACTTCATCAACTATTTACCGCAAAGGTTTCTCCAATTTTCCCCCAGGAGCTCCAACCAATTCTCCTAAGGTACATTGCAGACTTCCAATAAAATCCTGCAATTGGTTAATATCATTCAAAATCAGTATAGCCAATAAGAATAGCATGAGCACATCCTCACAACGACAGGGGTCCAGAGTCCACTCACTGCAACATGTACTCTTGATTCTGGACCCCTAACATTTTAAGAGCTAGTGCATTTTTTTTTCTTTCTATCAAATTTTTAAGAACATGCAGAGAATCAAAAAAACAAAAAAAAAGAAACTCTTCAGCATAGATCAGAATAAGGTATTTTTAATACATGCATTTAATTCTTTTTTTAAAAAATATTCCTGACTAGTACTTACATGGTTTTTCAAGTTACGAGAAGCAGAATCTACATCATATCTGAAAAAAAAGTTACATCAATGAGTATTTGATGAGTATCATACATGTATATGTCACTATAGAGCATGATGTATGAGTGCAAGTCAAAAACTTCTTTTAAAACTAGATGACCTGTGAAAGATACATCTTATTCATCTTTTTAAAACTTGGTTATACATGTACATCATTTTAAAAATATCATTTTCCATTAAAAATAAATGACGAGAGGGTTAAGTGTCCATGCAGATTAATGGCATCTGGATCTACTTTACCAAGGCCTACTTTAAAAGTGGTACCGCTTTATTTATGCTGGTATATAATATTTTGATACCGTGAAATACATGTACGCGTTTTCTATAGTCAAACATTACGAATGCATTGGGTATTAAATATGCATATCTTTGCCTGATTTACCTCACTAAAATTCTGATTTTTTTCCCATACACACAGGGGTATTTTACACTGTTTTAAGCTCACAGCACAACAACCTGGACTGCATTTTACAAAAAAATACTTTCAGTCTCTGACTCTCATGGAATGGTCTTTGAAAAAAAAATTATATAAAACCATTTATTTACAACTATTTTGAATTTCAATTATTATATTTTACAGCCAATAGAATAAAACATTGATTAATTTGCAATTAAAAGCATTCAAGAATTTGGTCGTAAGTTCTTTAAATTTGTAAAACGCAATCCAGTAGTGAAAATTGTGTAAATAAGCACTTTGACGGTACTCTATATACAGAAGTCATAAAATATAAAATCCACTCACATCTCAAACTTTATGCTCTGTAATTCTTCAAAATAGTAAGTGACAGTAAATTTTGTGGCAAAATCTGGGTTAAGTTGGTTGTCCAGAGTTTCTGTTCTTCCAAGCTGTAAATGAAAATGGGACCATTACTACAATATATATACATTATATATCATTTTGTTTGGTAATGTACGTAATCCACAATTTTCAAGTAAAGTAGATTGGTCTTTTATTCCTTTTTTTTCCACAAGAAGAAATTTGGTATAGATGTTTTAGTCTCATTTTTTTTTTCATTTGTTTTAGTTGGCTTATATTGACAGGTATGCAATAAATCATCCATTTTTTGCTTACATACACAGTAAATATTCCTGGAATGAAAGTTTGAGCAAACGTTGCATTGAAATGGGATATCATGGAGGAATTTTATTATAGTCAGTATAACTGTAAATTTCTTTTTTATGCGAGTACTTAATTCCGCAATTCCACTGTTTTGTATCAGATCACTGGAATATAAAATCACGATCACCATTTACTTTTGTAATTTCCTATAGTTCAAAACTCTCAGAAAAATAAAAGCGAGACTTTAAAATTTAAAATCCGCGAAGGTTGCTTCTCACGATTTTACACAGAAATTAATTCCTCGCATTTAATTAGGAATCTACAGTATACAGATTTTAACATTTTATTGACCACGTTCATGTCAATTTTAGGTTGAATTGGGACTTTCTGGGACCCTGCATCTCTAGTCCATCTTCGTTAGCCAGGGGTTTTCGGTCCACTGGAGCAAAGTGGACCGAAAACCCTTGGCTAGTGAAGATGCTCCAGTCAGGTGCTCAAAATACCATTTTGCTTAAACCCAGGTCAACAGCTACATGTACATGTATATATTTATACATTTTATGGCCCATCTCTGATAAGAATTTGTACTTTACCTCATAGTATGTGTTAGTTTTGATATCCTTCATAAACATTACACACATGGGGTCTGATTTTGATAGGACATCTAGGTCTGCCAAGTGTCTGAAAGTAAACGTAAGATAAAAAAAAAATTACCAAAATATTTAGCTAGAAGATTCCACCCCCACACTCCCAAAAAATAAAAATAAAACCTGCATAGTTTATTTAAACTTTTGAATGTCAAAAGAGAAGAATCAGAAAATTGTCAGACATCGTTTTTTTATGTAAGGCTGTTCAAAATTAATTCCACGTTAAACATAACCCGCGCGCGTAGGTTTAGGCGAAATTGTCGTTTTGAAAAAATAAACAAATCCAGATTTGTAAAAGTCGTCTGGTTCGGGTTTTCATTTAGCGACATAATTCTACATCCTGTTTGAGAGAAGAAGAAAAACATGCTCAAAAACAGCATCGAAGTATTCATTATTCATAATACAAAGAAAATGAGATTCTACGCCACTATCAAAGTAAAAAAAAAATTAAAAAATGATTGATCAACACATGATCGAAGTTGAAAGTAAATATCTTATTTCAAGATTATATGATGTCGGTTGTCAAGTCACAGAGCCTGAACAATGCTGAACCAACTTTTGCCCAAAAACGAGGTTTGTTAGGGTCTTCCGTCTTCAGCGGAAGACTCTCTTATTATTCTATTGTTTCTTTTTCACTTTTCTTATTATTCTTTTGATTCTTTTTTTGTCTTACAAATTTTGTGCAGGCGATTTCTCTAAGATGGCTCATTTGATTTTCTTCAAATTTTGAGGGTTGATGTGTTGGTATCTGAAGTATGTACCGCCGTTTCAATTTTTTGATAATCACTTCCGGTCAGAAGTTATTGTCCGTTTACGATTTTTATAAGTCAATTTTGTCGGCTAGAGATCCAAAAAACGAATAAAGATATAGGGCTGAAATTTTCAGTGAAGATAGACATCCACTTAATCTGTTGCAACATGGTCATAAAATCGTCCGCCGTCACTTCCTGTCGTCACCGGAAGGAAAGATAAAAAATTGGTTTTTTCAACTTTTTGCTTTATATAAATTTTTCTAACGGGTTGATAGAGACTCTTTTACTGATTAAGAATATGTAATTTTTTTTAAAATCGATTGATGCGTTCCCGAGATATTAAGCATCAAATTCCTGAAGCGAGAGTCCGATTAGCTCAGTCGATACAGTGGTGGACATGTGCCCAGGCCACCTGGGTTCAAGCCCTGGGTGCCGAAAAAAAAATTTTCCTAATTTTTTTGGCGTTGATTAACAATTTAGTCTTAAACGTGAAGGATTTTATCTCATTTACTCAAAAACGGACGGAAGACCCACTCGTTGCTCGCAACGAGAACGATCTAGTTGTATATATTTTTTTAAGTAGTCCATCAACAACTAAAATTACTACCCATCTAATTTTTTAAAAAAAATCAAAATGTGTACTTTGAAGTCACGATTTTTGCATTTTTTTTTTTAGATGGGAAAAGCTTAAGCAACTTCTTAGTGTACCAACACTGTACTGAAAAGATATATTCAAAAGACTTAAAAAATTATACCTTTCCCCATAAACTTCAATGTTAACTTCAAGATGTGATAGATTTGTTACTATTTAATATTTGTTCTATTTTAAAGGTGAATAAACCCTAAATCATACTCAGATTTTAGTGTTCAAACTAACAATATTTGATGTTAAATATGACAATTATGGATGTAATACTAGTATCTTGAAGTGAAAGCCAAAGGAGAAAGATGATTGAGCCCAAGTATTATATGCATTAAGTCAGCATAATTTACTGATTAGAGTTCTTTCATGATAAAGACTGCAAATCCCTTACATTTGAAATATATCTACATTTAAAAAAAACATTTTTAATAAGGAATAATAGGAAAGAAGAAGTGGAATACACTTGTAGGGTGGTATAGTTATTTCAAGAACACTGTCTAAAGTTCTTAGTAGTAGGTACAGTGAATCTGACAACACAGCTCTGATATGATAAGTTTTAAAATGTGTCATTATGAAAATGTATGAAATAATGTCCTTATTTTGATTGTAGATAACTTGTGAGTCACATGCGTTGAGCAACTTTTTCCACAAAAGGAAATTTAAAATTTTCCTATGGTTTGCTACGTTTATGGTGATGAAAGTTCATTGGATGTACCACTTAATGTGCTTGCAAGTCACTCCACTTCTCGTCCAGTATACATGATGTACTCACAGAAAGGACATTAACCCAAATTACACAAAAGTATTTGCTTGGAAAATGCAAGAATTAACATGGACTGAATATGTATTATATGACAGTGTTGATGTATTGGTAACTGAATTGGTGACTTTCAATAAATACACATTTGTTTGAAATTTTTGTTTGTTTATTTTTTCCTCCCTCCCTCTTGGTTTTACATTTTCATGTGATGTTAAACGTCGAATTAATTTTAAACAGCCTAAAATAATGCAAGAAAAATAATCATCTTAAATACTCATGTAGGATAGTGAAATTACACCTCTTGGTCAACGCAGTTAGAATAAATACAGACCGAGACTAGCTTTTTTGATTAAGTTCTAATCCTGGAACTGTTGGAAATTTTAAAAATATTTCTCTTTTATTCGCATAAAAAGGTAATGTATATCTATAGATATACATAAATAAATTTGGAAATGTCAGAATAAATTAATTTAAACACTTGTCAATGTAATATTTGCATGTGTGCTTAATTTTTTTCAAAACAACTTACTATGTGAAGTACATGTTATAAACTTGAATTATATTAAAGCTGCTTGGTCCAATTTTTTTGTAATTACAGCATCAAATTTTTTTTCATACAAATCATTTATCTTAGAAAGTTATGGACTTTCTCCTATTTACACCAGCAGAATCAGTCTCCTTTCAAAGTTAGAAATATTCAAAGTAAATGAAAATAATTTCTCTTTGGGCAAACGAAAAAACAAACCAAAATGCATCACGGGAATGTTTAGAAAAGGAAACCGCTTGGTTTCGTCCCCCGAAGGATTGGGGTTATTCAACCAGCATGCTATGCATCGATTGTAATGAAAGCAGACTTTGGAAATATTAGCGAACAAAACGTACACATGTTTATTTGTAATTTGTCTGATCATTTCGACCTTTATTTAAAGCGATGTCAAATTCGTAATACAACCATACCCGTCTCGTCGTCAGGGGTGAAATTTAACATGAGGCGAAATAACGCGGTACCTTTTAATGTCGTTTGTTTTGTTAGCAAATTTTGTACGTATTTTTCTTCATTGAAATTTGGCATAATTGACCGGTAAAACTACTGCAATATCTATTATTATACATATACTAAGCATAGCCATCGTTTAAAAGCGTGCATAAAATTTGATATAAAATCGGACCAAGCAGCTTTAAAAAATTTCCTCTCAGCTCTAAGGGATTTCAAAACAATGTACGTATCAATGAAGAAGGTTGCTTTTTTCTTTTCTTTGATAGAAAAGTTACCTGGTAAGCCGTTTTCAAAGATAGATATACATATTATCATTAAAAGCAAAAATTCATACAAAAAGTATGAATCAGTGATGAAGCAATAGGTACATGTAGATGAAAATATGTACAGATAACTTTGTGCCACTTGTTTATCTAAACTCAAGAAATTGTTTATCAAGATACTAAATAAATATGCAATGACAATAACAACAGAATCTGATTAATTCATCATGTTCATGTAGCTCCAAAGAATAATATTGTAAACACTAAACAAGCTGGACAGTAGAAATCAAATTGTTTTGTGTTAGCATCAAAATACAGAACATATGGTCATGCATCTTCCTCACTGTATTTATAAAGCCGTGTTCAATATAAAAGTGTGTGAAATTTTTTTGTATTTTGCCTACATATAGAACATACCCGCTATTTAATGTGTCTATCTTTAGATATGACTCTTCAGGTGTTATGGGTATTTAAAGGTCCTTTTTATTAATGTAAACCCGCTTTTCTGCAAAACCTTCTTTGTACCTTGTCCATTAATTTGGACCAATAAGTCATACACTTTCCTATCAAAATATACTTATAAATTCACATGATATCAGGGAGGTACATGTATACATGTATGTATCTGGTAGAAGATCTTTTCTTCCAAATAAAAATGTTTCAGATACAAAATTTCAAAATTACATGGTAAGATTATGCATTATAAGAACATATCGAGTCTAAAATATGGCATGTAAAATATCAAAATCGTTAAAGCCAGGAAAACGTCATATTTCGGACTAGTGTATTTTGAATTTATAATCAAGAAGGTAAAACGAAAAATCTTACTTTCGAAATTACATGTACATGTATACAGGTGTATGGGTACAATGTAAATATACCGGTACGACTATTGAACGGAACATACTAAAGACCTGAAATACTAATGACCTGAAAGACCTGAAAGACCTGAAATTTTATATAAAAGATACTTTAATAAGATTTTTGTCAAATAGATTTACTTTGTGGGGGTTTTAATCATATTTCCAGGCATAATTGTGTTCAAAAATATCATAATGACCAGTTATTTGCACAGAAATACGAAAGACCTGAAAATTTGAATTGACCTGAAATTTTCAAAAGACCTGAAATTTTATATAATTGATGTAAATGATACTTTTTATAAGATTTTTGTAAAAAAAAAATTAGTTTGGGCGGGGGGGGGGGGGGGGGGGGGGGGGGGTTTACATCATATTTCCTTGTGTTGAAAAATATCATAATGAGCTGTTATTAGAAGTACGAAAGACCTGAAAATTTGAATTGACCTGAAATTTTCAAATGACCTGAAATTTTATATGATTGATACATTTCTATGTTCTGCGTCAATTTTAATGTCCATTGTTTAGTTTTTATCATATTTCCAAGTATATATGTGTTGAAATATATCATACTGATCATTTATTTACACAGGAATACGAAAGACCTGAAAATTTGAATTGACCTGAAAATTTAGGTTGACCTGAAATTTTGTGTCAATGTTGTTGTGCATGTTTTTTTATTTTATTAAATTGTAGTCAGTGCCGTACAAACAAGCTAACTGAATCTGTAAAGAAGGTGTAATTTTGCCATTGGACATGCTGTCTAGTACATAGATCTGTCCGTCCAGTTTCACGGAGGTTACCAATGAAATTTTCCATTATGGTGAACCTGGACGGCATGTGACATGATGTTATTAAATTTAAGCCCGTACTTCCAGCAACTTGTTTTCTCCTCCCAGATTGGTTTTTTCTGTTGGTTGTGAGCCTTTAATGTCAGGAAACTGCTGTTGTAGAATTTCTTGCTTGGTTAATTAATTATTCTCAATTTTTTCTTTGTGCCTTGATGTCAGCCGGCCTACCCATGTTGGAGATGATAGCTATGTTTTCCAATGTCAGTTTTCTCTTTTTTGCTGTTTTAGCGACTTAAAATATTCTAGATGGAATTACATTTACTTTCTAATTATTTGGGTAATAACAATAAACTTTAATGATTCATTACAACTTTCTTGACTCTATTTGTGATTTCAGTTTGGTTGTGTTTATTTAGAACACACATTGACTAGTCCTGTTAGGTGGCAAACAAAGGGGTTAATCTGTAATTGAGGGGAGGAGGGTATTACACCCCATTCATATTTACCTGTATAGTGTATACACAACTTTAATGAACCGAAACAGTGTATAATTACACATGACTTAATCAAAATTAAACAAGATATTCCATATATCGTTGACTCTTTCTCTTTTGCATTTTCCCTTAGATAATTATAATGGCTTGTTAAATAAGTAAGTGCAGTTTGAATTTAAAAGAAACTTGCAAAAATTCAAGTGACTGTACATATTGCAACATTTCAATCGAAGCATTATAATGGTGTTAGCTCCCCGGGGGACTATCATGTTAGTCTCCTTTCTTTGTAATACCTGGCTGGGAGTTAGGACATAACATACATATACAGTTATATTGCAGTCTTCCCGAATGTCCCGCATTATCTCCTCCCAGAAGCCTCCGAAGGTATGAAAGGAGGTGTATATACATGTGAAAAAAAAGCATTAACCGAAATATGTCAAATCTGACCCCAAACAGTAAAACATATGCAAATCGATGATAGTACAAGTTTTAAACAATATATAAGCAGTTTATTTCAATTTATTCATACATATGCCTTTTAAAACGGAGCATAATTGCGGCTGTGGTTGAGAAAAAAGAATCGAAACATGTAGTATATTTTTTTAAAAACTCATGTCAGCTCAAATTTTCAGGTCAATTCCAACTTTAAAAGGGGATTGCACTTCTGCGTAAATAACCGATAATGTTGCTATTTAATGATATATTTCAACACATATATTCCTGGGAATATGATTAAAAACTCACTAATATACATTAAAATTGACACAGAACATAGAAATGTATCAATTATATATAATTTCAGGTCAGCCCAAATTTTCAGGTCAATTCAAATTTTCAGGTCTTTCGTATTCCTGTGTAAATAATTGATCAGTATGATATATTTTAACACATATACCTGGAAATATGTTCAAAAACTTACAAATATACATTAAAATTGGCACAGAACATAGAAGTGTATGAATTATATAAAATTTCAGGTCATTTGAAATTTTCAGGTCAATTCAAATTTTCAGGTCTTTTGTATTCATGCATAGATAATTGATCAGTATGATATATTTTAACACATATACCTGGAAATATGTTTAAAAACTCACAAATATACATTAAAATTGACACAGAACAGAGAAATGTATCAATTATATACAATTTCAGGTCATTTGAAAATTTCAGGTCAATTCAAATTTTCAGGTCTTTCATATTTCTGTGCAAATAACTGGTCATTATGATATTTTTGAACACAATTATGCCTGGAAATATGATTAAAACCCCCGCAAAGTAATTTTATTTGACAAAAATCTTATTAAAGTATCTTTTATATAAAATTTCAGGTCTTTCAGGTCATTAGTATTTCAGGTCTTTAGTATGTTCCCTATTGAACGTATCCTTTTTTGAGAAATAGGCTAGCGCAGCCTTCATCAATTATCGTTGAAGGCTATGCTTGACCACTTTTCTAACTAGAATAGGTCAGAATTTCAATAATACTTAACTCAGCCCTACCCTTTTCATGAGATAGACTTGAGCTACTAACCTGCACTGAACGCTGATCTCCACCTGAGTAGCGGGAACCACCGCTGTTCCCGCCTGAAATCCCCCTGCGGTTGTCATTTTCCCTCGCCAGTACTTATACAAACAACAAGATCTCAGATAATCATCATAATATAAATTTTTGTCTCTTAGCTAATTTTTGTTGATATTATTTGAATTACGAACCCGATGGATATTTCTGGAGTGTGCCTAACCCGACTAACCCATGTGGGGATTTTGCATCAATGACGGTGAGCCCGATGAGACTGCTGATAATGTAAAACTGATCAATCGCTTCCCTTTAAGTGATAAGGGCTACAATCGATGGTTGTGTTTCCGCGTACCTACTTGACAGACCCTCCCCCTTATATATACATGCTGATGTTTACTGTAGTAGAGACCTTAAGTTAGACACCGTGAACAGGCACGTACATTGTAGCATCGTCAGACTCATCCAAAAAATCTTGACAAGCGAAAAAAAAGGGAAATTTTGAGATTTTCCAAAATCTTCAATCTTCAGAATCCTAATCCGGGGGTGGGGGCTGGCGTATTATGTCTATAACTTCAATTTCACTCCTAATTTCCTTATTTTCATATCAATTTTTTACATACTCCCAAAAAAGTGGGGGGGGGGGGGAGGGGGGGGGACTCCATGATAATTCATTTATTTATATGTAAATTTTAAAAACATTGTTGCTGCGAGCAAAAGTGAGGGGGGCAGGCGCCTCTTCCCCCTCCGATGCTACGTGCCAGGTGAATGAATACATTAAAGAATGGCCATATCCCATGCACTTTCCGTCCGGCTATAAGATTGATACACTCCCTGTAAAACATACAGTAGAACCCAATCTCATTAAGAATAAAAGTAATAAGATAATTTTCGATTTATTTTCAGAATTTGGTATTTATAGGGCCTCGGTTACATTAGCCTGTTGTTCACTAGTCTGATTAAAATCAGCCTTTGTGGCATACCAGATAATAAAACACAGGGGCTAGTTTTTATTAGATGGGTTAATATAACAGATTAATTACATGTAACATGCAAACGATGAAACTGGAAAAATGTAGTTATTACATGTAGATATTTTGATTTGTATTTTGATCGATTTTCCTCAACAATGCATGCAATTATCTAAACATAATACATGCATATATACATGTACATTGCAAGTCATCAGATCACATTGAAGCAAACTTTGATAAACACGACGAAAATACATGTACGTCTAGTGAAGCGATTTTTAATGATAAGAATAAAATATACCCGGTAAATACATGTATTAGGTACAGGTATTACTCTAACGATTACTAGTACTGTCCATAAGGATTTCAATGTAATATGTTTTGCTTCTATTCAGCAGGGCATACTATCCTAGTATGGGTGCGTGTTCTGGACCCATTCCCAATTGAAAACTGACTGCCCCCTCCCCCCCCCTCCCCCCCCCCCCCCCCAAAAAAAAATTATACATATAATAGATAGGATCGATGTTGATTTTGTGCATGTAACTACATGTATGACGATCGAGTGAGACGTCCTTATATACATGTATGTCAATCAAAATATCTTAGTGTAATTTAATGAATACAAGTGTAATTAATATGTAAGTGTAAACCAAGGAAACTGTATAAAACAAATCCGGGGGTTTTTGGGGTTTTTTTTGTTTTTTTGCGAACTTAATGCATCGAGTCATATTTGTTGAACTATTTTCCCTAAAAGATCTAGAACTATCCGTGGACGAAAAATCTCCGATTAAATGGGTAAGACCCTGTAACAAAATTATGTCCTGATTCTTGTAAACGGATACAGTGCTTAGTAACACTTGCATTTTCTTTTGATTTTCGTTTAAAAGTCAACCGACTGACAAAACAGAATAAACGGAATACGAAATCTTTCACTGAACTTAAATAAACTTAATATCTTCCTGGCTGTACCGTGGTTTTTTTCAACGATTTCAAAGTACATTCTGACGATTTTTTAACATTTCAACAAGCAGATGAAATACTTAAAGGGGCATGGTCAAGATTTTAGTCAAAAATTATTTTTCCGATTTTAATGTTTACAAAATGCTTCAGTAAGGCATTTTTAATAGGCAAACAACATTTGAGCAGCATTTGTTGAGTTTTAAGCGAGTTAAAGGGCTTGTACAATTCTTTGTTATGTAAACAACGCTTTAGTTTACATTTTTAATGTTGAAAGTAAAAATTCCATTTTTAGACTTAAAATGAATGTGTTAAACGTTTGAAACTGATTACATGTATTCATGCTTAAAAAGAGTAAGAAGATAGACAAATCAGCTTGAAAAAGACTTAGTACTGGTATATTGAACCTATGTAAACAAAATCAGGGCACGAGCCTTGTTTACATGACAAAGAGTTTTGACCCATACATCTTGTTCATAACCTTACGACTGACTCTCAAATTTCATTATTACTTGATCATCAGAAATACATTCTTAAAGCATTGTGAAATTAATAATAAAAAAGTAAAATTATTTTTGATCAAAATCTTGACCCTTTAACTAGTACATTGACGATCTCTCTCAAGAGGGTCGGTGAGTCAATCGCGTCGCAATTTCTCGGCCCTTTCCGGTAGAGGTCGGCAAAGGACCAGCGATGATATGCGATTGTGAATTAAAACGAATTAAACTATATTGAATATAAAAACATCTTTCCAATTCTTGATCCAAATGAAACAACAAGAAAGATGATTTAAATTTTTTTAAAAGGGTATACATGTGTACATGTACATATGTACATACAGCTTTTGAATACCGGTATATTATGCTCTTTACAAATAAGTACTATTATAATATATTTTTTGAATACCGGTATATTCTTTACAAAACGCATACAAAAAAACCCCAATATTAATAAAAAGGGAGAGGAGACATGAGTATATATATATAACAAGCTAATATATTGGAATTATTATACAGATGAAATGACATAGAATAACAACAAACAAGAAATATTAAATTAATTGGAGGGGGGGGTGTAATTTTCATTACAAAAGTTACCATTCCTGAATAAATATTTTACATATACATGAGAGAAATTGAAATGCGCATAAAAACATATACGATATATATATACAATATACATATATACAATATGAACAGAAAAAATTGTCTTATTCTGAACCATTTTTTTTCTCAAACGTGAACACCAGGTCGTAAACATTCATGATAAATGTTTACATGTAAATTCACATTTTACA
Source organism: Magallana gigas (assembly GCF_963853765.1). NCBI lineage: Eukaryota > Metazoa > Mollusca > Bivalvia > Ostreida > Ostreidae > Magallana > Magallana gigas. The sequence continues at coordinate 29,564,447 of NC_088856.1, forward strand.
ATAATTACCAATGCTTTTTCACGTGATTCATAAAATACGCATCACTGATGTTACCTTGTACTCTGTTACATGTACAAGTACCACCAAAGCTAGTCACATCCACATGCGTTATCAATGTTTTATACGAACCAACTATAATTTAAATGTGTCATTAATGTAAATTGAAACACCTAATCTCTGCTTCACATAAAAACATCATCAGTGTTTTTATAAACCATAAAACCTTTCAAAATATTTCTGTAGATCAGACAGATGTTCAATAATGATTGCACGGTTTAACCTTTAACGTAAAGGATACAGATATGTATATACCGGTATTATAAGTGTCATGCACAAAATATCTATATAATTATGTAACACACAGATTCATATGTTTAAAAGAAATCAACACATATACGTAGAGATATGATAATAACATGAACAATATTAATTATAGATGACACCATACAATTTGCCACAAAAACAGTAAAAAAAAAAAAAAAAACGTGAAACGAAAATATCATTTACCATATCGTTCTCTTCTCGAAATAGTTTTACCATCAAGTCACAGAGAACACCAAAACAATTGACTAAAAGCGGCCGACAAATCATTGAAAAAAAGTTTGAAGTATGATGAAGTACTCAAGTATAAAATGTCATTTACCATATCGTTCTCTTCTCGAAATAGTTTTACCATCAAGTCACAGAGAACACAAAACAATTAACTAAAAGCGGCCGACAAATCATTGAAAAAAAGTTTGAAGTATGATGAAGTACTCAAGTACTTTCTTTCTGTTACGAACTAAGTACATGTATACTTTAGTTAGTATTTACGGATGACACTTTGGCAGTAGTGTTCGGGATAGTCTTTCATAGATTCCCGGAAACTCTCCGTGATGCTTTCCCTGTAGCTCGGCGGCGGATCCTGGGGGACAGCGGCCTCCCTGTTAATTTCCTCATAGCTGGGCGGTTTTATCGGTTCGATAACAATGGCGGAGCTTTCGCTTCCGGTAGCATCTGTTGCACGCGCCAGTTGACTTTGTGACATTATATCATAAATGGCCGCTGTCATTAATCCACAATGGCGTTCTACTAATAGATAATAATTCAATAATTCATGATGGAAATCCTCCTACTTTACATGATATTTTGCCTTTTTTTTTTTTTTTTAAATGTACATGTTTAAACGTATAACTTTGATTTTAAAATGAAAAGACTTAGTATATTAGCCCGACGCATATTACATTGAATGATCTATATATCTCTTGCATGAATACATTAATTCAATTGCTATACATCTTCGATAAATTCCAGACGAAAGCAATTTTTACCAAAATAAGAAAATCTATGGCCAATTCATGAGCAAGCTTTGCATACATGTATGCATGCAAAAGGACCCGTAAACAATTAATTTGCCCCCTCCCCAAATCAATTCCAAAAATGAACTTTAACAATCCTTGCCATATAGGAACCGAAAAAATCAAATATAATAAACAACTTGCACATGGCTAGTTTTGATGATTAGTAACCACACTTACCGCGTTGTCGTGCTCGGTGTTTCATGTTTGACTTCCGCCTGACGGCAACAACGACACACAAGATAAACAGGAGAAGCAGGAAACCGGCAAAACCAAAGGCCACTTGGTAGTTAGACCAAATTCTGTGCAAAATACAAATATAGAAAAGTGACACACTATTTTTATCACACATTTACAAAAAAAAAGCTAAGCTGCGTCACTTTAATATTTTTGATTTTTATCTAAATTTTTAATTCATAAATTGCAGCTATTTTTGCGGGGTTTTTGTCAGATTACTTTGCCTGCAGAGCAAATATGTTCCATATACAATTGAGAAATGACATATCTATGTTATAACCTCCCTCAAACTATATCGGAAAGATATTTCAGTGCATTTAATTTCAAGTTTACAGTATGCCTCGAGTATAAAATACAATGCAAGTTTTTTTTTTATTAATTTCATTTTTTTCAAAATTGTTAATATATGACGTGCTCTATTTTTCTATCCATTATTCCGTACGGATTTTATACAGAGGCGGAGTTTGATTTGTTTTCCACATATATAATATTTCGTATTGATGCTTTGTTGCGTTACATGTGTAGAGATTATATTACGCAGGTGAACATATTATAAAAAAATATATATTTGCCCTATTCCGACCGACTGACTAAAACTGTATTGTACTATATAAAGAGATATTCATTATCAAATCCGAACATTATAATCATATATTTTTTAAATCCAGTTTTTTTTTTTTTTTTTTTGGTAAATCACTTTTCTTTTTTCACTTTAATTATACTTGTCGCAGGGACGTATATATACCAACGTTAGTATATACGTCCCTGCTTGTCTCACATGTAACTTAGAGAAATAAATAATTTCCCTATATACTGATCCAAAGTTTTAAACACAAAATGAGGAGTGGATCGATCGGACAAACATGTTTCTAAAGATGGCCTTACACTTATCCAAAAAAGAAAGTAAAAGGCGGGGAATTAACGAAGGGTACACAATCGCAACTTCTCGGGCCTTTCCGGCAGGCTCGGAAAAATACCTCGAATGTATTACCTAGGCGTCCATGACAACCCCCCTTTTTATAAAAGTTTATATAAATACAACACATTTTACGATCTGTTGAGATGTAGCTAGACTTCATAAAAGTAAATTACATACCCAAAAATATAACACATAAGCGACTTATAAGGCTGTCTAGCCGATACTTATTTTAATGGGAAGCGACTCCAGCTCCATTTTGTATAAAATTCTAACATCCGGTAATGTTAATAATACATTCGAGGTGTTTTTCCAAACCTGCCGGAAATGCCCGAGAAGTGTTTTTCCGAGCCTGCCGAAAAGGCCCGAGAAGTTGCGATTGGAAGGGTACAATATGAAGTCTAGTAAATTGCCCGAAAACGCAAGTAATGACTTCTACTTGGTTTGAACATATTTTATTGTATATATAATATACCAAGGGTTCGAACACAAGTTCTTGCAACTTACTAGGTTCTCACCCTAAAACAAGTAATTTGCAATTACCATAAAACATGGTATATACATATATATTGAAAAAAAAATGGTAAAGAACAAAATAGTATACTTATTTAAATCTACGAGAATTGATTATAAAGTTCTGCACAGCTGTGAAAATTCTAACATTAGTTTTATAATCTAGGTTGGCATTACCCCAAAGTAAAGTATGCGAATCTATAATACCTAAATTTTGTATGTGGAATAGTTCATTAAATAAGGTATTCCTTGCATTAGAAAATAGTAAATAATCAAATTACTGAAGAACTGACGGGAGTTGATTTTGTCGATGTTTATTTATTTTAAAATCAATGATATGTTATTTTGCATGACAAGTACATGTAGTTTCTAATTTGAATTACGCACATTTTTATATATGAATTTTTGTACTTTTTCGACAAGAATGTCGAGACCTCAGCACAAATCATGTTAAATAATATTTAAAGATAAAATTAATTCAATCAAACTATGTATCAGTAATAGAAATCTATATCGAAAATTGTATGGATCCAAGCAATATTGAACTCTAGTCTCGTTCAACCAAACGCTCGGCTGACACCGTAAATCTCCGACAAGGATTTACGGAGACAGCCGAGCGTCGAGTTGAACGAGACAATATTGAACTCTGGCGTAGGAATACATACGACTACAAAAATATTTAAATTGTTCGTACCATTTGAAATTTGACTATTTTCAAGGTATTTATAAATAAGTTTCCTTGAAAACCAATGCTTTAGCATACATTAAATCGAATTTATCAATTATTTTCAAGAACTAAGTCTTGTCAGCAGCATTGATTTGTGCTGAGGTCTAAACACTGTTTCACTTTCGGTTTGTCTGAGTAACTGCATAGGAGAGTTGATTAATAACAACTGCCAAAAAAATGATATACATCTTCTTTCTTTCCACTTATGCAAATTGGAGAATCAACAATATTTCTTCTGTGTAAATCATAATCTATACTACTATATTAAAATAATAGACTCGAATTTTTTAGCTTTAATACCGATAAATCGGAAGAGTACTGTCTTTTGTTTTAAATATTTTAAACATCATTGGTACTTGAAAATTACCAATTTGTTGTTATTTTTTCTCAACCAAGATTCGTTAATTAATAATCAACGAAAATTCCTCCTAAAATTCCGGAAATCATCTGAATTTTTTAGATTTTACAATCTTGCGCATGCGCATTACATTCACACTAAACCAGGGGAGGCTCTTTATTTTATGTTTCAACAATATCACATTTACATGGATAAACTTGGAAACGATAAAACAAATGCGTGTTAATTTTCATTGAAATTTTTTTCTGTTCATCAAAGAAAATACGGGAGATAACTCTTACACAGTGCATTTACTATAAAAAATCCCGAGAGTTTCGAATGTCAACATGGGATGTAAAAACGTTGTTGAAATATGTTGAATTTTGCAATTATAGAATTAAATTTTTCGAAGAAAGGTATTTACATGTTCTGAACAATTTGACTGTTATTTGCAATGCAACTTTATTAATTTTCTCCAGAGACATAAATAAAATGTTATCTATGTCTCTGTTTTCTCCAAAATCGTTTTGGAGCGATTCTGCAATTTTCTGCTACATTACGGGTATATAGGAGGCATTTTAACTGTGGGTTTGGCCTTCCCTGAGACACAGTTAGATTATTCCAACTCAGCCGAGTGTAGTGAAATTAATAGCATTATTGTAGGCTTGAAGTTTGGTTATGCAAATGTCAACAATATACGGTGCTTCGATGTATCTATTTTGTAAATGCCCGATATCATATGCAATGTCAACCCGTGCGTGCACGGGTCAAAGTCTAGTTTAGTAAACAATTGTGTCTTAATTTTGTATGAATGATGTTAGCTACTCTTTTACTTCTACTTACGAGTAAAAACTCCCCTTTTCATCATCAGCCACCTGTGTCGTCGCCGTCGCCCTTGCAGCCACCTGTGTCGTTGTAGTTGTGTTTGCAGTAGAATCTACGATTCCAATAAGAATTTTTTTTTATTGATTTATCCATACGAACACAATATCATGGATATAAACATAAGCAAAGTGCATGTACATAATAATTCTGATTCAATTATTGTAACGTATATAGGTGTCATATTGTAAATTTTGACATTAAATTACTGAATGGGTTTTAATACAAAATATACAACCTGAAAGTTATCATGTTGTAAATTTTGTATTTACATGTACACCCATGCACCGAGTATATTCAAAATTTACAACATGACATAGGTATGAATACCAAGAAAACCAAAGTTCTACATAAATTATGTAACTGATTTAAAAAATGTTAAGGCTTTAAATAAACTAGGAAGGAATAACCGGTAAAGAAAATTCAATTTTCCTGATGTTCTTTTCTCCGAAATGTAAAAAAAAACAATGTCAAAGCGTCGGCAACTGAATTCTATACGAAAGGGGCAAGTAGGTTAAAAAAATTAAGTAATCCGAGATTTTAAATTACACAACTCGTTGACTTTACCTGTACAACATTCATAAATTGTAACGTCGCAATGAAATTGATTGTTTTAAAATCGTTTCGGTAACCACATCATCAATCGACTTCAAACACAGGCACCTGAATTTTTATCAATCCATTCAAATACATTTATATATAGTAGGGGTAGAATTTTTCGATTTATGACTTATTAATCGACTGATTGATAAAAATTCAGGTGCCTGTGCTCCAAACGACTTACCTGAGCAAGTCGATTGAAAATCGGATGAAAAATCGTATCATGTCACCGCACCTTTAAACTTAGTATTATCCATATTTATCTTTCATAAAATTCTTGATTGATTATGTTCATTTTTTTTACACTTTCTTTTACCCCACCAGTTTGTTATTATAGTTGATGCATATAATGACATAAAGATGTACTGAACAAAAGTAGATCACAGTGAAATACATTTGAATTCTGCGTCTTTTCATTTTCAAATCACATGTATTTTAGGGGTATTTCTAAGGCAAATTTCAACAAACTTTGTCAATTGATGCATTATATTGAGTCTCAGGGTCTTACAGTGAACAAGTTAACATAAAAGTAAGACTAGCTACTGTGACCAACATTCTAACTTTCTACAGACCGTACAGGCGCATAACTACGATTAACTTTAAAATATTATTAATTACTATGTCGTTGTAACCTTTTCTTTGATAGGCTCATCTTTACCCCTTAAAGATGTAAATACTGTTTTTGGTCCGGCAAGTTGTAGCATTCAAAATGAACATTATAGGTTAAAAGGATTTCTAAAAAAAATTTAATAGCTTTAAAAGTTAGAATGTAGGTCATAGTGGCTTACTTTTAAGTTGGTGTTTTGAAACGAATTTTTATGTACAAAAATTTGATACAGGAGTCGCGATTTCAACAATTTAAATTTTATTGTAGCAATTTACTTATTTTGTTTTCTCAGTTATTTTCCGTGTAAACTTTCATGTTGAAGTTTGAGCCCCTCCTGGGTTATGAGGATGTTTGCATGCTAATATCACAAATTGTAATAATGTAATTCTTTAGAAATGGTCTTCCTAAGATATTCCTAAAACTGTCTAACTGAAAAAAAACGTTAGCGTATTTCTGATGCAGGGGTTCTTGAGAAGTTTTTTTAAAAAAAAGAATCAGGCCCCAATTTTACAATCTTGATTATTTCTCTTTTGAATATGGTTTGGCCCTTTTTACCACTTTAGAATGCCCCCCCCCCCTCCCTACCCTAATCCTATTAGGCTGTTTTGTACCAACTTTGGTTGGCTCAGTTGTTCTACAAAAAAGTAAACTAATGTGAAACGTCTACAGATGGATAACAGGTGATCAGAGAAGGTTGTAGACACAAGCACCTGACGTTATATATATTTTTTTTCGTTAAAAAATATTTATCCTCTACCTAATAATACATACTAGAAGGTATATTTTTTAGGAATCGGGAATTATTCTTTGAGTATTATGAGGTGATATTTGGTCGGGCGTGGTCGAATCCAATAAAACGCGAAGGGCTTTATGATATATAGATATGACCACGTTCCGATCGAAATTATCACCTCATAATATTCAAAGAATGATTCCTGACTACTTATATTATTTCCAATTTCTACACTTTAAAAAACCCAACCCAAAACATTGTTTTCATTTAGCATATGCTACGTATTTCTACGCGGTGCAGCCAATATTGTTTTCCGGTTATACTATAAGACACGCCAATTTTTGTCGCTCCTCTTTTACGAAATTATTGGGCTATAGGCTTCAAAATTGATTAGTGATGTTATCACAGCCAAAGGCAGTTAAAAATGTAAATAATTTTTATTATGCATTAGAAAAATATTTAACGTCTGGTGCCCGGGGTTATAATATAAGCTGTCTACACTGTCTTCATAACTTGAGATTTAAGTACTTATTGATAAAAAAAAAAAGGACTGAAATTAAATGTTTATAAAACATTAACCGTCGCAAAGCTGTTTATACATGTATTTGCATCATTTTGCGGTAGCTATCATATTCGGTCCTTAAATATACCTGTGCAGTTTACATCAGTCTCTTTACAACCAGCACCATATCCCGAAAAGACAGAAAAAAAACTTTTTTTAAAACCATATCATAAAAAGTTATATTCATCAAATATCATGTTTTACTTCGAATGCGTAATCATATAGTATATGGTAGGAGTAGGGTCTGTTTTTAAAAAGAAAACCTGGATAGATGATCAACGCTGTGTATTTGCTAGGGGCCTTAACATTGCGATCATATTCAGCATACTGTTGAATCACAGTTAAAAACTTAAAGATGGCCAGGAATTTAAAAAAAAAAAAGAGAAAGAAAAAAAGAAAGAGAATATTTGTTATATCTACAATAGAGAGAAAGGAGATAGCGCTTAACAACTAAATATATACACATAGTGTGTCAGTTTAATAAACATCCACCTAAAAAAAATCTATTTGACCGACATTTTTAGCATACTGACTCAATTATGATAGATTGACATTTTTAGCATACTGACTCAATTTTTTTAGGTCAATATATAATTGAATTGTGCAAGTGTACCAGTAATGTGACCAAGCATAATTACTTCATCATTAAATATTTTTTCGAGGCTCGTATTTGCTTTCATCTTTCCGTGCCTAGTACGTGGCCACGCGGGGGTATAGCTCCCACGCCCACCCAGACAACTCTTTGCTATTACACACTAATAGAAAAAAAGTGTTCTTTTTTTAACAAGATGTTTTAGATTATGTTTAAAATAACTAAAGATGAATCAGACCCCCTCTACTTTGTAAAACGATAAACGTTTTGAGTGTGCATTGTGTAATATATAGTCCTCAGCTTTGTACACAGATTGTAAATAAATTGAATCATATCATTTTAAAGAGTGCACCACGAGTACTAGAGTTTAACCTTATTTTAAAGGGACCTAAACAAGATTTGAGATTAAAATTCACTCTTTTTTATTCTTTGTGCATAAAATGGTTAGCTTAGGCATTTTAAATAATTGACCAAAATTTGAACGTCAAAGCGAGACACAGAGGTCAGAATTCATTGTTATATAATTATGTAAACCATGTTTGCGATTTGGTTTTGGTAACAAATGCACGGTATATAAAGAAACTACAACATCTTAAAGAATGATTCGTGGTATATGAAGCTAAACTGATTCAATGTATTCATAAAGTATATCATCAACAAAAGATGAGAATCAAGATTTGATTGGAACTTGGACTCGAGCTCGTTTACAAAACAAAGGAATTCTTAACTCTGTACTCGGAATTTGAATTCAAGATTTTAATGAAGCCTTTAAAAGAAATACCCATATCAATCATTCTAGACATCGTGAATAAAAAAAAAAAATGTTCGAAAATTCCGGGACCAAGCTGTGTCTTTGTCTCTTTAAACGATTTTCGACTGTTTATTTTTACTTTAGCATTCATACTGGGTCGGTCATTAGTGATAAGTGAAATATGATAAATGAAAGAGAAATCTGAGAGTTGAACTAGTCTTTACTCAGAATTACAGGCGTTTTAAAGGAAACAACATTAGAATGGACTGCGTAGAAATGGTATATTCTATATTTAAATTACAGAAAACGGTGATTCCAATAAGATAGGTAAAATATGTATAAAATGCTGTCTCCGGGAGTGTCACGGTCTAAAGGTGTTGAATGTAAATACTTAAAAATACTTTAAAAAAAATAAGAGTGCAACAGGAGGGAAATGCGTAATAAATTGTGTAAGCTGCCCCGATATTACGAAAGCGTGAAAAACTGATATTTTAAAAAATAACGCAATTTGAAAAACGGCTGTATAAAATGAAGCAATGTAAGGAGAATTCAACAACGAAATAATTTAAATAACGACGTAAAATCTCAATCTCTCTCTCTCTCTCTCTCTCTCTCTCTCTCTCTCTCTCTCTCTCTCTCTCCACAGTTCAAAAATCTATAACACCCTGTGCGTTACTCCGACATATAACATCAATTTCCAGGTAGCTCTCTTGATTGAAGTATCTTGATAATTAATTCATATTATGCTACTATCGAGGAATACGATCGTAGTCACGTCGCATACAAGAGGAAAAATTGAAAACTCCACATCGATTGAAAAGTCATGATTTCACATCTTGTTGAATTAAATGATCTAAGCTACCCGCCTTAACTAAATCATTATATGAACAGTGTTAGTCGTACGGTGTTGAAGTTCGTCGATGAAAGAGAAAGTTGAGAGGGTGGGGGGTGATGGCCAATGGAGGGGGGGGGGGGGTAGTAGTGGTGGTAGTGGGAAGGGGGATTAAACAACATTGATGGTGGTGGTGGTGGTGGAGGGCAGACATATCATTTAATGGTTGTGATGGAGGCACAGACAGCATTGATGGTGGTGTGGGGGCATAAACAGAAATGTGATGGTGATGGGAACGTAGACAACATTGATAGTGTTGGTGGTGATAGGGGGGGGGCATAGAGAGCATTACTGGTGTTGGTGGTGGAAGCATACATAATGGTGGTGTACGGTGGTGGAGGCCTACACAGAATTGACGGCGGTGTATGATGGTGGTGGGGACATAGACATCATTTATGGTGGTGGGGACATAGACAGCTTTTATGGTGGTGGAGACATAGACAGCATTTATGGTGGTGGGGACATAGACAGCATTTATGGTGGTGGGGACATAGACAGCATTTATGGTGGTGGGGACATAGACAGCATTTATGGTGGTGGTGGTGGGGACATAGACAGCATTAGGTGGTGATGGTGGTAAAGGAGACATGCACGCGAAGTTTTCATTTGCAAAATACATTTCACGTAAACAGAATCAATATAGCCAAACTGTATACTTATGGTTCATCTCTTGAAATGCGATAAAAGTTCATGTAGAAACGTGTAAATACATTTTTTTAATCATTGCTAACTACATGTATGTCTACCATTTCCATTTAACTAGTTTGGTGTTTAATGTTTTTGCCTCTCAAATAAATTCTGCCTTTCAAAAAATGGCGATTACACAATTCAATCTTATTTTTAGACTGATATTAATACAGACTTGTCATGGCGTTGAAAAGAGCATCAGCAACTGTCCAAGAGGAAATCGAAACTGAATTTGACCCTTAGTTTGAACCTATATTTCGTCACAGGTCGAAAAAAGTAATAATGGCTTTCCTTCTAAATAATTAAAAGTACATGTATGTGTACTTACCAAGAACACACTGAAAGGTCAGAACTGTGAGGACATGGAGTGACCGGGCCATGTTTAAAATTCCACTGCGAGGGGATTTCCGAATTTATCGTTGTGTATTTCACCCCTTTCTCTCTTTCAAACGTTGTGGCATTGTGTGTATTTCGTAAACATTACGGCACCACGGGACGAACTGTTTACATGGGTGCATCCATCCGTGACGAGTTTGTCAATAGAAAAATTTAAACTTCCTGGGACGGCACATAAAGAGAAACGTGTAGAATTGCTCCGAACATTTCAATTGACAAAGGCCGATTCCATAACACGGATTTTGTTGCTAAGAACTTGTTTTGAAAATTCTAAAAATATTGTTAAAAGAATCATTAATTGTATAATTTTTTTTTATCTGAGTTAAAGGTTCGCTTTGTCGTCTTCATGTAATCGAGAGACCAGACCATTAAAGGAATTTTTTAATCTGATTAGTTTGAACGTGGATACAAAATTTAAAGATAATTTTATATACTGATTGTCGATATGTACTAAATGTGAAACTACTTTTCAATAATGAATGGGACATTCGCTATAAATGTATCATCAAATTCCCATATCGATAGACTGTAAATCGTAAATGGAAGACACGCCATTTATGTTACTTTGATACAAAGAAAATTACGTAATATGATGATGTACTGTAATACTGCATCTTTTGTAAATACTAAAACATTTTACAAAGGGATGTATAGATTTCAAGTGAGATACACAGAGAATGTTCCCCGGTTTTGGGGTCTATGACACCTCATCGAAAGACAACTCTTCGAAAAATATCATCGATGCGATAACGAACAGAATGGACAGCTTATAAAAAGGAAAAGTCATGGAATAGACAACTCACAGAATGGACAGCTCATAGAAAGGACAAGTCACGGGATAGACAACCCGCAGAACGGACAGCTCATAGAAAGGAAAAGTCACGGAATAGACAACTCACAGAATGGACAGCTCATAGAAAGGACAAGTCACGGAATAGACAACTCACAGAATGGACAGCTCATAGAAAGGACAAATCATGGAATAGACAACCCACAGAATGGACAGCTCATAGAAAGGACAAGTCATGGAATAGACAACACACAGAATGGACAGCTCATGGAAAGGACAAGTCATGGAATAGACAACTCACAGAATGGACAGCTCATAGAAAGGACAAGTCACGGAATAGACAACTCACAGAATGGACAGCTCATAGAAAGGACAAGTCATGGAATAGACAACGCACATAATGGACAGCTCATGGAAAGGACAAGTCATGGAATAGACAACTTACAGAATGGACAGCTCATAGAAAGGATAAGTCACGGAATAGACAACTCATGGATACAACACATCAATACCCATCGACGGTTATCAAAAGTGGAAAATAAAACATAATAGTTATTGAAATTTTTATTCATATAAACATTTATATATATGTAAGTACCTAATATTGTAGGCAAGACTTTCAATTTTAATAGTTGCTATATTTGATTCGTTCCCCGACAAATTCTAGATTTAAAATTGAATATGCTCCAATATATTTGAGGAATAAGGAATCATTCTTGGAGTATTATTAAGTAATACATGTATGAGGTGATCAAATAGGGTAGAGGCTTTATGATAAATTTGATCATGCGTGACCGTATTTTATCAACTCATAATATTCAGAATGATTCCTTATTTACTTAATATATTGAATATAATTTTCTGCAATTGTTCGATTAAATCTTAAAATAGTCATTGATGAAATGTATGGGATTATACATTACAAAATTAATTCGTAACGTTATCACAGACGATGACACTGGAAAATGTAAATATATTCATATAAAGTTCTTCTTAATAAGGAGATTTATCTTCATGTAGTCTAAACCACATAGCCATCTTAAGATGGCCGTGGGCATTTTTTTTTTTAAATTATTAATCTTTTTGAGATGAAGATCTCTGTTTAAAAAGTAGAAAAATAATCAAATATCAAAGCCTAAATATTTGGAATTTCTCTTTACTAAATGATGGTTTTTGGCCAAAAAATATAAAGAAGGTGTTGCAGTTCCTATGCTAATTTTTCCTCATGGAATTGCAGATATAATGGAAAAATCAAAGTTACAGAGTTCGATATAATTCTTTCTCTGGTTGCAACGTTGTATATAAAGCAATGTAGAATTTTATCTGAAAAGTTGTTCATTAACTTTTTACATTATATAAAACTGAAAATGTTTACAGACAAATGTGGTAGATTTCACGCTCTATAAAAGAGGAATTATCATTGTTGTGAAAAACTTTTTGAAACAAAATAAATTTAATCTTAACGTTTAGATAGGGGATAAAAATAAACGCTCTTGAAAAGGGCTCTATAGTCATTTTTAGAGTGTATTGCATTGATCTCCTTCAAAAAGAGAGCTCTATGTAGCTAAAGAATATGGGAAAATGTCCCAAAACTTGATGCAATTGTGCGGAAGAAAATGGGGGTATGAATACTTAGTAACGCCTACAAAAAGGAAAAGAAATTAAAAATAAAAACTCAAACATCTTATTCAAATATTTGCTCTCAGCTCTGTCTATTAGTCACACAATCATTTCTTCGTGCTTTTATTAAACTGTTACATGTACAAAGGCCATTGGACCAGTTAATGTCAGTGAACTTGCCAATGTGAAAAAACATTAAGTTAAATAAATCGTTCTTTGAAAGATTTGAATAAGATCTAGCTAGCTACTTCACAGTAGAAAAAAAGAGGTCATGCAGGAGAAATGTTTGAAGTTATCACGAATTATGTCCATGGGAAGAATGATCGGAATTCTGTATAACATTCAAACCACAACTGAGCAACAATTGAAAACTTTCAAGATGCCGCCTGTCCTTAACATACGCATCTGTTTCGGTCTTGTTGAGGGCCGGGGTATCTTCTGATCTGGGTCTACACAGCACCAGCAGGAGAAAAATAGACATTCCCGTGGCTAAATATAGCAACGAGTCGTCTTGGCTACAGGTGAGGCTAAAATCCGAACCTTCCATATCAAACACGTTATTATCCACGTGAATATCAAAATGGCCGCCCTTGGTTTTGGGAATTGGGATATTGATAAACTGGGTACTTCTATCGACCAACTTGTGGAATTTCACCGAAAGATAACCTGTAAAATTAATACATATTTTAAATTTTTTTACTAGTAAGTCAAGGCTTAAGGTACTTTAAGCATATAATGCAAAAAAAAAATGCTGAGTGTTTCATTTTAAAATGACTTTGGGATAAGGTTGAAATGTACCATCGGTTTCGTTCGGCAAAGAAAGCCAGCGCCCTGTTAGAACTCCCCAGTCGCCGGAAGCTTGCCGAATCATCACGGCCCGCTCCCCAAGGCGTGGATCCCAAGTGGCGAACCAGTTGGGGTTGGATACCTGTAAAACATACTTTAACATTTGAAAAAAAAGTTTATAAGTTACTTATACTGTTTTCTAATACGATATATTACTCATATAGATAGACTTCTATAATTACATGTATATGATAACGCTATCAAGATAAAAAAAAAAGGATTAGTACCATTTGTTTTAAAAATATCGCTGATGTTCAATTTTTTGATAAGCATGACGCGAGCTTTACCTGGAACGAAAGAGGCAAATGGGTGGAATCTACTGTCTTTGCAGAGCACACTATTTTGCCATTTTGTATGAACTGAATATCGGCACTCGATCGATGAGGACTGTACACAAATCTACATTCCACATCACCGGCGCCATCTTTTCCGACAAACCTGTTATTAAACAGTACATGCATGTACTTACTTTTAATTTTAAATATTTGAAGATATGTTATAAAATCCAACATACACTCAGGCACGTAGCATCGTTTTTGAAAGTGGGGGGGGGGGGGGGCCCAGACTCATCCAAAAAATCTTGACAAGCAAAAAAAAAAAAAAAAAAAAAAAAAAAAAAAAAAAGGAAATTTAAACTTTTCCAAAATCTTCAAAATCCTAATCCGTGGGGGGGATAGCGTAGTATATAACTTCAATTTCGCTCCTCGTTTCCTTATTTCCTTATTTTTATATCAATTTTTTACATACTCCCAAAAAAGTGGGGGGGGGGGGGGCAACTCCATGATATTTCAATTTTTTATAGGTTAATTTTAAAAAATTTGTTGCTACGTGCCTGACACTATCGAATGAATCCGAGTTGGGTCCAGGATAAATTCAGTATCTAAAAATATGCAATACACCCACACAAGAACCACTATTAATATTTTTTTCAGATAAGGAGACAATTTGATTCATTACAGTATTATGCTACTTTAAGCTTGACCACTTTAAGTCTTTTTGTCTTGCCAAGTACATGTAATTTGTATCAAGTTGATCTTGTTTAACAACTGGCGTAAATTGATTTAAGAACTTTGTGAAATTGATATAATGTATCATGTAATAATAACCGTGTCGTTATCAAATAACAACTAAATATATAATTCTATGAATAATAGCCATTTCGAGTAAGAAAATATTAACTCGTACCAAAAATAGTTTCTTATGAACGGAGTGATGCCGAAACCGAAACACCCACACCATTAAAATTCAACATACATAATATATGTGAATTTTAGTTACCTGTGTTGAGCAATATAACCTGCTCCGCATGACTGTGGGTCTAGCTTTGTTGGTTCGATTGAAAACAAGGCATCGGTGTCATGAGGCACACTGCATACGGAGAAATCATCAGAAACAAGCGAAAACGACCTGTTCGTAAAAGTATCAGTAATACACCCAGAAACGTAAACACAATTCTTGTCATCTCCTTCTAAGGATACTGTGTCGTGAAAACGGAAAACAGTGGAGCGATCTAGTAATTTCTGGAGGTCCACTTTGCCAATGCCCACTGTTACTTCCCGAGAGAAAATAGTCCCTTTCCGTATTTTTAATCGAAAGACCAGCCATCGTTGGGATTCTAATTCACGGGAAAACAAATCATCGGCTGTCCAAAGCATGGATGGTCCGAATACTTCGAACAGCGGCTTAGAAATCTTCCTGAAATCGTCGACCAAGAAAATTTGCAAAGTAAAATCGAGACCATATTCACCGTCAGGAATTCTGTCAATAGACATCGACTCTAGTGTAAACTGTCGCCCAGTTCTCAAGTCAGCCTTGTTGCAAAGAGGATTTGGGGGGCTGTACAGTTCCTCGGGTTCTTTACCCCGGTACATGGCCCCTGGGGTGTTGAAACCCTCTTTGTACATTTCAAGCCATAACCGGCTAGTGTCGATTGTGGACAGCGTAAGTTTCGAATCTGGGGATCTATCTACGGTTGTATCATCATGGGGAAGCACTTTACCAAGGATACGAATCGTGTCCTCTTTGTACGCCAGGGGATGTAACTGATGGGTGTGCCACATCAGATCCTGATCGTAGCACGGAACAATGAAGAGCTTATAGGAGTTTTTGCGGAGAAATAAGAACTGTTGGTATCGGTGCATTGCTAGCGTCAGGAAGCGCATGTCTCGATAGTGTGGGAGAGAAACGTTGTAGTAAAAATGTCGCTGGCGAGAAATGGCTCCATTTATGTCGTATGTAATACTAGACTTGAAGTCAGTTTTAGTAGAACCTTCCTCCATTTTGTCGTTCGTTAGATCTATTTCAAAAGGTTCGTTTTTGTATTTTGCCTCCCACAGATGTTTGGATCGCTTCAGCGCATGCTCTCTGTCAGCAGATCTGAACAATCGGTGATTGATAGTGGTTCGGAACAATGATTGGCAGTCTTTTTCATACACCAAGGGACAGAGTAGATGGCAGTGCCACACCCATTCAATGTCAAGCGGCGCTGCTAGGCGTTCCTGCGCATGCTCCGCGGCTAGAGGAAGCCAGAGTTTTTCATATCGACGTATGCTGTTCTTCATGTTATCTATTTCGTATAGAGATGGGTGCTGGTTGACTTCAGCTAAAAACTCCACCTGAGCCAGGGCTGCTTCAACAAGGTCAACACTAAAGGTCAATCGAAGGGCCTTTTCAATGCATTCTTCTTTTGACACTACAGGAAGAAGAAATAAAAGATTATATTAGACTGCATGCGTTGAATTCCATTATGTGATTGCTGTCACTGAATTGATTATATTCTATTGAAAGAATATGAGAGACATTACTTGGGGGGGGGGGGGGGGGTGGAGAGAGAGAGAGAGAGAGAGAGAGAGAGAGGTGTCAACGTTTTCGTTTTGAAAATGTTTAGAGATCTGTACAATTTAAGCTGCGATGTCAATTTGATTTTTATATACATATTGTTTGCCAAAGGGCCATTGAAGAAAGTAAAAAGTGTAATGAAATTGCAGTGAACATACTTTAAGTTATGTGTTCTGTCTACACTATTTTTGGACAACCCTCGTATATCTAGTTTAATATTTAAAAAGACATAAATGAAGTAAAATGACCTATTTTTTTAATAGGACGGTTATGAATTTGCAGCTAAGGGGTTATTAAACTAATATCCACCATTTCCAATCTAATATTTATACATTTTTTTTGCTGAATCATTGTTCGAAAAAGTTTCTTTTTCATTAATTTTGATTTTTTACAATCTACAGTGCATTTCTTTTTTATTTCAAAGAATCTTAACTTTTGTGAAGAGCAGTATCACAGAAAGAAAAAAAAATTCAGTGCGTGGAAAACAAAAAAAGATAAACTCACAGCTTTTGCCACCGACAAAAGAAATTCTGGCCTGTTCTTTTATGTCTGCTTGTTCCATGGCGGTGCTGAAAAATTCATTATACACATGCAAATTTCGTTGATTTTATTTATCTTGTAGAATGTATAGTGTATACTGATATATTAAATATGCACCAAGCTTCAAACATAATATCTAGTATTTCTGCGAGTGCCTCTTTATAGAACATGTGAATTAGAATTTGGACATGTGTTTGAGTTCATAGTCTAAAAAGATTGTAAGAATAATTTGAAATGAATGTACCACATGTAAACAATTATTAATATTTATAATAACGTTTAAAATTATTGCAAAACGGTTTTCAAATGGACATGTACACCTCATGCACGTGCATGCTTATTAATTATAATATAATTTACATATATAATGTAGCATGTGCCATGTGATTTATATAAATCATAAAGATATATATTTAACTAAAATAAGAAGCAGATAATCTTCAAAAAAATAAAAAAAAATGTCGGAATAGAAAAGAAATTGCTTATTTTCAATGACTCAATAACTGCACCTGGGTGCATGGCTACAGGTACCTGTATACAGGTATATATATATGTATACAATTTACATGTTTGACAGAATTATTCTCAATTAAATCAACTGTATGATTTTAAGGTTTCTAAAGTTGTTCGTTTTCAATTGCTATTTCTTACCGTCTCGATTATATCCGTTTTCTCTTCTGTTTTTAAAGAAAGCACACGTATATATATCAATTATATAGTTGTTTACATCGTTGCGAAATGAAAGTGGTTCTCAGGTAAACAAATGAAGAGTTCTTCTAAGAGCGATAACTCACAGGGGCATTTTATCCGCTCTGCTCTCTACGACATATATATTCATTCAAGGATATATGAATAATTATAAATACATATACATGTGTATAACTTGAATCATAAAAACAGTTTTAAAGTGTTGTGGCATACCTGTTGGTATCAACGTGGATAAAAGTACATTATAATCAAAATACGTGTACTTTCTTCAAGTTTCTCAATATTTGACAAAAATATGTTTTTCAAATTTTTGGAAAGGTAATAATTTAACCACAATATAACCCCCAGCGTTATTTGAGCGATCAGTAGTTTCTTTTTTAATCTACCATGTTAAGTAACAATATTGGGGAAAAACATTTATCAAATTATACAAGATTTTTATTTTTTTTTTTTTTCGATAGGATCGAAGTATATCATAATATGGACAAGGTGTTACATTCCACCTTAATTAATAAAGGAGACATGAGACATTAGTGTGACTCATTTCATTTTTTTACAATCACTGTACATGTATTTAAAACCAAACACAGGATATAAAAGCCGCAGCTACTGATTTAGTTGAAAGTATTATGAATAAAAAAAAATGCTTTTCATAAATTACATTTTTCACCTTTATGAAGAGTTTCAAAGTGAAATTCATGTAAAATATTGTACAATTACAAGAAATAAAAATTGTAAAATATTGTACAACTGAAAAAAAAATTTAAAACTGTTATCATGTGTTGATTCAGAATCTTTCTGGAGGGAAGGGAGGGGGTTCCGACGGAATATCTGTGTTTGCCAGAGGGTCCGAGGCATATTTTCGGTAATCTTACTATGTAGATATTCAACTTTGATTGGTCCAAGTCCAAACACTCCTCCGACCCCCTCCTCTAAATCTGCGCATGGTTTTGAAAATGTTATATCATGTATTTGCATCCACATTGATATATATCTCAAGAATTTCAAATCATTTAATAAATACATGATACATAGCTACATAATCAGTAATTGTCATAAAGTGATTTTTAACACGCTTTTTAAACTTTGTAAAATTTTGAAAAATTATGAAAAAGTATTTTTGAGCACATTTTTTAAATTAAGTATTATTTTGATGAATATTAATGAATATATACAGTTATTATCTAATACTCAATTTGTATGGGTAAAATGCTTTCATTTGAAAAAAAATTGTGCATTGATTCAATATCTAAGACATTTGAATGCTCTTATTTGACAATTTTTATCGCTCAAAAAAAAATATTCGGAAATTGTTCACGTTTTTTTATGTTACTATTCTTTTGACGAAACGCTGAAAAGGTTTAAAAAAAATAGATTTAAAAACAACTGATACTTTGTAGATTTTGTTTTGATAGATTCTCATTTACATGTTTCATGTAAAACTGATATTCTATTTTGTATGCGCGAGTATACATACATTTGTATACCCTCAATGAAGAATATTCCATTACAGTAAAAAAAAAAAGAAGAAATAAATATACCCAGAACATTTGATGGGTACATGTACAATGATAAACATCTTTATAGTTTATACACATAAATATGTTGCGGTTGTAATTTGTATTAATTAGGGCGCAACAATGATTTAATTACATATGTAGTACCGTAATATGTATGTAACACACTAACTGTATGACATGAGCGGAGACGATTTGGCCGCGGGTTATGTACGAATTCCTAAATGTAGGAACAAGGAAAAACATTGACATGTAGTTGTATGTAAATACCTGGCCGATCAATGGCCAAACTAAAACATCGTTTTCTTTTTATATAGTTTATCTTCATTTTGGTTTTAATATTTGCGGTTTATATTTCTCAGGCCGATGAAGCGGGTACGTAAGTGAATTTTGACTTTTTCTTTCAAATTTCATCAATTCATAAGAGACTTTCTTTTTTAAAATTCAAATTTATTTAAAGAAAAATTGTTGTTTTTTTTTTATTTTTTCATTTTTTCGGAAATATGTATAATTATCTATAAATCCAGAAAGAAGCTAAAAAAACTGATTGTTTCCTGATTTTGTTAAAAAAATCACGGTCTCTTTTTAATCTTGATTAAATTTGTTTTGTTTTTGTTTTTGTTTTTTGTTTCTTTGATTGGTTGGTTTTGGGGGTTTTTTTTGTTTTTTTTTTTTTGGGGGGGGGGGGTGGGTCAAAGTAAAAACAGCTGACTTAAACAAAATATTTTTTTTTTAATTTCAGATTGAAATATTTCAAATCTCTATCTCTGTCTCAGTTGCTCTGCCATCAATCCGTCTCCAAGTTTCGATTAATCTGCAAAATGTGTATTTAATTTACTTGACTTACTTGTACCATTTTTCAAAATCATGAACTTGTTAATATAATATAGAATAATAAAGCGTGATATATAAATCGTGTTACTAGTTCGGTTTTAAATTCTTTTATTCACGTATTTGTTCTCCCTTATATTTATTTATAAATCATAACATTTATACTATACATATTATGTATTTATGTTCACTAGGAACTTTTACGTTTTCCTCACACATGAGGATATATAGGTTATAAATGCATACCTAGGTATAGTTTAAATACGTTAATATCTATCAAAATTCAAAGAGAGAGGATAAAGCTCATAATGACAAAAGTCATTTTTTGAGCGGGGACGTAAATTAAAGCATATATAAAGTGCATTAAAGCAGAAAAAGAAGCAACATAGTTTTAAAATAATTTAAAAAAATCAAAGTAAATATTTGAGGTATCGATACGTCTCACCAGAAAATTTCTGTATAAAATTCAAATGCTTTTCAGAAGCGTAGTTTGTAACGTGTAATAATATTTATGAAGTAAAATTAATGTGTGGCCAAAATTAACAATTTAAAATTTTAATTTATTAAAAAAAATCTTTCGTTTCAGAAACACTGTGCCTTAATTTTGTCGATCTTGCCATTTGCTTTTGGCAATATATTACTTCCTTTCTTTGATTTCCGGAGCGCTCCAGGGTTAAATGCTGCACCATGCATGGGTGAGTGAGTTTTTCATCATCGTTGCGTCGTCGTCGTCATCATCAACATCATCTATAAGATCAACATTTTACAAAGCATCTTTAAAAATGAATCATTGCAGAAGTCAACTTTCAATGGTGAATGTAACCTCCAAATGAAAGGTTTATTTATAAGCACATTTAAACTTATCGGCACGTGAGTTATTAAACTCGAGTAAGCATGCAAACTTGTATAATAATGCAAGTTGAATTTCTGAGGCACGTACACTTAACACACCACTGTGCTTTTTCGATTTTGCTAAATAAATGAAAAGGTTAGTCAAAAGTTGAAATTGTTGTAGGATTTAAAGAAATTGATTGTCGGGTTTTCTCATGATCTGTAAACTTTAGAAGATTGCTGATCTACTTTCGTTGTCTTTCTACTCAGTACCAAAGTCTCCCGAGGATTCCCCCTATTACTTTGGAACCTCTGACTTAGCATGCGTGTCAACAAAAGGGCGACTCCATCTCATCAAACGATCAGTCAAGATGGAATCCGAGAATAACAGAACGAAACGAGCGGCTCCGCAAAGACACACAATGTCTCCCACCCACCGCTGGATCTACTTCCGGGGGAACTTCTTCGAGTGGGGCACAGACGCCGGGAGCAAGACCCGTTTGTTTGGATTACTAAATGATGCAAAGAGTTACAGTGTCAAGTCCGTACTTCCTTTTAACGGGGAAAAATGCGATTGGATGATGGAGCCGGTGCCCGCGGGGTATTCCAGCGTGTCGCTGGAGTGTATCGTAGGGTGCACTGTTAATTATAAGACGCTGACCGGGGATTATAGCTTACTGAATAACAATTGCCATCACTTCGCGAACACCATTTCCATGGTGTTGTGTTCTAATATTTGTCCAGAGTGGTGTCAACAAATTCTGTGACATTACCGTATTTCCGGGGTTTTTTTTTCGTGTGTCTCAAAATTTGCGAAAATGGAAAAAAATGTGTAGCATTTTTAATTTGCGTCAGTCCTTTTTTGCGATTTCAAAAGTTTCTTATAGAAAAAAATGATAGAAAATAAGATCATCGCGAAAAATACCGGATATACGATAATTTTATCAGTACTAATTCGTGTCTTAATTACATGTATTTGTCTACACTAATAACGAATATTTGAAAATGAACACATATTCCCTTGCTTGTTAATAGAAAAATAAATATGGACCAACTATGTATAAAATTAATATCCTCCAAACGTAAGACAATTGTCTGCTATGAATTGCATGTACATGTTTAATGATATATGCAATTCATTAATTGAAATGATAAATCAATATATCCGTTAATGAATGTCACTCTTTTTGTTTGATGCTGAGTAATTATTGAAGTCCCAAGATATTTATGCAGCGCATTTGAACGATTTTTGATAAAAATACAAATACCTGTGATAGAGGTGCAATTGAAATCGAAGAAAGGGAAAACCAAGATATATTCATTGACACATTATCTTTTTTCACTCGGAAAAATTCACAGGAACGAAAACGGATTTCTAACGGGGAATGTCTACATCTTTTCTCCATTCGGAAGCTACTCGGAATACCTAGCACAATTTTTCGTTATTATCCGGGTCTGCTTCAATACAAAATCCCCGTAGACATCACATTTTTTAGCCATGTATTGAAACCTGATAAGCTAAAAGGGGCGTTTCAACGAAGAAATCTTGAAAAATTTTCATACTTTTTAATAAACATTGTTTGAACCCTGAGGTGTTTATTCCATTAAAAAAATATCGAGTAATTGAGCAAAATGGGAATCGACGATATCTTAGGACAGACTATTAATGATATAGGACTGATATATTACAGATGAGTTTGTAAGATATGTTGTTGTTTTTTAATCAATAAATTGATTGTGTTTAGTATACAATGTAGTTCATTAAAACAATAAAAATGCTTTCTTTGGGTGATTCACGCGAGATATGAAGGTGGCGACATCGCAGGAAAAAAATACATGACCCACATTAGCTGACGTTTTGGTTTGATATCAATGTCAGTCCATTCTTGTAATGTTTACCTAATTGCCTAAGTATATCAAATTATTTTTACTTTCTCTATATAGCTATGTCTTGATGTTAAGATTTTATTATAGGTCGTAATTTGGTGTTTGCTTTGGACACATTGATCTGCCGGTACTGAATCTGAGCCCAGTTTCTTATGGCCGTCTGATCTACTTTCAATATTCCCCTGCTTCTGGGTATTATTGCGGTACATGCTATAATTATTTCGTGCCTATTTTCTGTTGATTGTGGCTTAGTTCCTGGTCGAATTATCGCTAAGAATGAAGCCCCCAGTTTTCTAGCGAGAAGTATATTTCTACCATACAGAGTTTTAGAGTTTTTGTGTGTGACCTTTTTGTCCTGATTCTGTGGCTACTGTTCATTGTCTCCTTACATTTTGCTTCATCTAGAACCATTTTGACAGAAGCTTGGACTTTGGGTAGTTGTGTAAAACAGCAATATGACGTTGGTCTGTCTATTTCACTGCTGGCCACAAAAACCATGGCTTTTTGAAATTAACACGATTTGGCTGGCTTTTTAGCTAAGACCTCACAAATTGTGTATATTTCACATAAAACCAGTGTCATTTTTAACTTGTTTTGATGCAAGAAAAAAGATAGTTACATCCTGCCGAAAGTCCAAGGTCTTGTTAAAATTGTTCTATTTGTTTGTTTCTTTTTTTAAAGTCTCTGAAACCGCTTGTTTTGTACTATGTACCGGTTTCATATCCAATAGGTTCCAGTGTGATAGGTAACACGTCTCGTGTGGGAAAATTGTTTTACAAATGGTTTGTTGTTATGGGAACAGTTATTTCCAGTTTTTTATTCATTTATCTATTTTTCTATATTTTTTCATGATTTTTTTTTCGTAGCTGGTGCTATTGCTTTCAACATCGAACTCAAACATCAAGATAGAACCTTGCGTAATAATCAGTAGGGTCTAATTTGATGGGAAAATATGCAGGTGTCTTTATAATATCAGTAATAAAAATGGTCTTAAAAGTTTCCCTCATGCACTTATGATTTTATATAAGTTGCCTTTTGCTTATTATTTATTTAATGGGCGCGTCACACCCGCGTGTATATTGAATGTGCTGAACACAGTTATTTATAAAACCGAGACAAGTTCAACAAGTTTAATACCTTGTCAGAAAGCGTAATATAAAGAGTTTTCATGATTTATTGACAATGAGGTACACGTAGGTACATGTATCTGTGGATAGCTGTAGATTTCTCCCGACATTACGATTAGTAGGAGGATTTATAGCATTTCTAAATTGAAAAGGAATTGCTTAAAACGTTGACATGAACGTAACTATCTTTTTTCTTTCTTTTTTTTTTTTTTTTTTGTGTGGGGGGGGGGTCCAGGAAGTTTGAATTGATGAATGAACAATAATAGGGATTTTAAAAAAAGAAATATTGCGTATCGCAATGGTAAAACTCCAAATCTTAGCATTTGGTTAAATAACAGTTATTAACACCATTGAGTTATATAATTATACATTATATACATATATATTTTATAATTATACCTATAGATTTAAAGCTAAACATTATAAAGATATACTGGCCAAGAAACAAATGTCACCATATATCTGAAGAATCAATGTCTATTATTATTTTACTCAAGAATTAATCATATGTCTAATTATCTTATTCAGGAATCAATGGCTATTTATTTTATTCTAGAATATTCTAAGATATGTTATCAAATATTTGGCTGATGGAGACTGTACAAGCTTGTCTTTTAAAAAGATTGGTGAGCTAGCGCTGTAGCCATCATAAAACAGAGAAGCAGATTTCTAAAACATTGGTTTAAATTTCTGAATAGGAGGCACAGTGGTGTACTGGAATTGTGCTGGAGTGGGGTCTCAATTTAAAATTGTGAATCTTGAGTGGGCTTCACATCAGCAATGGCATAGCTCACTGACTGTGCCTTAATCATTATGTGTAGATCTACTGTTATTTCAATTTCGAGGTGAAAATTTTCAAGAACCATTGGTACTCTTTTGTAGCAATCGTATCTTCTCGGGCCTTTCCGGCAAGCTCGGAAATCATATCCGTTGTTTTCCGAGCTTGAAGGAATTTAAGATAAAGCTAGCTAAAATTTATTATAATATCGAAAATAACAGTGCATTATAAGACCTAAGCTACTGTTACTTTTTGACATTTACAATAAAACACAAAACTTCATGTGAAGATGATAAAACGAAATTCAAAACATACAAGAAATCATATTGACGCAAGCGTCAAATGGGCCGCAAAAAATATAATTGTTGTATGAATCATTGGTTGTTTACATAAAACACACCACAAAGAAGAAAACAAAAATTGGTTGTACTAATTTTTATGGAAAATTCTAATGTACTTTCAGCAACTTGTTTTGAAGTTTGACATATAAAATTTAATGACATTCAGGTCTTTAGTATTTCGGGTCTATAGTATGTCCCGCATACCGACCCCGATGCATTGTTTTGAAAAGAATGAAGAACTCCGAAATTTTCCGAATAGATTATAGTCTCGATAAAAACGCGCCAAACACGACAGTCTACTAAGTATGACCTATTTTTCATTTACGAGTAAAACCAAAAATATGTGATATTTTTTATAAGGCATAAAACATATTTCTACATGCAAATTTACTTTCAATTCATAAAAAGAAGCAAAATGTTAATTCTATTAAAAAAGAACTATCCCGCAGAAACGCAGTAACACTTTTTAAATGTATATCAAATAACGGACCGCCTTCCGGCGGCCCGTAATAATAAGACATAGATGATCTTCGCTAGCCAAGGGTTTTCGGTCCACTCTGCTCCCCATAAACCCTTGGCGGATTTCATTACGAAAACTCGATGACAAACTCCGTTTTATGATTGGCTGCAGCTGCGAGTAGCTGATCCAATCGCAGTGCTTGTAAATATAAACTTTAAAAGAAAACACATGTGTGATCTTTGGTAAAACATTCGGTGCTTTTAACAAGTTGGGACACAAGTACTTGAGTACAGTGCCTCTCCAACGATGGTCTAACCAGATCGCGTTAAAAACCTATATATTTTATAGTTCTACAAACTTGTCGAGGCTCGCGTGATAGCATGGGAAGTAAACATGGCGAATGTTGAAGTTGCCTATCTCGTTAGTATAAAATACGTTCCTGCAAATGGTTATTGCTTTTAAAGGTTCAGTGAGCTCTGTTTTATTTAATTTCTTTGGTCCGCAATATTCACGACAACAATACCTGATTTTATGGCAGGAAAGCTTTCATATAAATCGGCGACTTTTTCACTCCCGGTACAGGTCCTTACAAAACATTCCGTGCTTTCCCTAGGTTATAAATTAATTGGCATTAAATAGCATCGTTAATTATGTTCCGATATTTGGTAGTCAACATGTTTTCAAGTTATATTAATGTCGTAGTGTGTATATAACCTGCTGTTTAATTCGATTAAAATGTAAATATGCAAGGGGCGCAACTCAAGTTGCTCGCTAGATAGCGCCACCACATCACCGAGTTTTCGTAATGAAATCCGCCAAGGGTTTATGGGGAGCAAAGTGGACCGAAAACCCTTGGCTAGCGAAGATGATAATAAGATAAGATCAATTATTTGTAAATTATCTTTGGAATAAGGTACATTTGTAATTGCAACGTTTTGAAGAGGGCGATGCATGACCGGTGCCTCCCATAATTTCTATCAATGCCTACACACAAAGGTTTTTGTTTTGATTTTTTAAAATTTAAAACAGCTATAAACAGTTCAGCTTAGCTTCATTCGTTAGATGCATCAATTACTAGGACAATCTCCTCAAAGCTTTTTGAAAAAAAATGTTTTTTTAAATTTTTGTCCATCCAATTGAAGGCAAATTACATAACAAGAGATTCCTTGCATAGACATAATTATACGTTTTCTTTACAGACTTGGACAGGACTTTAGCCACCGATAGATACAAAACCTCATTCTCCTCTGGAATTATCGAATACTTCTGAATATCTTTTGGTCTTCATAAACTCGGGGGCTAATTATCGATGATTAGCGAGATATTTTTGTCAGAAAACTCTTCTATGAATTGAAACGCTACATTTTTGTCATCGGGAGAAGATATAAATCCTGAAAAAAAACAACAATTTTATGGTCTTGCCCTTTTAAAAATGGTTCAGAGCGGTCTTGATATATCACATCTGACATTTCCAATCATGCGATTGGTTACACCTTCATATCTAAATAATTCTTACCAGTAGTATAATGTCGCAGCTGCGCGTGGTGCAAAGTCTTTGTCTTTTTGTTGGGAGAGTCCTTGAAATGCATTTGTGTTGGGGATAGTTCATATGAACTAACATGGCTTTTTATTAAGTAAGATCATTTGCTCTCCTAAGAATCTTGTACTCGTCGTGAAATGATCCTGCTATCTTGAATTCTGTATTGTTTCATTTTTCTTGCAAGATATCAAATTCAGATTTAAGGTGATATGAGACACCTGTCGGTATTGATCTGCCGGATAAAAGTTTATTATAACCAAATTTCTTCCAACGTTTGAGAATCTTCAAATTTAACAATATTTGACAAAAAGTATCCTTAAAATTATATTTTGAAAAGGAGTAAATTATTAAAGACATAGGGGGATTCAAACATATGACATACAGATTCGTAGCCAACGCCCAAACTCATTGCCATACGCAGTTAGGTAACAAATTTAGGGGTAAATAGTTACATGAAATCATAGTTAATTTTATTGTTTACTTCGATAGGAAGTACCTCACAATATGAAGTTGTCCCATACCGCCTTAAAGTGAAAATACAAACGAGCCTGTAGGTTTTTTCATCACTTATTGTCAGTACTTGTATCCCATGATTAAACAAATTCATGCAGTTTTTTCCTCTTTTTCTTGCACTGTGGTGTTTCGACTACTGTTCCTTTTAAACGTTTGTGTTTTGGCGACAACTTACCCTTGATAAATGAGAACGTGACAAAAGCAACCAATACGTATATATATATATATTTTTGTAAGATTAAATGAAACTTTCAATCTTGCATAACCAATTTGATATGTACTTTTGAAAAACAATCATCAATATATACATTTGTATCTACTCCTTATTAAAAAAGATTTTTCTCCACAAAAATACTGACGCTTTATTTTTTCTAGCAGAAGCTAACTAAATAACATGTTAATATGGCTGTTCCATGCATGTATGTTTATACCCCCTGCAAACGAAGTTTTTTTTTTTTTGGAGGGGGGGTATATAGGAATAACCTTGTCCGTCTGTCCGTCTCTCCATCTGTCTTTGCAATCGTGTCCGGTCCATATCTTTCTTATGGAGATACATTGGAAGTTCTTACTTTACACAAAGACTACTTATGACCTAAGGGTGTGTCATGGCCTTGACCCTAGGTCATTTGGACAATGTCAAGGTCACTGGCAGAAATGCAAAATTTCTGTCCGGTCCATATCTTTCTTATGGAGAAACATAGGAAGTTCTTACTTCATACAAAGATTGCTTATGACCTAAGGGTGTGTCATGACCTTGGCCCAAGGTCATTTGGGCAAGGTCAAGGGCAGAAAAAGTGCAAAGTTCGTGTCCGGTCCATATCTTCCTTATTGAGAAGCATTGATTGTTCTTACTTCACACAAATATTGCTTATGACCAAAGGGTGTGTCCTGACCTTGACAGAAGGTCATTTGGGTAAGGTCAATGTCACTGGCAGAAAAGTGCAAAATTCATGTCCGGTCCATATCTTTCTAATGGACAAATATTGAAGTAATTCACATAAAGATTGCTTATAACCTGAGGGTGTGTCATGACCTTGACCCAAGGTCAATTGAGGAAGTTTAAGGTCATTGTTTCAAAAATACTTAATTCCTGTCTGTGTCATGTCTTGTTATTATGGAAATGTTAGAAGCTAACATTTGACACAAAGCTTGCTTGTCGCAGGCCACATAAAATTATTTTTAGATTCTCATCCCCGTCTCTCTGAAAATGGCCTGCCCCGATGAAATTTTTTTTTAAAAAAATGGGGGGGGGGGGGGGGGGGTGGGAAATTTCGGAAAAAATCAGGCTCAGTATACCAATAATTCAAAATGTTTAAATATTAAATGTCTGCTTGACATGTGGATTTCGTTTGATTCGAGTCATGGTTGTTAACGTAAGGATGCAAATGGCCTCATGCATTAACGGTTAACTTAAAATAAAATGGAATTAAAGCATATAAATTGGTTTGTTTACTCATACATGTATTTGCATTAACAGTTGTAAAAAATAGAGCAATTGTTATTTATAGAAAATGGACAGTGAAATAGATTCATAAAATATTTTCTATTATAGCAAAAATACACGCGTTATGATTTTTTTCTTAGCGGGGGGTATCAATTGTGAGCTTGCTCACAGAACCTCTAGTTCATATTCCTGACCAAGAGCGCAAATAAAGGCTTAATATCGGCAACACACAGTATTTCATACAAATAGACATCAGTATGAAGATATAGATATCTATAAGTATGCTTATTTTTGGATGTCGTCGGTCCTATGACACAAGAAGCGGTAATAACGTTATTATTTAAGCATTGATTGCTTATTTTCATAACGAGATAGTCATTGTGTATAATAAGGAGATTATACAGTAATTTTGCAGGATCTCATAGCAGCCACCGTAAGATTCTGACAAAATATAACGAAGTATAATTCTCATCACAACGAGCAACACGCATCATATTTTTATAATAGTGAAAACACATTGAAATTATTTCAAAATACAAGTCATTATGTAATGAAATTCTGTTTATTAACAATTGCAGAATAAAATCTACATTGGTCGTGAATTATACGTACATTTACGTAAACTCATTCTATGTTTTTTCTCCTTCAAATTTTTGAAAATATAGAATTTTCGCTTATCTGCCCTTGATCGAACACAAGATTGATATTATGCATGAGAGGTGGTGTTGACATTATCAGAATATGGTACTAAAATTAGACTAGCATGAATAACAATGCCATATATAAAAAGTTATGGGATCACTTTTTCACCATAGCCATTTCTTATTCTATATGATACAAGTATACTATTTATTTTTGTTTCAACAATAAGGCCACGCCCATGTAAGTACAGAAGACTTAAAATCAATGCTTGACAACGTAACATTGTCCTAGTTAGCATATAACATACTACCTTACAGGTCACGTGATAGAATTTTGTAATCACAAAGTTACCAGAGGTGAGAAATCACGTGGTGAATAATAATATTCAACATGTATTAACCATTGGTTACAACAGGGAGAGAGAGAGAGAGAGAGAGAGAGCAATTGTAAGAAGAGGCAAAGTTTTCTTATTTAAACCCTGAGCGCATGTTTTTCTATTAATATCCTTTTGACAAAACTTCGATATTACAAATATAAAACTACCGTTACTGTCAAACGTAGAACAATAGACAAACATGCGCTGACTATGTACATGTATGAATCCCGTATAAAAGATGGCGTCCTCGCTATCGTATGGAGGTTCAAGAAATCGTCATGACCCCCAAATATGAAATCAAATTCGTACTTGGTAACACCATACTTTTATTTAACGCAATTACGTAAAGTTGCAGTTCGGATGTTGACCATTTCGGCAATTGAAAGAAACATTTCTCTTTTTATAAAAGTTTATTTTCTCGCAAATATCGCATGTCCTTAAGTACAGTCATCCTTTACGAAAAGTCTACTCCACTGTTAGGGATTATTATTCGAATGATCTATTTATTATATCCTAAGCTCTAAAATAATAAAATAAGCTCCAAGAATTCTGTGTTTTAAAAATAGCACACTATATAAGCAATACTTCAGTCCTTCCCTACACGGTGATCACAGACGCACAGTATTAATTTTTACAAACAATTCCAATTGAAACTTGAAACTTTGTTAACGTTAAGAATAAAATCTATAATGTGAACTACACATAAATGTTATTCTTTTTACTTTATAAACATTTTTACATATAATATTTTGTTTTTATATATTTAATCGATATATATAGTCAGATACTCTTTACACAATTGCTCTAAACAAATATAGTTCCATTAATGATCAGCAAATACAACATCACAGCAAATGTTTAGAATATCGATGTTTCTGTAATACGTGGAAGAAAACAAAACATAATTTTTCTCCAGAAATGTAAATACAGTGTAAAAAGTATTCATAACCTTCGCTCGCTAAATCCTCAGTCTTATTTCACGAAAACATAGGTTATTCTTCGATTGACAATTTTATTTTTATGCATTGGGAAACCCATACCTATTCTTGTTTATGGCGGGTTCATTTTTCTACGGAGGTCAGTTTTCTTCATGTTTAACGTTAATTAATGACCCCCGGGTCTTTATTCTTCAAAATAAATCCAATTATTCTACAGCTGAAGGGTCATTATTCTACATCGAAAAATGACCCCCGGTCATTACTCTTTAGGTGGCATAATTCTTCTTTACATCGGTCTAAATTAATTTCCTTTCTAAAATATTTCATTAATGAAGGATTTTTAAAAATATTATATCAAGGATTTTCAATATTTCCTGTAGAAAAATTACTTGTCCTTTGGAAATTATTATTATTTTCCCATAAAATATTTCTTTATCTCACCTGTCAGGAGGGACACACTATATCAAAAAGCGGTTATATTTCATGTATTTTTACTAAACTGCATCTTAAGTGAGTGCAAAAATTGTAACTTGGCACTGGCATAATTATCCGGGAATTAGTTACAAGCTGGTATATACAGCTCAAAAACATTTCACCCCTTTGAAAACTCAACATGTACATATACATCAATAAGTTAAAAAACAAAAACAGAAGTTTCACTTATCTCTTATTCAGCGTGAATATCAGTTAAAGATGGGGTTTGATGTAATAACGCGATCAATCAAGATGGAGACCCCAGCGGAAATATATACTAGAAATAACAGTAATTAAAAACGGCTCCGAAGAGACTTATCATGTCCCCCGTTCATCACTTGATCTGCTGCAAAGGGAACTTTTTTTAACTGGTGGCGCTGACGCTGGAATTGAAACTCATTTATTTTAGATGCTTAATTTATATTGGAAACTAAATAATTGGCTGCTGATACAAGTGCCCGCGGGTAATTCTATCTTGTCATTTAGGTGTATTATAGAATGTATTGTAAAAATAATGGATTATCAGTTTTCCCTTATTACATCAGTGCAAATTATCCGGTGAATGATTTAATTGTTTCAATCACCCAACCGACTAGGTAAAAATTGAAGGGTATAGCTAATTACCAAAGATTGTTGGTTTTTTTTTACACATACAATAAAGTATTTTATTATGATGTGTGTGATTGTACACATTAAATGTTTTGTTTGAGATTTTATTGTATTCAGATTTTGAAATTTAAAATTGCTTTCTATTATGTTTAATAGATATGAAGAAGGGCATTGCTGTAAGAAAAACATTTTGTAAATAAATTCGATCTATTGTTTTTCTGCAATCGCAATTTTTGCAACTCTTATGAACCACGTAAGATAATTAATGTTCATATTTGCATAAACTTTTGATAGCTTAGCTGAGTTTTTTTGTTTAGTTTTTATTCGGCGTCTGTTTGTAAACTTTTTACATTTTCGATTTCTTCTCCAGAACCACTGAACCAATTTCAACCAAACTTGACAAAAAGCATCGGTGGATGAAGGAGATTCAAGTTTGGTAAAATATAGAGCCACTTCTTATTTTAAAAGGAGTGAAATAAGAAATATTGAAAATCTGTTGGTATTAAAAAAATATTCTTCTCAAAAACCAGAAAAGCTGAAACTTGTGTTGAACCATTCAAATTTGTTAAAATCATGATTTTCGGGC
The DNA here is from genome assembly GCF_963853765.1 of Magallana gigas. NCBI lineage: Eukaryota > Metazoa > Mollusca > Bivalvia > Ostreida > Ostreidae > Magallana > Magallana gigas. The sequence goes on from NC_088856.1 coordinate 29,597,452, forward strand.
AGGACCACAATAGGGTGTCAATCTTTTATATAGGAATGTATAAAGAAAAAATTGAAAAAATCTTCTCAAAAACCATTCGGCCAGAAAAGCTGAAACTTGTATGGAAGCATCCTAGGTGGTGTCGATTCAAGTTTGTTCAATCATGATCCCTGGGGAGTAGGGTCGAATTTTTACATTGGATTATATATAGAGAAATTAAAAAAACAACAACCTTATTTCAAAACCCATTTGGCAAGAAAAGCTGTTAATTGTATGGAAGCATCCTCATGTATAGTGTAGATTCGAGTTCGTTTATATCATGATCCTAAAGGGTGTGGTGTGGCAACAATGGGGGGGGGGGGGGGGGTCAATTTTTGTTTACATAGGAATATATAGAGAAAAATCTTCTTAAAAACCATTTGGCCAGAAAAGCTGTTACGATATTTGAAAGCTCCCACGGGTAAGGAAGATTCAAATGTGTTCAAATCATGGTCTCCTGGGTTAGGGAGGGGCCACATTGTGGGGAAATTTTCTTAAGAACTACAATGCTTTATATGCGGTATGACTATGATGTCCGGACGAAGGAGGGGGGGGGGCTTAATATTTCCTGAGATTATCCGTAGAAAAATTCTTTTTATACAGGAACTTTACAACTACATTGTCCAGATATTTTGTATTTGACTCCATAAAGCTGATTTTATTTTGGTTCCTCTTGAACAGGTAAGCGATCGGGCCACAGGCCTCTTGTTTTTAAAAGTCGTATAAAAAGTAATTCAATACAGGTTCAGTAACTTACTTCAGCAAGTTTGGTCACAGTCAGTAAGCTTAGAAATATCAATTACAAACTGGTTAAATCTTGTAAATCTGGCTTTGTTATTTGATTGTTCATCGACTATCCACTGCTTAACTTACATAGTAAACACAAAAGAAAAACTCGAGTGGTCGTTAGTTAGTTTTATTAAATACTACAAAACCTTCGTAGTTTTTTTAGTAAACCTTCTTTTCTTTTTTGTCCGACTAATTGAAGACGAATTTCGTAGTAGGAGGTTCCTTTAACATATACTTTCTTTACAGGATTCGACAGAATCTGAAATTCAGCCACTGATGGGTACAGAAACTCGCGCTCGGTCGGATATTTTGAGTACTTCTGAATGTCCTTTGGACTCCACAAACTTGGGGTAGAATTATCGATGATTAACAATATGTTGTTGTCTGTAGAATGTCCTATGAAATTGAACGCCGCATTTTTGAGATTGGTTGAGGATGTAAATGCTGGGAATACAACGCTTTTTCCTTTTTGATATCTCTTAAGAGCGCTAGTTATATCACCTCTGACATTCCCAATCATACGATAGGTTTTACCTTTATATCCAGGCAACTTTTCCCAGTATAGTAATGTTGCAAAGAGGGCAGCTGCATAAGGTGCCAGTTCTTTGTCCTTTTGTTCAAGTGTCTTTTTTGTGCATTTGTGTTGGGAAAGAGCAAAGTTTAAATCCCCGTAGATATCATCATCTGTGTACATATAAACAAGAGTGTCTTCTAGTTTGGAAAGGTCTTTAGCTTTTTTGATAAGAGTTTGGTAACCAGTCCGATACCTCTTTTTAAGTGCCTCGGCTATCCTTTGCTTTATATCGTTACGGTGTTGTTGTAAGAAGTCAAAAACAGATTTTAGTGAATCAACAAATGAGCATTGGTTTTTCTTAACCGCTCCCTTTGTCAACACTTCCATTCCGTAGTTAATCAAGTCCATACCATCGTTTTCTATTTCTTTTTTGCATTCCGATGTCTCCACTATCGCTCTTTTTGAACGCCTCTTGTTTATGGGTGAGTAATCTTCCAGTAATGCATTTGTTGCCAAAACAACCAATAGAAGTATCACACCGATGCACTGCAATCTGCAATCCATGCTAAACAGAGGAAATTTAGATGTTATAGTTTGACTACTGTTAACTCTGAAATATAACTTTTTTTAATAAAAAGTTTTATAAAATGTTTCTATCAATTATATAAAATAGTTAACGTTCCTCAAAAGTATATCTATCTATCTGTCTGTCCGTCCGTCCGTCCGTCCATCCATCCATCCATCCATCCATCCATCCATCCATCCATCCATCCAGCTAGCTAGCTAGCTAGCTAGCCAGCCAGCCAGCCAGCCAGCCAGCCAGCCATCCATCCATCCATCCATCCATCCATCTATCATCTATCTATCTATCTATCTATCTATCTATCTATCTATCTATCTATCTATCTATCTATCTGAGAATTTTTTCCTTACAAAATCTATATATTTGATTTTTAATATTTGGTAGCATGGGGCAGTTTTGGAATGAGTAACCGTTAATATTTTTGTAAAATTTAGAGTTGCTGTACTCGAAGGCTAATGAGTGTTGATTTAATTCATAATGTAGAATGATTTTTATGATCATTAATTAGAAGAATATCTCTTGTTGAAATGATATGCAATACCGGAATCTAGGCTCCTAATTAACGTTAATTAAGTACATGAGAATCAAAATTGAAATGCGAAACTTGTTGCTATGACGGTTGTGTTGACTTTACACAGTGAAATTGCAAGTTACAGACGGGAGGAAGAAAGTAGTTGGATGGGACATGTGATGCTGCAACATGCACACGTTAGGGAAGGTCAACCCTTGTGTAGGGATTAAGCTTGGAGAGGTCTAAAAAGCTGAAAAATCATAAAAATGGGCGAAATAAGATAGGCCAATAATTCTATATTCATGCCACATTTGCCGTTAATCAACAAAATTTGCAATTTAAAGTGTAAAATTTTATTAAGTCTGTAAAATTCAGTTTAATCTGTAAAGTTTACACTTCAATCTGTAAATTTTACACTTAAATATGTAAAATTCACACTTAAATGTGTAAAATTTACACTTCAATCTGTAAATTTTGCACTTTAATCTGTAAAATTCACACTTTTACGTGTAAAATTTACATCTTTTATCTGTGAAATGCACACTTTAATCTGTATTTTTTACATATTAATCCACATTCTTTGATGATTTTGCGATTAAAATAGCTAATTACTAGTATGTTGATTTCTTGTTCGTTCAAAGAATAAACATTATGTATCAGTTGTCAGAACATCGATTCAGTTGATATATGGCGGTCGCCACATACAGTACCGATCAGACCCAACCTAACAGAAAGTAAACCCCAACTAAACCCTGGGTTTACTTTCTGGGTTTACTTCGGGTTTACTAGAATGGACCCAGAGTAAACCCAGAGTTAACCCAAAGTAAACCCAGAGAGGACACAGAGAGTAAACCCAGTCAGACATATACCCCTGAAAGCAGACGCTAACTGTGTATTCGGAATATACAAAGGGTAGGAATTACAGGCAGTAGGATGGTAAGATAAAATACTAGTCTGCTTCACAATTCAGTGCATACAGTTGACCTCAAAAGCAATTTCAAAGTAAACCCAAAGTAAACCCCGAGTAAACCCAAAGTAAACCCCGAGTAAACCCAAAGTAAACCCCAAGTGGGCCCAAAATTTCAAAAAGTAAACCCAGAGTAAACCCCAAGTAAACACAAAAAGTAAACCCGGGGTTCAGTTGGGGTTTACTCTGGTGTTAGGTTGGATCTGATCGGTACTGTAGTTATATAGTGGTCTCCAAATAATAGACCTTGTTATTTTCGGCTGTCAGATAATTTAATTGTGGCGGCCGCCTTATAAACAGTGACAACCGCATTTTAATTATATGGCGACCGCAACATAATTATATAGCAACCACCAGATATATGACTTTTATTTATTTATTCAATTTTTCTTTTATTTTTTTTAATTTTTTTTAATCTTTGCAGCTAATCAGATTATAAATCAAATTAATACTAAAGAACATTTCAAAATTTAAGTGTTAATTTTACTTTAATGTGTAAATTTCATAGATTAAAGTGTGTATTTTACATATCATAGTCTGAATTTTACACTTTATATTTTGAATTTTACACTTTAAGGTGTTAATTGTAAAGCGTAAAGTGTTAAATTTACACTTTAAGATGTGAGTTTTACATATCAAAGTGTAGAAATCATTTTAAAAAAATGTGAAGTGCATATGTGGCACTATAACGTTCCCGTAATATTTAGAAAAAACCGTCATTTTTTTTTAATTGCTTTAAAAAAGTTACTAAAAAATCTATCAACACGTGGCGTTCTATTTAAATAGTTCCATATCTTCCATGACTAAATATTAATAATTATGTGACATTCTAGATAAATTGTTTGAATTAAAATTTATTTATTTAGGGTATTTGATGGCATAAAATATCTAGTAACAGCTGCTCATTTGCATAAACACCGAAAGTATTCCTGCTTAAACTTACAATGATGTATGATCTTCTGGGGTAAAACCGTCAAGTTTTTGGGCGTTATTAAAGTTATAATGTAAATCTATTCAAAGTTTGTGTATTATTCAAGGAGGCATCTGGATAGTCAGCAAGGTAACTATCAGACCAGCCTCTTATATTTAATATGGTGTTTAAAACTAATAAAATGTTCATTTGGTAAAGACGAATTCAATATACTAGTACATTTATTTAGCTATAAACAAAAATTTCGTTTACCTGTACATTTATATAGATCGTGGAGCACATGGCTTAGTGGTCATGGGTGTTAGGCGAGTAACCGAAAGGTTGCTTATTTAAATCCCGCTGTGGTCACTTAATGTTGTGTATTGCGCACATTGTCTCAGCACACCCAGCTGCAATTAGGTACTGGCTTACTCTGGGGGTCAACCTGCGATGGACTGGTGTCCCATCCAGGGGACGTCAATGACTCTCATCTGCTTAGCACCATGGAAACCGGGAATAAGCACCGGTATTATGTGCTTTCCTGACAGGGAGAACGATTTAACTTCACTTTAACTTAAAGATATCGATATTCTCTAAAAAAAAAAAAAAAAAAAAAAAGCCTACGACCATTGCATTCTCTTAGAGTATTCAATAAAATAAATATTTTTTGAAATTCGAGCCATACATCAAATCAGCATTTTCATGTATTTCAAGAATTGATAATTGCAAATTAAATTAGACTACTTTGTTTGATTTTCGTTCATATATTTAATGTGTCATTGAATACATATTTTTAATGTGTCGTTAAATAGAATAATTATATAATTCTCAATTTAATTTCAAACATTAAAAAAAGTGTACGATACACAAATACACTCATTTAATTCACAAGGAAACACTGACACTAAGCTAGGTCAAAAGAACGGTTGAAAAGCATTTGTGTGTCCTAATTCAAAAACTTTAAAATGAAAAATTCACTCACAGACATATGGACAAAGATATGTACATCTGACTACATTAGCCTAATAATAGAGAGGTTGAGATTTAAAACATGTACGAGTACGCGTACGTGTGTTAAAACTGCACGTACACGTACACGTTTTTGTAATTTATCAGTTGGGATTTTTTAACTTGTAGGATATAAATGTGTACGTAAATCGACCTAAAAGTATTCAAATTTGAATGGTACGGGCAAAAAAGATAGCTTTGGTATAGATTTTCTGTGCCAGCGTTCGCTAAGAAGGTTGCCCGAATCTAAACGATTTAAAAAGAAAAAATACTTGTTCGTTATCATTAATTCTACAGCGGAAGGGTAAGATATTCAAAAGAAGTATGTTATCTTTTTGCTTGGATACAAAAAATATCTTTTAACGTTTAAAAGTGAATTTTCCGCCGCAAAGAAATATGCAATATGTATCACAGGGTTTGAAGAAGTTAATTTCTATGTTAGCATTTTTGTCTTTTATAAACATGTACACTTGTTGTGTGAATTCTTATTCTGCAATTTTCGAATACCGCAATGTTTGTTACAAGGGGGAGTGGTTGTCAATATTTGGCGGCCTAATATCTAAAACCCTCTCTCAATAGCAATTGCAGAAAAAATGGGAGTTTGATATTAAGCAGCAATCATAATATTTTGCCCCCCTCCTCAAATAGGAATTGAAAATAGAAGAAGTTCAATATTTCGCGGCCATAGTATTTTGAGCCCCCCTCTCCAGTAGCAAATAAAAATCAAAGGGGAGGAGGGTCTATATATCGCGTCGTTAATAATATTTTGAACATCCTCTCCACTAAAATTAAAAATAGCAGGATGGAAAGGAGAGGGGGTCAATGTTTTACAGCCATAATAACTGTCGCGGCCATAATATCTTGAACCACCTCTTTAATAGCAATTGAAAATCAGAGGGACGCCCATGACCACTGAGGGAGAGTTAAATATTTTGTGGCCATAATTATTGAACCCTAGGATCAATATGTTACGGAAGATTCATTCTTTTGCAGGGATATTTAGAATCCGGGTTCAAAATTTCTTGGGGTTCAAAATACATCGGACGGGTATTAAACTAAATGAATAAATACATAATGTTTTCTTCTTTATTACTTTTTTATGTTTTGAAATTAATAGAATATTTTTATTCACCTTATTACTTGTATGCAATTCTGATCTACTGTCTGTTGTAACGTTAATTGAAAGTCTGTACAATAGGTAAATATCCATTTCGTGAACCAAAAATTGGTTTGCTATAAAATCAGATAGATTATTCATAGCTCTTTATATCATGACAAATAAAAAAAAAGAAATCTAGCATAGATTCCTCGTTTCGTCAGGTCTTGTTCATTATGTTTCACTCACTCTTGAATAAAATCAACTAAAAACAACTTTCTATAGTACTTTCAATACTTTGATCAATTATTGGTTTTGTTCAACCACACGCTTTCGCTGCATTCCGTTGACAAAGCGCCTGGTTGAACTAGTCTTTCATATTATAGCACCGCAGAAAGGCACAGTTATTTTGCTTTCATGTATAGCTGACCGTCTTCTGGCGACCGGCAACAATAATCATTAATAATGAATCTCTACATTTACCTTCCCTTTAATCATGTATAATTGATCTTAATCCATGATGACTCACGCCGACTTTATTATTACAAAGACAACAATTCTTTTACAGAAATAAAAGATAAAACAATAATTTAAGCCCCTTTCACAATTGGCGGACGAGCAGAGGCGATAAACGGTCGTGCGACCGAAAAAAATAGATATGGTCCGTAAACTGTTGCCAAAATAATCGCATATGTAAAAGTACTCGTACGAAACTCGCACGATTCAAAACGACCGTTGTGCGATGTAAACGCATTGAATTTTCATATATATCTTGCGTCTATATGCCGCTGTTGTACAATGACTGCGAGTGTTGTGAAACAATGCAAAAGGATCGCACTAAAGTTCAGATGATCGGACGATTGAACGTGCGTCAATGCGATTGGAAGAGCGGCGCTCGTCCGATCAAGTGTTTCATCGTAAAAATGCTTGTACGAGTCAGAGGGGGTATATATAACGCTTGTTTCACACGCTCTTCAGTAGACATAGCTGAATGCAAGAGAAGATACCGTCCAAGAAGAGATCAAAAGCAAGAGCCAAACTCAAAGTCTATTGTAGCCTGAAACAGATATGCTAAATATACAGTGTTCACTGTAAAAAAGGAACTATTCGGCCTTGTCTTATTTTCGCTCATTTTGCTCTTTTTGTCAGTTAGTGGATTAGGACCTGCGAATTTCAATGTCTCATATTATCTCTCTTTTACCACAATATTGCTGGGGCGAATTCAAGACGCGGCAAAACCGTCAGAAGAAGCGAACGTATCACTGGTCGAAAATAACCTTGTATCCAGTATATACTAGTGGCAACGCATGGAAACTGAAACCGATAAATCTTGCATTGATAGTAAAACGTTGCAAGATTACATGAGACACGTTGAGCAACAGTCTCATGGTCGCACAACACACACACACAAACAGCTAAGATTAATCTTCCGATATTTAAAAACAATAATTTTGTTTGCATTTGATCGCGTCTGAATACTAGTAGTGTGCATGTCCTTTATTTTGAGGAGACTTAATGCGACCACAAAAACCGCATGCTAAGAAAGCGAGAACTCTTGAAACGTATTCGGTCGCTTGAACAAAGCCAAAAAATTCTGATCGCAAAGTGCTCGTGCACCAATAATATGGAATCACTGTAGATAGGTATGATATATTATTATGAGTTTTCGTACTACTGTTACAAAAAGCATATTCCTTATTTTAAAATCTCAATCTCATGCCGTGTCTTATGCCAAAACTGAAAGAAACTAAGATACCTGACAAATGATCCATGACCATAGCTGATTGACAGACAGAACCAAATTAGGAAAAAGATTCCATACGAAAATAGAATTGCTTGGTATGGAAACATTTAAATTTCTTTATGGTTGCATACTTATTAGGCATTTTCACATGACGCTAACAAATGTCCAAGACTTTAATTCAAAAAGGGTACAAAACTTTAGTTCTTAATTACATGTATATATTCAACTCCAAAAGCACAGTCTAGATAAAGGTTAACTATCAATACTGATGAATACCGACTAAAATATACAAAGTGTTAATATAAAGTAAATATTATGAAGAGTCTTTAAAAATCTTCTCACTCTAGGTATTGTAAAGTTCATATGTATACTGTGGTTTCATTAATATTCAAGGGTATCAATTTTCGTGGATAAAGTGAAAATCACAGTTTCAAGGATACGTAAATTCGTGGCCAATGACCTTTTCAATACAAAATGTTAATAGAAATTGCGTTTCAATGAACATTTAATTTCACGGATCAACTTAACAACGAAATCCACGAATATTGATGAAACCGCAGTATATGCTGATAAACATAAGCATTTTTTAAAATTACAGTGTAAATTGATACTCGAGTGCCACTTATAATTCTAATTCATCTTTTTTGGTAAGACTGAATCTGAAACGAGTACTAGTAAATATTCATATGAATTACAACATTTTGAACGTATATACAAACAAGTTATTATATTATTGTGTTTATTTAGAAATTAAGTCAATTGCCATGCCCGATGAATGGCGTTTGGCTGCTTTCCATAATGTTAAAACGAATTTGCCGCATTTGGTGGGAAAAGATTAGGCAGCCGAATAGCTCACATTCAGATCATTAATCAGTGTATCTTTAACGCGTTTCAATATGTTTTAATCAATTCATTCGACAAACCCTCCGTACCTTTTGTAGAAAATTTTCTTTAAGTTTTTGTCCGTCCAATTGAAGACGAATTTCATAGTAAGAGGTCCCTTGATTGTAGGCTTTTTTTACAGGTTTGTCCAGAACTCTGAATTTAGCCACTGATGGGTACAGAAATTCACCCTCATTCCGATATTTTGAGTACCTCTGAATGTCTTTTGGTCTCCACAAACTTGGGGTCGAATTATCGATGATTAACAATATATTTTTGTCAGAAGAATCTTCTATGAAGTTGAACGCCGCATCTATGAGATTAGAAGAAGATGAAAATGCTGGGAAAACAACACTGTTTCCTTTTCCATAAAGCTTGAGGGCGCTTTTGATATCACCTCTGACATTCCCAATCATTCGATAGGTAACACCGTCATATCCTTGTACCCCTCCCCAATAGAGTAAAGTCGCAAGGAGGGCAGCAGCGTAGGGTGCGAATGCTTTGTCCTTTTGGTCTAGAGTCTTTGCTGTGCATTTGTGTTGGGAAAGAGCATAGTTCAAATCCCCGTAGATATCATCATCTGTGTACATGAACACGAGTGTGCTTTCTAAATCATTAGAGTCTTTGGCTTTCCGAAGGAGACTTTGGTATCCGTGACTGTACTTTGGCTTTAGTGCATCGGCTATCCTCCACTTTGTTTCATTTTTTTTATTTTGTAAGATGGTAAAGACAAACTTAAGTGAATCTAAGAATAAGCCCGTGGGTCTTTCTTCGCCAACAGTCAGTGCTTCTATTCCATAGTTAATCAAATCCATGCCGTCGTTTTCTATTTTCTTTTTGCATTTGGATGTCTCCACTACAGCTCGCTTAGAACGACTATGCTTTTGGGGCGAGACATTTCTCAGAACTGCATTCGTTGCAATAACAATTAAAAGCAGTAATAAATAGATGCACTGTAAATGGAAACGCATTTCCTCAACAGTTACTTTGACGAGTGATTTATCTGAAATAAAACATACATGTAGTTACAACATGATAAAATGTTAATAACAATTCTAATTAGTATCAACATTTTGTGGCTGTTAAAGGAAATAACAAATTAGAATTATTTTGTGAAAACTGCTAGTTTGTTGAATTCTTATTTTTTTGTATCGTAGGCGGGATTGATTAGTATTCACTAGATCGTATCTGGATTTGTTTATATCCATTTGCTAATTTGACATGGACATGGGTACCATCATTACCACCCACCGATGGAAATGTTCAAAAAGATCCTAAGTCAACACCAAGAAACTAGAATAGCAATGCTTAGGACCCCAGAGAGAGAGAGAGAGAGAGAGAGAGAGAGAGAGAGAGAGAGAGAGAGAGAGAGAGAGAGAGAGAGAGAGAGAGAGAGAGAGAGAGAGAGAGAGAGAGAGAGAATGGATCAAAACTAAGATGGTGCAAGATAATCGATAAAACAGGAAATTTGTTGGTGTTATACAAAACATGGAGTGTAAAAGATGAGGATGATGCATGGTGATGATGATGACGATGATAATGATTCGCGAAAGTATTATGATCTCTGAAATCTGCCCTAGGGTAATATATACCTTTTATCTACTTGCATACAGAAGCGAATTATAGCATAAGGTTATTATTTCTTTGTTTTTTTAACTCATCTGAGCTGAAAGCTCAAGTGAACTTTTCTGATCACATTTTGTATGTCGTCTGTCTGTCTGTCCGTCCGTTTGTCTGTAAACTTTTCAAATTTTTAACATCTTCTTAAGAACTTCCAAGCCAATTTCAACCAAACCTGGCATAAAGCATCCTTTTAAGGGAAATAATTAGGAATAAATGAATCTTTTAAAATCTTCCCAGTAACTAATTGGCAAGGTGTTTCTTTAAATTTGTTTAGACTTTTGCCCTTTGACGATTCTTAGGCCTCACAAGGGGTTTAGAGTTTGATGTATCTTTATATCCCATATACAAACAAATGTTTATGATCTATTTTAGAACTTCAATGCTCAACATGTGATATGACTTTGAAATCATCCTGTTAAGAAAAAGGGCTCATGATAATAAACTTAAAGAATATCCAGGGGGGATGGATTTTTATTTATACAGGATCTACATGTATAATACTACACTGTCAAAATAGTTTGTATACGACTCAATTAAGCTGATTTTATCATACCTATTGTTCCTATGGTGAGTGATTTGGCCCATGGGCCTCTTGTTTGTGCATGTTCTCTGTTTGTTGTTAATGCTTGAGATTTGTAAAGCCCCGGTTACACTGTCACAATTTGAAGGTAGACGAAGAAGTCGTGGCGAACGAGTTATAACTCGTCACAAATCTTCAGGTGCCGTTTAGGACTCGAACACAAATCTGTGTTTCTTTATGCAGCCAGTGCTCGCCAAGCAGTGGCGAGAATTTCAAATGGTTTTGAATCTTTTGCAAGTTTTAATTTGGCGAACAGGGATTGATATATTTTTTCAATTCAGTCGTATTTAGCTTTATGAAGTTATGAAACTACACATTAGTCACAGGAACTGAAAACTCATATTTTTCCTGTTTCTTTAAAACATGTACATTGGTCTTCAAAGTAATATGAGCTGTTTTTTTCCAGGTTTTTAATTTGTTGTAAAAAAACCCGCTTTTTAAATAATTTGGTATAAAACTTAAACTTTGTGACAATTAAAAACTGAAATGAATGCCAAAATGTTATCGGAAGAACTTGTCCTAATAAAGAGTATATAGCAATCTTGTTTAAACAAAGGTTTATAAACCATCATTTAATTTACAATATAAGTAGATAATTTGAATTTTAAAATATTGACAAAAGTGACAAAATGCAACTCATATTGCTTTGAATAATGTTATCATGTTAATACTATCTATCTATCTATCTATCTATCTATCTATCTATCTATCTATCTATCTATCTATCTATCTATCTATCTATCTATCTATCTATCTATCTATCTATCTATCTATCTATCTATCTATCTATCCTTACATGTAAATATTAAGAAAGAAATACGGTATGTTAAATCAATTTGTCAAACATTATATTTAGAACACTGCTTACCAATAACTTAAGGTAAAAAAAAATGTATTACTGAACCTGTTTAAGAGAACCCCTTTTTACTGTTCGTTGTCGAAACTGTAATAATAGCTTTAGCTAAACGGAAGAATATGCTTCACAATTCAATAGGATTAACTTAAGGCACGGCTTGGATATTTGTAAAAGGATATTTTGCATTTGAGTGTACACATCCGCTGTACTGTCTGCTTTGTAATGACATTTTCTATGATGCGTTATAAATAATATAAATATAAATAATATAAATATAGATATAAATGATATAAATTTTCTATAAGGCGTGATGCCGATGTCACTTTTTCGTCGAATCTCTCAACACTCAAAATACACTGAACAAGGAAGTGAATGTCCTGGAAGAGATAATTTTAAAGCAGAACTAAAATAGAGATTCTGGCTTTCTGGCATTTGAAACAATTCTTAATAAATTTATATCAGTGAAGCAGGATCAATATGTAATAGCAATCAATGTCCAAGAGAACAAAGTTTGTTTTATTGTTTTGACATGATAATAAATTAGTTTAATATTTTGAAGTATCATTTGAAATTTTTCTTCAACCAAACCTGTACTAAAACTTTAAAGTGATTTTTCGCTTAAAAGCCTTGAAGATATCCAGCAATTTGATTTACTAGTATTTGTAGCCATCGAATAAAAGAAAATGTATTATATAACCCACACACTTTCGAAAATAAACTTGTAAAGGAACAGTTAACATTTTGTAATGAAAACTTGAAAACATAGTGGAAACTTCTGAATATGAAGCAGCTGCACAAAAAATGGAAGAAAAGCAATCTAACGGTTTCTAATGACATTACTTATACAAATAATTAATATCAATTAACTATATAAATCTTTAAACAAAATAATCATTAAGAAAATATATGAGAAAGTAATTAATACTATTATAGTTTTAATATCGTTTTAAGACTGAAAGATTATAATTATGGTTGTTATTAAAAAGACTTATATTAGAAAGTAAAAGAACATTTATTGTAAATACGTATAAAAGTACATACATATATTTTTCAATGCTTAACTGAAAAAAAACCTCAAGAGCATCAGTATTTGCTTTTAATCAAATACCACAGATACTACTAACAGACAGGATGTGAATGGGGAGCTACAAGTACACTCGTGATTTATCAGTCACTGTATTTTTCAGAAAATGACAACTTAAAGGACGAATCTGCCTAAATTACTGCTATAGTAAATAGTAAAAGGTATCGGTTTAATTCGGACGACATTGAGTGTAGTATTATAATACTAGTTCCTACTCAAATTAACCCAATGTTAAACATTGTCTCGGATATGCAACAAAGGCTAGCACTTCGGCCTATATTTTTTCTACAGTTCATGTCGATTAATGTAAAGTAGTGTACGACACTTGAATCAAGGGTTCTTATCAATACGACAAACTTGATTTTACCAAGTAAAGTACAGTACTACACATAGCTGTTATTAATAGTTCACTTCAGGAAGTTTCAACCCACAGCATCATCCACGAGAGAGAAATCCAAGATAAGCTGGTATAAAAACTGCATTGTCTAATGATCCTGTTTATATTTGAAATTCCTTATGGAAAACCCTCTCTGGAATTTTTTCCAATTTTTAACGATCAATTTCTTTTTTGGTCGAGACAGAAAACGCACTGGGATGGCGGTGCTCACAAAATCCATGGGTATTGAACAATTAAGACTACTACATGTAATAATCTTTAATTGTACAATAGATATTGTCAAATTTTCGGGACAACCAGTCCCTTCGTCAGGACCAAAAAAAAATTACAGGAGTAAAAAGCAAAGAAAACAAAATCTAGAGCTACTACTAAACTACATTAGAAACTATATAAAAGAACAGCTACATTATATATATATATATATATATATATATATATATATATATATATATATATATATATATATAATATATATATATATATATATATATATATATATATATATATATATATATATATATATATATATATATATATATATATATATATATATATATATATAATATTTTTCAGAGCTTATTTTCAAAAAGCTTATTAGACAATGCATCATTACAAAAATTCTATGTTTCCTGACATTTCTGATATAAAGTGTCAAGCGTCGTTAACTATGTGTTTCATGAACCAAATACACTAAAGATACTCAGAATCAATAAAGTTTTAACATTTAGTTTACTCTTTATTATACTCACACGGACGAAGTTGCTTCACACTTACATGTAGGTGTGACGGTCAAAATGCCTTGTTTTTACTACAGATTCGATCGTGTTTTTCAGATAACAATGGCTATTCAAGAAGTAAGCTCTACGATTTTAATATCAAGTTTGAAGAAAAAAAGATGTCTACATTATTTACTGATAAAATAAATACATTTTTTTAATATGAGATAGGGACCTACAGTTGGGGATTTTGTTTTATATCCGCATGCTACATGAACAGCTAAAGGTGAACAGTTACATTCATGACACTTTCTTACGGTTATTAAACTTAAAGTGAAGTTAAACTGTTACTTATCATTACAAAAGTTAGATAAAAGCCTTATTATTTGCGAATACGACAAATGAAATCTATCATTCTCAAGATAATTTCAGTGAATATGTGTCAATATGTGTCATTTTGAAATCTTCACAATTATGTGTCAATTTATGCCATTTGATTAACACGTTTATGTTAATTTTTATTGGGAGGCTTGAAAATTTTATTCCAAAATACCCTCAATCATAACTGTAGAATAAAGAAACATTTTCCTTTTTTCTAAACCATGGTTTAAAATTAAAGCTGTGCTTTGGTATTCCTTTTTGAGATTGGTAACAGTATAATAATGCTACACTTATTCTTAGATTGTATTTGTACATATATCTTTTAAAACACTCATATGTTTAATACCTATCTATTTAAGTCTTCATATAATACAAAAGTGTTCGGTTTATCCAGTTAATAGCAACAAACAATACCGATCCCAGATGAATTATGGGACCGGAACCTTTCACAACGTTGACATTTTCTAGAACAATACTTCTGCATATTAACACAATAGCAAGACATAAAACG
Source organism: Magallana gigas (assembly GCF_963853765.1). Taxonomy (NCBI): domain Eukaryota; kingdom Metazoa; phylum Mollusca; class Bivalvia; order Ostreida; family Ostreidae; genus Magallana; species Magallana gigas. Next base: position 29,612,622 of record NC_088856.1, read on the forward strand.
AATATAACACCTTTATTATGGTTACTCAAAGCCATGAGATTTGTAGCAAATCTCTCGTAAATATCCCATTTGTTTATTTTTGTAAAATAGTTTACAATGTAATGACACAGAGGTATAATAACGGTAGTTTTGCTTTGGATATTAACACGAAATAATTGTTCCCTAACCTGGGTTTCCAATCCTGCATAACACGGAACTTGAGGTGTATGAAAGTGCATTAAAGTGTCAGCTGCTTAACTGCTGGAATACGTCGTGTTTTTTTTTCAATTAAAATTTTCTTTGAAAAGAACATTGTAGATCTGGGAAAGATATTAAACATTTATACAGTACATCATTTACATTTGAAAGGAACGACTTTATGCAAGTTTTCTTTTAAATTTACAATTTAATATGTTCGAAATTTAATGACTTGACATTTTTTCTCTTAAAACAAAACAAAAACTGCGCTGATATTTATTTAGGAATTTTCTTAAGTCGTAAATATAGGGCACTCACTAGATATGGTTGTCTGCAGAATACAAAAGATCAACCAAAAGGTACCTTGGCAGCTGATGCCAATAAAACCAAAACTGTACTAGTATAAGGCAATAAACTCTATACTGACATTAACTAAGCATGCTTTTCCAACAATAAGGAAAATATATTTGTAATGCAGTTATGAAAAGTAAAAGTGCACGCATATCATACCATGAATAGGAATGCACGGCAATGCTCTGTATGATTTTCCTTCCTTCCTTTCTTTTTCATTGGATTCAATCCATTTCTAGAGCAATGTCTCTCGTGAAAATCAATATATATGTAGATAGTATAATACAGCTCAAAATACGAAAAAAATGTCTGTTTAACTCCGAATCTTGGTTTAAATAAGAGACTGGTTAGACTAAGTACTAGTTAGGTTTACTGCACATTCGATAAAATGTACGTTACCTAAGGCAAATAAAATCAGAGGGCATGTTACTTATCTAATTACCTTATTTTAGTTCAATTAGGTAAAAGGCTCTGAGACGGCCTTTGTCCGAATGGTCTTTTAGTATTATTGGGTGGATAGAATCTGTCTTACATTAAATAAAAGTGGGTTACTTTAAAATACCAGCAGCATCAAACTATATAACTTCGAAAATCAATAAATGCAAATAATTACGAATACATCTGATTTTTTCCCCAGATTTTTAAGATAACCCAGTCTGATCGCTTACCTTCTAAGATAAGATAAAAAGCATTGCATTCAATATAACTGTAAAGAAAGACAATACAATAAATGTTATCGGGCTTAAAGCTGCTTGTCCAATTATCCTTAACAGTATCAACAAACCAATTATCCTAGAAAATTACAGACCTATCCACCCCAGCATAACCGGTTTTGTTTCAAAGATAGAAATATTCATTGTAAAAAAAAATTCTGTGTTGGAACAAAAAAACCAATGCATCATGCAAATGTTTAAAAAATAAAACCGTATTTATTCTTTCATTGGAAACACATTTTTTTTAGAAATGCGCGAAAAAAAAACTACACAGGTAATTTTTCGTTTGCTTTAACATTGTTTAAATTGTTTTACTTCATTTTTATATGTCAAAGGTGCCAATCTTTTTTAGAAATACGCACCCGTCTCCCCTGGTTATCAATTTTTGAAAGGTTTAGATTCTAATTTCACATAAAACTATATGTGAAAATATTGTAAATGTGCTAGGTTTTATTTTCATTCGATTCCATGTTTAAAAATTGCTTTGTCATAGAATATCAAATCATCGAAAACATAACGTCATTTACAGATTCTCAAAAAACTACATGCTTCAAATTTAGTAGCACATTTCTTATCTAGTTCTCATATAAAAACTTATATAACTTTTGAAATCGGTATCTTTTTGTTTTTTGTTTTTTGGTTTTTTTGACGATATAAATTGACGCTTGTCATTAAATATTGGATAGGTCATGGGTTTCCCGACGTCAAAGAATTCGAAGCAAAACGTGTTTAAGGTTTCGATTAGCAGTAGAAAATATTGTCTGAATAAATAATTCTTTATATGTGATAAAAAAAAAACATCAGAATTATTTAAAACGATATCTTCATCATTTTCGTTGAAAAATTGAAGGATAAGGTAGTGGTTTTTAAAAACAGAAACTACCATTTTTCGTCAATATTACAAATACAACTGATTCTAATCAATGTGTTTTAAATAAAGCCAAAGTGAACAAAAAAGAGAAGCCAATGCATTGAATTTTAAAGATATGCCATCTGTCTGAAACGGAATAAAAAGTAAACAAAGTAACATGACTTTTCCGAAGGATTGAATAGTACTGTAGTTAAAAATGTTTGCATCTGTTCCTACTAGTATACTCTCCTGAAAGAAGAAGATACATTTTTCAGCAATATGTCCTAAAATTCAAAAGTTGTGTAAATCTTATAAAAATACTCATTTATTATCTTGAACACGTGTGTACAAAATACCAAGTTATGCATTCATATTCTGCTGTTAAAAGAAAATAATGACTTCTATAATGTGTAACATTTCTTACATGTAATTACAGTAAAATTGATAAAAAATGACGCATTATCCAATAGTTTTTAAAAAATGAAAATATGTCTGCAGCCGTCGCCAGTAACAAAATTAATATAATTCATGTTAAATAACAAGTAATAAAGTGAATGTCATTGTAAGCGACGGTTGCAAACATAATTTCGTATTCATTAAACTATTGAAACATTGGTGGAATAATTCGTGAAAATGCACTTTTTACGACGTGACTGTTGTCTTTGTTAAAATCTTATTAGGTAACTGCATGTATTTATATAATCTTAATTAATTGATATTATTGCATAAATGAATGATACCTTTTATTTTTGTGAATTTTTCTTAAACTTTTTACAAACAGGGTAAAATATGACTGAAACTGATTATTTTTAGGTCATCATTACGGTCGATTAAATCAAAAATCTTTTTTTATTAACAGAGTGATTTTTTATCATATACTTACATGTATATGATAGTCATTATTGCCAGAGTACAAATTAAAATATTGATATTTGATCGTTATTTTCATATATTTACATTTTCCAGTGTCTTTGCCTGTGATAACACTACATATCGATTTTGTACTATATAACCCATAATACAAGTGACGCCAAATTGAGGCGCCAGCGGGGTTTGCTTATTTATATTTAAATATTTAATCGTACGATGGCCTAATATTATATAAATATAAGTAATAAGGAATCATTCTTTGAATATTATGAGGTGATAATTTCGGTCGGGGCGTGATCAAATCTATCATAAAGCCCTTCGGGCTTTATTGGATTTGATCACGCCCGACCAAAATTATCACCTCATAATACTAAAAGAATGATTCCTTATTCCTTATTTCGTATCATTATGCAAACCCCGTTTGCGCCTCCAACTGTAAGTTATTTGCGTCATTAATATAATGTATTTAACTAATATCTATTATCACAGTCAAAGACACTGGAAAATGTAAATATTTAGCAATTCGTTGGTACCTCTCTTCCACGAATTAACATCCTCCACGAATTAATAAATTAAGGTAATAAAGTCATATATCCCTTGTAGGTTTAAGAGAATATACCACCACGAAATTTAATGATTCCAAAGTAAACGGATTTCGAAAGGATGATGAGAGAAACAATCCCTAGTAAATTGGCAAGAAATAACATTTATCAATATCTCTGATTGCTACGTTTTCCCCCAACTGGTGAGAATTTGGTGATAAATAAGGTCAAGTAATATGTAAACGAGTTCGTCCGATCTGCTTAATTCCTTCATATATGTATTCTCTATTGTACCAAGCTTTTAAGATCCACTTTTTCCATTCATTTTTATTCATTGGAAGGATTGGGAAGGACCCAAGCCGCGGTTATCGGCACTGATTAAGATGAGACATATGCATGTATTAATTCATTCTTGTTTTTAAATTATCAAAATTGTGGTATATTTTTTTAATTCATTGAATATAAAGGGACAACTTTTATATGTGTAGTGATATCATTTTTTTCTGTTCAAGATAGGAAAAAAGTAAAACTCGCTCAGATCTCAACTCTTGACGAATAGATCAATCAAAAGCTAACACTGAATTGCACTGAACGTGCGTTGTTTTATTACAAGAAAAGTTATATAAAACCCTTAAAGTCAAAGATATTTCTGTTTTTTTTCTTAAAAAAATAAACTCGTTACAATATGAGATCTCCCAAGAATCCTCATTGAAACAATATTTTTATGAACTTTGAAAAGTTTCAATGTCAATGGTACCTTATGTACTTTGATATTTGCTCTCAGATTGTGTCTTGGGACTTGCATGTTTACTACATTATTAACAAGACAATCAATGCGAGTAAAATGATCAATATCAACAAAAAGAAATGCTTGGATTAAGTAGTTAAAATTGACTATCAAACATTTTAACGACATTGCTGTTGAACTCTAAATATGAAAGGGACATCATGGGTATAGAATAAAGTTGCAATTATCGTAGGTTATATGAAAATAGTGCATGAAAACAACAGAAACAAACTAGATTTGTGTGAGGACCTCTACGTCAGAAAATATTAAAATGAGATTCCAAATGTTTTTTACTTTAATGTAAATTCGTAGTTTTTAGACGCACGAGTCTGCGTGTAGTGATGATATTTCAAGCGTTTTACACAAAACTCCCTTCTGTGCGTGAGTTTCATAGCTTCAATGGATCACGATCATAATTAGTAAAAATGTCCACATTTATTGATTTAGGAATGAAATGTGAATCTGTTTTTTGTTGAACAAAGATACACTGTCAAAATGCTGAGACTTTGATTTTGAAGCTGTTTGTTACCTTAAACTTAATACTAGCGCCTCATACTTTTACATGAATGCTTAAAAGACTTAGAGGACCAGTTGACCTTTCAGTGGACTTTGAGCACTTATTTATGATGTATATTGTGCTGATATTAGTACTTTATCAGGACGATTGATACTATACTAATTTACCCTTACCTTATTCCAGAATAAACAAATAGATGCGAGCTACACAACTTGCTATATTGTAAATTTTCAGATTAATGGAAATAAAAAAATGATGACATAAAGTGTTATACTACACATACTCCTCTTATGAGGAAATATTACACCAAAAACATGATAATTTATCTAGTTATGATAATCTATACAGTAATCTAGTGGTCACGGATTTGAACTGAAAAAAAAAACCAAACAGATTATCATGTAGTAACCCTACGCATTTGCCATGATCTTTTTATCCTGTATGACCCTTAGTTAATTAGTTAGTGATAATTTATCTCATAATGATAATCTAAATTGAAAGACATGTGCTTACCTATTTATTATATATAATTACACACTATAAAATGAAACATTGTTTAAGTTAATCAATATTTTCAAAGCAGTTTTAACTTAGTTGTCAATCCTTCTCATCATGTCAACTTGGCATATTCATGTGAAAAGGGCAAATGAAAGGGGTATAATGCAGACAGATATCTTCAGATATAATTTGCATATTTCAATGACTGACTTCAGCTTGGACAACTTTGATTACAGTAATCTGGTGGTCACGGATTTGAACTGAAAAAAACCCCCCACCAAACAGATTATCATGTAGTAACCCTACGCATTTGCCATGAACTTTTTATCCTGTTTGACCCTTAGTTAATTAGTTCGCATAGAGAAATTAACTCTTTCATTCAGTCATTTACTTGCCTACAAGTATTTGTACATGTGTAAATAATACATACCAGCGGTGAGCACGTTATTGGGTTCATTGTGTGATTGGAAACTGTTTACCCATTTATGTCTGCTTCATACGAGGAAATGTAGGTGCCTTGAAATGATTTAAAGGTTAATCTGTTTAATACCTCTTCTTCTTCGCAGTTTTTGTTTCCTTTTTGAGGTGTTGTAGCTGATTTGCATTAATAAATAAATTTCATGTGTGCGAAAGTAACCTTAGAAAAGGCTAAAATAATTAAAAAAAAAAAACCCACAAACAATGCAAAAGCACAGCGTATTTTTTTTTTTTTTTACAAAAATGGCTTATTTTATCCATCTAAGCAAAACTTAAAATAAAGTAAATGAAAAAATCAAATTTGAAAATAATAATAATGTTATCACGTAATAATAACGTAATTATAAGCCTAATGAATATAAGCGATTTATTATCTAAGTGAATGACGCCGCCTTAATAAAACCAAAATCCGATAGACAGTAATTCATTGTATAATCAGTGATATAGTTTTTAGTCTGCCTACTTATTGATAAATATACGCGGGTTTAAATTGGTTATATTGATACCCAAAACGCGTGACACAGGACAATTTTAGAGAAAGTTTATTGTTGAGTGCTAGAGCAATAACGAGTCGCTAAAGTTGCTTGACTCAAATTGTACACAATCATATATTAATATGAATATATTTTTATAAATTCTTTTTACCTCCAAGATAACAACGTTGTACTTCCATTCATTTTTAATGGAATTTTAAGTATATATATATATATATATATATATATATATATATATATATATATATATATTGAACTATATATATTGAACTATATATATTGAACTGTTTTAACGTTTAATTTTTTATACCCGATCGAAAGACCATAAGTTTGGATTAGCTATAAATCAGAAACATTATAAATGGCTTTTTAAAAAAATAAATACAAATACAACAATGTTAAATATTCTAACATGAAACGAACAAAAATTTAAAGATTTTTTAAAATATATATAAGGCCTTCTCTTTGTTTATAGAATTCCGGCCCTATCTTTGAAACATCCAGATCACAAGTATGTCCTTATATTGAACATATGTTCTATGTTAGAATCGGGAGTGGCAAGAAGACCTTTTTTTCATTATACATAAGGGAGATTAATACTCAAAAGATAAAAACGAATACTGAACCCATTTTGTTCATCAATCATAAAACTGAGATTTTCAGCTGATTGAATGAGGTTTCTGTGGAATAAACAGATGATATATATTAAAAAAACAAACCCCATAGCGATCACTATTTAAGTCTGGCTTAACAGGGCGTTCCAAAATATTTTATATTACATTATTATAACTTGAGAGAGGACTTAGGTAGGCTAGGCAGAGGGTCTGTTGCCTAATGTTATTATGTTTTGTTACATAATACATTATTCTATCAACAATGATATCATAAAAAATGAAATAATGTATTCTCCAAATATGATATATTGCCCACAAACCTGTATCACTGAATGCGTCAGTACATTATACAATCTTAAACATTCTTTGAAAAAAGCAAATTAAATAAATACAAAATTTATGTTCGTTACACGCATGGTTTTAAGTTTTCTCGGTTTTTCATTCATTTTTACGGGTATCATGCTTTCGTTCCTAACTCTTTGTTAAAAAAAGGTTTTCTTCTACTTGATACACGAATTTATCTAACAGCTTGCAAATTAAATATAAATTTGTTAAATTTTATTGAAACTGTTTGATCAAAGCAACAGGCACACATTGGCAAGTTGTTTAATTTCAATTTGCAGAATGGTCTCTATTTGACGTAAATATGTGCACCACACCTAAGTGACACAAGTATAACTTACTGTAAATTGTGAAATAATCACGATGGTTTTAATTTCAATATTTTTATATTTTTGCGATTGCTCAATTTTAAGCTAAACAAAACCCAAAGTGAATTCGTTTATTTGAAATGAAGTTAACTGATTTTGCAGCGTGAGATTAAAACCACGATTGTACTTTTTGAAAAATCGTGATATTTTAACATTGTCGAATTAAAACGACTTACAGTATTTAAGCGCATGCTTTACATCTTTTGTTGCTTAGAATCCTTTATAATACAATTTCAAAAATACTAAAAGGAGAGATCACATTTACATTTCAACGCGAAAAAAAGAATCTTAACCACCTTTCGATAACGTTAATACAATATCCTGTCTGATATAGTACGTTTTTAATTTCGAGAGTCTCATTGACGTCAAAGCAGTAATATTATTACATGGACTTATATCAAATCATTTAGTCTTTAGATTTGATTACATGTTCATCTGTAGCTTATTTCTTTAATCGATTCACGCGATATTGCACTATGAGAACAAATTGTTTGCCATGGTAAGTGGTAAAACATTAAATAAAATGTCATAAAAAGAACACATATCTTGATATGAATCATATTCATATACAAACATGCATGCATTCATCCATCTATCCGGACATACATATATATAATTCTGAAATTGTATCAATTAATCTTTCAAAACTATCTGGAACTGAATGATACATACGTACAACAAATATGGATTATTTCATCTGTTCGTGACTGTCAGTTTATTTTTTGCGATATCTTGGTAAAAATGCTGTATGAATTTTGATAAGACACTAATGGCCTTTTTATACCCTTCGTGAATAATCATTGCAAATGATATCTTATATCATTCAAATGTCGCAACGATGTATGGTGTGATTTTATTACCAGATTGTCAATAAGTTCTATGATACGCGTACACATTTTTTCAACACACCTTTCCGACTGTAGTAAAATTTAATTTCTTTGCAACTCATAAGATTTTTATTCAAGTCATAATTTGTAAGTTTTAACATTTGGTTTATCCTAAGAAATATTTTTAAAATCGGTAGGACTACAAAGTAGTGCGTTATTGCAAAATAGTTCCTATACTAGCAGTGTGTACTCTATAGTTGCATTGTGGCATTTCATATCAGAATGCTGAACAAATGTTAGAAAAGATAATTTGCGATTTTCAAAGCAAGTGTAACATTTGAATTATCATTTGAAGGAAATACATGTAATTGAAATTGTTTGATGTTCACCATTTCTTAATTCGTGAATTTCTTCACTTACTCATTTTTCAATACAGATGCATTTTGCCGTAAAACGAATCAGACTTCCCACCTTGAAATACTTACATGAGAGTGACAATTTGATGAGATTTCATTGAAAATGTTCCTCGTTGGTGAGCAAAAATTAGGAGCAGAGATATGAACCTAAATATTAACATAATCGCCAATGGAAAATGCATTAGTGAACTATAGCCAATTAATAGATATATACAAAGTGGTTTATGGTAGTGAACCAGATGAAAATATACCAAATTATTGCCAAATTGGGCGTTGAGGAACATAATAAATGATTAATGCCTCTTTTTTCCTATCTAGAATATTGCATATATAATGTTGCTCATAAATAGCTCAAGAAAAATACACGACATGTAGTTTGATACCCCAATCGTCCCCCGATTCTGACAAATCTTCATCGTAAAAATATGACACTAAAACAAACATCTTTCGAAAATAGCTAAAATGCATTATTTGTTTGTTTAAAAAAAAAGAAAAGTGAAGAGTTTTATTTTAAAAAGAAAAAAATACAACACATAATAAAGCTGAATTTCAAAGCATCAAAAACATGCAGACTTTTCTCTGCTAGTAACTTTATATTGAAAACGTAATGTTTATACAATAATTATGCGGGAATTTGAATAAATGTTTAAATTTTTTGGATACAGTATATCAGTACTATTTTTGGTGATCGGGTAAGGGGAACTCTTTTAGGAAACAGTGATAACAACTGAATCTAAGAGAATGTTATTTGATGAAAGTCAAGGTCGCATGGTTTATCTCAGCTAAAAGAAAATGACCCTAAATTGTCATCATCATTCTTATCTTATGAATTCGAAAATGTCAAGGGATATCAGGTTTCTCTAATTTTATTACATACATGGGCGTTAATGTTGATCTCAATTTAAAGGAAGTCTATTAAGCAAAAACAAATTTAAAAAAAAACTCGTTGCGAGCAACGAAGGGTCTTTCGTTTTATTACATGTATTCATTTTAAAAAGGCAATCACCACTATAAAAAAATTTACAAACAAATAAGTTTAAAAAACGATTTTTAACCGGGTTTTCCAACAGAAGATTCTAGTAATCAAAATGGTAAATTTGCGGGCGGACGGGTGGCTGCCAACAAAAGGGTACCCTCCTTGTACGGTACCCCTACAGTTTTCAAGATAGGAAGCTGTTCTTTTGCAGATCAGTTGTAAATATATTAGAGGTGTGCATATTGCTAGTATTGTTATTTCTGATAAATTATGAAAAAAATATCAGCTTTTGAACTTAGTCATTTTTGGGCAAAATGTTACATATAGGGTACGCTCATTGTACGGATAACTCCTCCTACAGTTTTCAAGATAGGAAGTTGTTCTTTTGCAGATCAATTGTACATATATTAGTGGTATGCATATTGCTAGAACTTTGATTTCTGATAAATTATTATAAAAAATATTAGCTTTTGAACCTATTATTTTTTGGCAAAATGTTACATAAAGGTTACCCTCATTGTACGAATAACTCCTCCTACAATTTTCAAGATAGGAAGTTGTTCTTTTGCAGATCAATTGTACATATATCAGAGGTGTGCATATTGCTAGGATTTTGATTTCTGATAATTTATGAAAAATACCAGCGTTTGAACATTTTTTGGGCAAAATATTGCATATATGGTACTCAATTTCACTGAATACGGTGGGTAGAGTTTATCAAATCAATTCAGGGTTGACATAAGTTATGGATACATTTCACATAAAAGAAAACCCGGTTTGCTGTCACATTGACAGCTTTTTACTTGTTTTTATTTGGGAAAATCAACTGTATTTTAAAACAAGTTCTTTGTTATTCTGGACTAAAGGCATTATTATTGAAATTTCTGATAAAAATAAAACCAAAAGTATTAAAATCCATCATTTCAAAGATAAAATCATAAATCAAGACACAATTAAGAAAGAAGAAAAACAGTCGGCACCTGCGGACTGAACGCGGGTCTCCCTAACGACTGAGCTACGCGAACTCTCGCTTCAGGACTTTAAAGCTCAAAATCTCGAGAATGTGTCGTTTAATTTTAAAACAAAATTTATATTCTTAAGTTATGGATGCGTCATTATCAAATAATAACAGAAAAAATTAAAAATTAACGTTTTTGTTTCCTTCCGATGACGATCGGAAGTGAGAGCGGACGTTCGGATATGGAAAGGGCACTGCGGTTGATGATTCTCTACCATCCCTGTAAATTTGAAAGTTATATCTTAGCTACTTTTTAAGAAAAAATTGTAAACAAGCAAAAAAAAAAATAATACAATCTTTAATAGCTCAAGACCGGAAGTGACGACCAAAAAAATGACGTGTAATTTTCTTTAAAAAATCATCATTAATAAGATCTGAAAAGTTCACTAAATCGGATGAAGCGTTTTGGGAAAACATGAGAGAAAAACGATAACTAGACGCGATCTCTTTGCGAGGAACGAGAGGTCCTTCGTTTGTAAACACCTTACGCTATCGGGATAATTGTTCTTTTCTGTCACTTCTCAACACGTCTTTAAATTCCATTTAACTCTCTCTAAGGTTTTAAATAGACATTTATTTATGCTAAAAAAGGCGCTATTGTTTTGACTTCTGATAAAATAAAAACGAAAAATAGTAAAATCCATTATACACAGAAACACATTCAGCACTTAGGAACTGAACATTGGTCGCCTTGGGACAAGTTCACCCCTCTAAGCATTACGCCACTGAAACTCTCGGTTCAGGAACTTGCAGCCCACATCTCGAGAGAAAAAAGGAGAAATTACAAATTCTGCATTTATTACGTCTCTATATAAAAAAACCCAGAAAGATATTTAAATTCAAAAAAGTTGAAAAAAAAATTATATTCATGTTTCTTTCCGGTGACGACTGGCAGTTACGGAGAGCTTTCATATATTGAAAAGAAAGACGCTGTGGCTATAGACCCTCTATTATTCTGAAAATTTGAAATCTCTATCTTTGATACCTATAAATAAAAATCTTGTACAAGCAATACCATGAAATGTTATATATTTGGGACCGGAAGTGAGGGTCAGAAAAGGATATATAGAAAATTAGTTGGTTAGAGAGAGAGAGAGAGAGAGAGAGAGAGAGAGAGAGCTAAGCAAGGCTTATAGGCGAAGTAACACTACTGAATTCAAAATCCACTGATATTCCCAAAAATTGACTGACTTTGTCTGACATCTACTGTACATTAACTGTACTTCATAGTACCTTTCACTGACTTCCACTGTAATCCACATTTCCATTTACCAGCACTCCCCACTGTAAGCCACTGTGCAGTCGTACTGAAGCACTGTACCCAATTGTATCATATACCTAGTGTGTATCAGCCCTGATACACGTGTTTTGGACTAGGTGAGACAGCAACCGGAAACTAAGGCTGTATCGCCTTCGGGACTAATATTTCTCTGTCTCAGCCCGTCGTTAAAGGGATGTATTGCCCTAAAATTTGAAATCGATAATTCCCATATATCGCTGCTTTAAATTAAGACTAGTTTGTGAAATGAGGATAGAATAACGAAAACTTAATTAATAATAGAAAGCATCGCCTTATACGTCTAAATATGCTTATTTATTGTCGAAAATTGAAAAATAATAATTCATAATTAGCGCCAAAGAGTTATTTAAGTAAGGGGAGGTAACTTACACAACGGTTGTGTATTTAGAACAATAGCTCGCTTTATTTAATATCAATCAACATATAAATCATGAAGGATATAGAGAATGATTAAACGAGACTTAATCTTAGAAAACCAGCGATTAGACTGTAAAAATTAAGTGGTTGAAGTAATAGACGTACTAACGAATGTTTTCAAACAACTTGCCATACCAACTTATGGATATTACTGAATTGAATCTGGCAGGAAACTTACGAAATCCCAGTGAAAGAATGTTTCACATTACGAAGCTGCGTAGAATGGAAGTTTCTCTCTCTTGATAATTTGAATTCTAGAAGATAGTGTTCATTTCAGACGACAGACTGTATTTCAAATAACGATGGCTTGTCAACAAAGACCGGAAACTCTTACAGTTCCTAACACATATAAATGGGAATAAAAACGAACAAGTTTGTAAATCCGATAAAAATCTATAGCTTCTTAATGATAAATTTTATTCCTTATTTGGAATTTGAATAAAAGTCTTTGAATTCAGATATATGATGTAAACAACATCACACTGTTGCTTTGATCTCGGCCCTGGTACATTTGTATCAGCCCGAGCGGTTGGTATCGGCCCAAGCCGAAAGGGTTTGACATTGGGACATTCAGTGTGACATTCTTTATGTATGGCACTGTACAGAGCACTGGCTAGCAGAATGCCTTACTGTTCGCCACTGTACTTTTGATTTGAAAAATAAAATCTTTCTCAAAATCTTAAGTATGATTTTTTTCTTCGATTTTCATTTTTACTTTAATGTATAGAGCATTAACAATAAGTACATAGAAAGGGATGCAACAGGTAATTTAATTTATTTAGTATGTATATTATATACTAGTAATTATCGATATTGAATGTTACGATCACAGAATGATGATTTGTTCTTAAAGATTATTTCCCTGACTAGAAGATGAAAGTTCTGAATTTTACATTGTTTTGTTTTTTAAAAGGTGCATGAATTTCATATAATAAATATGTTACTTTTGTAAACTGTCGGTGATAAGCATAAGAAAATACATTCCCTTGCCAGCAAGTTTTACATAAAAATAACTGATTGTTAATAGCATCATTCGTTTAAATGATCCAGCTATTAATTCCCTACATCATGTGGGCTGTGCTTTACGTGGGTGCCATTTGTAAAAAGCAGGCGAGTTTCTAACTCTCATGTTGATTAATTTTGATTAAAATATTTAATAACACATTGTAAAATGTCGGGTTTCAATTTTACATAATAACACCTACAGTGTTTTGAACATAATCAGTGAAATATTAGGCGGAGTAATTAATTTCAGCAAAAACTAAAAGGATCGAAATCAAGAACAAACAGAGAGAGAGAGAGAGAGAGAGAGAGAGAGAGAGAGAGAGAGAGAGAGAGAGAGAGAGAGAGAGATATTTTACTATGTTTTATAGTGTTCAGGAAATATATATATATATATATATATATATATATATATATATATATATATATATATATATATATATATATATATATATATGATAACCAACATATTTTAATAAACGCATGTATACATTCATGTATCTTAGTGATTAAGTACTAAACAGTGCTCATTTTTAAGCCATACAAAATACGGGAAACCTTGACACGTTGCTAAATGCTTTGTGCATAAAGTCATCGAGATTTCTTTGATGGGTCGTACTAAACGGACAACTTTGGCGGCATGTCTTTGATGCCGGCGATCTCACGAGCGTCTGGATTTAGCGAGCTGCTGACAGAAATAAGACTATCACAAAGAGGGAATTAGATGGCGATTTGAAACCAGCTCTATGTTTGTACCAAAAAATTAACCGCTATTATTTTGGTTTATGATAAAACTAAACCTAAAAACATCAAAATCAATAATTCTAATGAACCCGGGTCGCATGGGCAAAAGTCCACCACTCTTATTACTGAGCTTAGCAGACTCTCGTTTTAGTACTTTGGAGCACTTTTGGGGAAAAAAAATTAAAAAAAAAAAGTTGAAAAAGCAATGTTCTTTGTTTCCTTCCGGTGACGACTGGTAGTGCCAGCGGACGTTATGATATGCAAAGGACACTGCAGTTGTAGACTCTCTACTATCCCTAAACATTTGAAAGTTCTATCTTAACATTTTTCAAAAAAATTGTGAACGAGCAAAAATATAAAATCTTTAATATCTCGGGACCGGAAGTGACAACCAAAAAATGACATGTAATTTTCTTACAAATTTTGTAATGAATAAGATCTGAAAGTTTCATTAAAATCGGCTGAAGTATTTTTGAGAAAACGTGACAGAAAAAAATAAATAAGGATAAAGGAAAAGAAACAAAGCGATGGCAAGAAGGTCTCCCGTTAGAAACGGAAGACCTTAAAAATAATAAAGGAAAAGAAACAAAGCATTATCAAGAAGGTCTTCCGTTTCTAGCGTAAAATCATGAGAAGAACGGTTGTTACAAAAACTGCTTAATAAATACAAACCGTTTGCTTAAAGGAGAGAGAGAAATTTTAGGATCAAAACGCATGCCTGCACAACATTCTTTAACATCACCACATGTTAATAAAAGAAGAATGATTAATTCTTTATACATTACACCTAAAAGCTTTAAAAATTTTTAGAAAGAAAAAGGATATTTTTTTTTTGGCGCTGGTGCAAAAAAAAACCCCTCCGTTTCAAGAACTTTGTCGTTACAGTTTGCTTTATTCGTATATTTCGTCAGGACACCAAACAGCTGTATGCTAAATTAAATATATTCAAATTTTCTCACTAAAAGCATAAAGTTCAATATTTCAACACAAGAAAGACTCAAAGTCATCTTTGCATGAAAACAAATAGATGTATGTGTAAAAAATAGAAGAAGTCACTACCTTTAAACTAATGAGTAAAATAAAGTTAAATGAATGTTTCTCAGGTGAAAACAATACAAGGTTGTTGAAATCTCAGTCATCAAAAACCATCAATAGGTCGCTATTACAGCTGAAGTCACAATAAAGAAAATATTCGATTTTATTAATTATGGAAGTTTTGATATTATTTGCATTTTTTGTTTTATTATTATTATCATG
The DNA here is from genome assembly GCF_963853765.1 of Magallana gigas. Lineage (NCBI taxonomy): Eukaryota > Metazoa > Mollusca > Bivalvia > Ostreida > Ostreidae > Magallana > Magallana gigas. Next base: position 29,628,179 of record NC_088856.1, read on the forward strand.
ATTATAATTTTATATAATTTTAACCTTCATTTTACTCTCTGCTTGTATTTTCGGGGGGTAGGGCGAGGGTAGTCTGCGTCAACCCTCCTGTAAATATCGTTCGTATATAACTGGGGAATACTTCTAACATGAAAAACGTCAATGGACACGCTCAGGACTATAACTATTCTTAGATTTCATTCAACTTTTCCCTGAATGGACTAAGCAATCGATATAACGATTTGATGGGATGTACAGACATCTTTATGAAACATTTGGAGGAGTGCAAACAGGTAACAGATTTCTATTGGTCACGATGGAGATAAAGATCCTATAAATAAGTAACCGAGGTTTCACTAAGCTGAGAAAACCAGGAATATTCATATTAAGGAACTACAGGCAAGTGTATTAATCTATATTATCTTACAGATATTATTAACAAAGGTTCAGTACGTTTCACTTTTTCTTTTACGTCTTCTGTTATTTATTAAATTAAACATCTGCCTTATTCTACATGTATATATGTACTAAAAAATATCCGTCGTTTAACATTTAACGTGTTAATTAAGATAAGTCATAATAATTATAATGTCAAAATTTGAAGGATTTTTTTTTCTGTTTAAGCCTTGTAAAACGATATGGTGAAGGTATTTGTTTTCCCCATAGGTTTTAGTAAAATATGTTTAAGTAAGATATCTTAATTATTGATAATATTGCAATCAGTCTAAAGTTTCATAATTAGTAACAATTTGATTTGATGTTTTGCAAATAATTCAGACATCTACAATACATGCAAATGGAAATTTGGCCAATATAACTAGTATAAGAAAAAGGAAAGAATTCTTACACAAGTAAAATTCAGAATGCATCATGCTTTTAAAGCAACTTTTATTTTACATTTGCTGCAATGAAACCACAGCATCAAAAATTCATTAACAATAAAGATGAACATATTTTTTCATAGTGTAAGATATGATTATGCACTTTTAATAATATTTCTAATTTTTCAAATTTCAGATTGATACAACAGATAAGTCCATGGCATTCTCCATTTACGGTATGCTTGTCGCATTTGTGTTCATTCTTGGAACCACAACAGAAATATCTGAAGCTAGATGCAACAAAAGATTTATCACGCATGTCATTCGGAAAAGAAACTGTTATCCGAGAGCACTGTTATCTGTCGCCTGTCTTGGAACATGCACATCATATACAAAACCATCAGTGGACAACCCAGGGTCAGTCGAACGTTTTTGTGAATGCTGTAGAGAAAGTAGTAGTCGCCAGGAAACTGTGAATATGATTTGTTTAGACGAAGCCACGCGAGGACTGACGAATATTTCTCTATCTGTTATGATTCCGACATCCTGCATGTGCAGACCTTGCTCAGTATTACCCGATACCATAGTGCCAGCGGAACAGCACATATTTCAACATGCAGGAATCAAACGATCTAAGTCAGCACAGAATGTTAAGAACGTCGGATTTCGGATAAATTCGAAACATTTAAAAGATCAGCAAGAGAAAAATCGACATGACAATCTCGTTTGATAAATTCTTTTTAACAGTGCGTTGTTCATATATATTTCGGTTTGGTATTTTTGGATAAAATGACGCCAGTTTTAATTTTAATTATTATCTAAAATTGATATAAAAATATTCATCTATTATATGTTTATCAAACATTAATTGTCTGAAGACATCTGGCGCTGTGTTTTCCTCTCTTTTTTCTGTATATACAACGAAGTAGTGTAGATAAGGTTTTTTAAAAGCAGTTTCAGTAAAGTTTGGAATGATTTTAAAAAGTGTTCTTTTTTAAATTGCAAATATTTGTTTTGTGCAAAGTCACATTTTGTACACATGCGGGTCGTCTTTACCCGGGAATTACAAAACACTGACATAATAAAAGCATTCTTTTTCATCTGTATGGGGTTGTCTAGTTACATACATAATTTTTAAATATTAAAAACATGTATTTTGTTCAAAATGAAAATTATTTTCTTCAAAATAATGAAACACATTTTTACAAAGTTGCAACCAAAGGATTTGTTCATATTAAATAATTTACAACAGGCTGTCTTTCAGTGTTTGAAGGATGCGATTTTCAGATTTTTAAAAAATGTAAACAACAGCTTATTTGTATCATGGTATATGCATCAGTAATACGGTAAATGAAAAATCACAATTCAAAAATTTTAATGCATAAGTCTCGCATTTTAATTCATTTAAATAAAACTAACTCATTGATCGATCAAAAGTATCAAACTTTGTCAAAAAACATTTATATTTTATTTTTTTATATTGAGACAGTTACATAAACATTTTCATTACTCTATCATTTAAGTGCCAAATTTGAGAAATATCAAGATAAGTAAAGCGAGGCATACTTCAAATCCAAACAGAAAAGAAGAAAACCTAACACAATACTTTTTAATGAACTGTTGTTCTTATACTTCTTTAATTAGTATCCTAAGGATATTAATCTTGCAGTGAATAAGACACTTTTTAATCAACATCAACAACACGTCTAAGTCCATCGTCATGAAAATTTTAGATCAATATTATTCATTGTGAGCATGGGTGATAAAACTCATCTATGTAAATATTATTGTATTCCTACAAAAAAACTCTGGGCATTTCCGAATAACCGAATACCATTCCTCATGATTACCTTCAAAGAAAAAAAAACGGATTTGCAGATCATGGATTCATTTATTTTAATTTCAAATCGAAGTTTACAAAGAGAAAATGAACGATTGCCGGAGGAATATACGTACAGAGGTGAATATCTGAAAGAATTAATATCTTGTTGCTTATCGACATTATTGTTTATTAGTTTAGGTGCAGCTTTAAAATCAGTGTACAGATTTTTGTCGAAAAAACACAGAATTACTTAGATAACTATGATAAGAATTATGCATAAAGAAACTCGAAAGCTATTATTATAGTGTATTTATTGCTCATTTAAAGTTACATTTTTCTTGTAAAATGATCCTTTACAAATTCATATTTTGCTGTTTAGATGTTTTTAATAAATATAAATAAAGATGGTTTAAGAAACGTGTAAAACCACATTCTTGTATTTTATATAATGTAAATCTCAAAATACTCAATTCATTATCCCCAGATTAATGACCTAAGATCCATGTTGTGCAAAATGCAAGACTATCTATGTTTATAAACATTCATATATGCACGATTATCAACAAATTGTGTGAAGATTTACATTTATTAAAGAGAAGAGCGCAGACCTGGCGTTATATACGGCGAATAAAACATAAAACAAGGTAGGCAATATTCCATATCAATTTCATTTGAACTTGTCTAGACTGCGCAGATGGCTTACTTCAACTCAATACAGGGTTGGTAGATCTACCTGCCGCTTCGTTGTCCACATGAAAAGGTGCTGATGAAAGAAGTGTACTATTGTCAATTGAAACTTTCCTGTGGTAAGAGACGTGATCGTGAAAATCAAATCTTTTAGATGCTCTATAGTGCACAAGGTAGCACGGTGTACAGGAGAAACTATAAAGATTATTTAAAGAACCTTCATTATTTTTTATGTTTATATAATTGTTTAAAGATAAGGTCACTTAAGTTCCATATCTTATACTAGTAATTGAACAATATACTCTAATATATTTTGTTACTGCCAGTAATGTTTGAAATGATAACTTGATGGTTAATATAAATGCGGTTCTAGTTGGTAACAATTAAAAGATAATTTCCCTCCTACATTTTCAGTTGTTCTTTTTTATTGTCATTATATAATCGCTCTTTTGCTGTTTTGCATAACTTTACATTACAAGAAATGATCAATACCAATTAATGATTAATGAAATTAAAATTCTTGACCTAGATCTAAAATTAAACATCTAACGATTAAAATTAGGTTTGTTAAAGCTCTTAGCAGATCATATAATAATTGTCCAGAAAAAAAAACTTCAAAACATCAAGATCAAAATGGGCAGTCCATTTATTGTGCCCCAAAAGCGTCGATTTACGAATAATGTGTTGGTATCTGAACGCCGATAAGATTGTTCAAATTGATAGTGAATTGATACTTAAATGTAAATGAACCATGTTGTTTTCTTACAAAACTTACAATCTTTAAAAAAAAATATCACAATTTATAAGATTAAAACAGTTTGTACTTATTAATGGAGGTTGTCAACAATGTTTGAAAACTCTGTTAAGGTGGTTTAGTACACCTTGAAATATTTTCTCAAATCTGCAGAAAATTACTGGATTATGATAGATATCATAATGGATAAGAAGTCTTTAAGTCAAATTGGCAACATTTGACTCAGTAAACATGAACAAAAGCTCCAGGCGGATTCGAACTCATGATCTGCGGTTCAGACGCCTAATACTTTAGCCACTTAGCTACGACGCTGTACAACCGAATCGAATCGAATGATATAAACAGTTTAACAAAATATTTAAATCGCCATCTTGTGACGTAGTGTCTTAAACAGTATAAGTTTGAGTGTAGTGAGGTACTTTAAACAGAAAAAAATACAAGATAATGATTCAAGAGAGACTTTAATCTAACACAATTATCAATGACTTTAAAACCGTCGCTTACTTAATCGTACTCCAAACACATGAACATGAGTAATTTGTCAATAACATCCTGTAATTCCTATGACAATTCCACGTCACGATATATCTTTAATTGCTTTTTACCGTGAAAAAAATCAGACAATATGCAAATCGACCCTTGTATCTTAATCCGAAAAAAAGGAACTATGTAATAAAACTAATAGGACCGTGTTGAAAGTTCAAAGAGGAGAGAGATTATGGAAATTAGCTATTTGATGAAACCTTTGTTTGAATTTGCTGCGACGATCCTTATATTGTATTTTGAAATGAAATGGTATTAATTACTTGCTATGAGTGCCAACAGGTGAAGTGTTTGAATAGGGCACGCTTGCAAAACAGACGCGTGAAATATAGTACAAAAATATATACGATGTTGAATGATTTGTTCTAAACAGAGGATATTGCAAATCGCTAGGGGTTTTACGAAAGAGAAACATGTCTGAAGCATCCGTTGTTGCAATGAGGCATGAACTTCCAAAGCTCAGTTGCTTTAGAGATAACCAATTTCAATACAACTTTGGTTTGGTGGCGTTTGTCACGTAATTAACCTTTTGGTTTTATATTTGATTTGACTGTATCATATATTTTTAAAAAGGGTTAAAAGGGCATGGTCATGATTTTGGTCAAAATTATTTTTCCGATTTTAATATTAACAATGCTTCAGAAAGGCATTTTAAATAGGCAACTGAAATTTGAGTGTCATTTGTTGAGTTATAAGTGAGTTACAGAGCTTGAAATTCTTCGTTATGTAAACAAAGCGTTTGTTTACATTTTGAACGTTGAAGTAAAAATTTCAATTTTAAACCTGAAAAGAATGTATTAAACATTAGGAACTGTTTAGCTATGCTTAAAATGAATAAAAAGATAGGCAAATAAGCTGGAAAAAGATTTGTTACCAGTATATTTAACCTATGTAAACAAAAACAGGGCACGAGCCTTGTTTACATGACAAAACATTGTGAGCCCTGTATCTTGCTTATAACTCTACGAGTTACTCTCAAATTTTTTTTGATCATTATAAATGCATTTCTAAAGCATTGTAAATAATGAAAACATTAAAAAAGAATTTAAGCAAAATCTTGACCATATCTCTTTAAAAATGCTACCATGTCATATTTTACTTTGAATTATATCCTCTCTATTAACATTCATATTAGTTACTTTGTCAACTTCCCCTTAATTACCTGGGTTTTTTTTTTTGTACATAAAAGTGGAATGTTTTGGTACGCACATACAATTATTATTTACTTTTAAATAATGCTGCTTATGAAGACTTCATTCTTGGTTTTGATTTGGAATTTCACAACGAGTTTGGCACTTATTCGAGTGCTTTTCCGGTCTGGTGTGTGAACGTATCCTGTGATTCATGTATCGTTTGGTCGACAGTTACATGATTAATACATTTAAACATGGTTTTCAGAGCCTACCGAGCCTCTTCTTGTTTAAGGCATTACGTTTATTTTTATTTGGTTTCCATTAAATACGATTCACATATACCGTTCACTAATACTTTGTATATAGGTAATATTTGTGACCTTTTACAACATCTATTTTTTCATCACTTTATAATATGCTACTTCTAAAAGATCCAATCATTTCAAATTTGTTTAATCGTGGTGCAAAGTGGGATTAAAATTTGCAAAAGCGGTAAACGCATGATCCGCGTGATAAAAAAATTGAAACCTTTTGACAAAATAGTTGATCTTTAGATGGAATGTTTTCGTCATTACGGGGGAATTATCAGCTTCGTCAAATTTTACAAATTGATATATGTGGGAATACCTAATGTGACCCATTAATAAAAAAAGATGTAGTGACCTCTACACAAATCATCGTTATAATTTATAGTATACTACCGGAAAAAAGAAATTGTGCATTATAAAACTTAGCATGATTTTTCTATATCTATTGTTTGTATTTTTAAAATTTAAACAATCGATAATGGTAATGTTTTTGACAATATCGGATGGTAACCGTCCCGGTGCACGGTCTTTTCATGGTTAGTGATCAGTTGTTTATTGAAGAATTTGTACGCACGAGTTTTACGGGGCCAATACTGTTTGGAATCAGAACTGTAAAGGATTTGTTTAAACTTTTTTTGTTAAGGAAATCACTTTAGTTTCAACAAAATTTACCCCTATGTCATGCCACGACTCAACGAAAACCAACGTAATCATGCGGTTAAGATGCTGCAAGCTGGAATGGCACAAAATACTGTAGGAAGACAGTTTGGAGTTCAATGGAACACCATCCAGTCATTATGGTGACGTTTTCAACAATCTAGCAACACTCAGGACCGACCGAGCTCTGGGCGACCTCGTGTGACGTACGTCAACAGGACAACCACATTAGACTTGTACATCTGAGAAATCGTTTCCAGACAGCAAGTTTAACTGCCCGTAGCATTCCAAGAACTGTGTGTAATCGTCTGCGCGAGCAAAACATCAGACCAAGACGTCAAGCGGTGCGCCTAGTACTGCTTCAACGTCATCGTATCGCCAGACTAGCGTGGTGCACACGACATCTGCGATTCAGAGTACAGGAATGGGCCAAGATTCTGTTCACTGATGAATCCAGATTTCATTTGGATAGCAGTGACTGCCGTTGTAGGGTGTATTGTCGCGTTGGGGAGCGTTACAAGGACACTTGTCGGACGCTTGTGTTGTGCAACAGCGACAATTTGGTGGAGGTAGCGTTATGGTGTGGGGTGGAATATCAGCACGTGGAAGGACCAAATTGCCAATTGAAATCTCACCGGCGTACGCTATCTAGATAAACTTATTCAGCGTCATGTGATACCCTTCATACAGAGACATCAAAATCACATCACTCTGCAGCAAGACAACGCAAGGCCACACGTTGCACGTGTAGCCAGGGACTTGTTTGTTCAACAGAATGTCAATGTCTTGCTTTGGCCAGCTGTTTCCCCCGATTTGTCGCCGATCGAGCACATCTGGGATGAAATGGAAAGACGTTTACGCCGTTTACCAAATCAGCCAGTGACATTGGCTGATTTAGGCCAGGCTTTAACCAACATCTGGAAAAACATCCCTCAAGCATTTCTGAACACTTTAGTGGCATCAATGAGGTGTCACTGTCAAGCATGCGTGAACGCAAATGGTGGTTACACGCGTTATTAAGTTTGTTAATTCAATTTCAAATATCAGTGACTTTTGAGTGTGCTGAAATTGACGTTATTCGACGTTGACATTAATGTGTTATGAGATGTTGTTACGAATACATGTGTTAACAGTATTACAAAAAATAAATCTGTTCATTGTGATTTTTAAACGTTTTTCATATATTAAATAATGCACAGTTTCTTTTTTCCGTTAATATATAATACTAAAGAATTTTTTATGAAGAAAAAAAAACCTCAGTTGGACGATCGCAGACAACAGATGGTCCAAAGCGTTCACTTTCACATTAGGATGAAAGAAACTATAAACCTGTTAGCACTAAAGAAGAGCATATACCTAGTATTCACAAGACGAAACGCTACCATTCAGTTATAAAATATAATGTTAAAAGTCTTAATTCTTTGTTCTTTTTTTCGAATTCCGGAAAAGCTAGTTCGTGTCTCTAATAAAAACACACAAAAAACAAACTATGAGTTTTTTTTCACGTAAGTCTTGGTGTTAGAACCATTGTTTCCAATAAAGCATTTTTTTGGGTGTGGGGTGGGGTCATTCAAATTTACACGTCTTATACAAATGTATGTGCATGCGATGGTTAAAACAAATTTAAGCTGAGAAACTCCGCCATTCAGTAAACTGAAAGACGACTTAAAGAAGATTGTATGTTGACAGAAAGGCAGGAGTATGCCATTTCGGCAACTTTTTAATCCTTTAAGTTAATATTCAGTTGATTGAATGACACAAGTTCATACTGTAATTTGCTGCCAATCTACAGTGGACAGAACGAATGTTAGATTATGATGTACAATGAATTTGATGTTCCTTAATGTTTCATTTATATTATGGCCTCTTGATTAACGAGGGCCTGAAATAAATGGATGCAATGATTTACACAATCACATATACAATTTAGTATGTGCATTGATTTAAGATGAAGGAATTCTTCAAATATTCTTACATTTTGTCACGATTGTATTGGTTTTGTATTATACCTCAACAATTGCCTAGTTCATTATCTTGCAGTTGGAGATTTAACATTTAAGACAGTTCCTCTTGTTATGATTTTGCAGATATACAAATGGTTCAATACTTTTGAATAGGTCTCATGTCATAATTAAAGAACAACTATATATATAAGTAACACTGTTGTGACCTTGTTAGATGAAAATATATTTATTTTTACACAGTACAAAAGATTACTATGGTGTAAGAGAACATTAAATCGGGCAATTTGTGTTGTTCTTGTGTCTCACGCTTTCCACAAGTTCAATTTTTGGGTTATCTAAAAACGTAATGAAAGAGGTCTTATCAATTTTCATTCCAAGAACATTTAAGAAATAAAATGTCATGTTTGGAGGTATATGGCATTGGGGATATAAAAACGGGTGGTCATGTGATAAAAAAAATCTGATCACGTACCAACCCGTGTTTACCGGTATAACCCAACAGTCATTCAAAAAATGATACATTATTTCTTAATTTACATTTGTTGCAAATAATTGCAATAACATTGCTAGAGCTTCGTACTTTTTTTTGTTCGCGAGGGTGTTAAGGGAGCGTATGAGCAATTTAGCGTCTTATTTTGACTATTATATTAAAAATCGTGAAATTAAATAACTATTTTGAATAAGATCAAAAACTTAGTATTATCCTGTAAAATAGATGGAAACGCAATAAAATTAAGTAGTACATTACTGCCACATTGGTGCATTATCACGTGACAACTATAAATAGTTTACGTATATTCCTTAACATAAAATGAGATAGAACAACACTACCCCGGTGTTTCTAAAATAAAATAAACAATCAGTAGAAGGCAAAACATCTCAGTTTAATCAAAACCGCTGCTAGAATTCTGTTTTTGTAAATTAAATATTAGTTATTCACCCGGGTCTCGTAAAACCTTTCCAACTTTTATAAAGTTTGCACGGAAAAAGTATGTTGCATCAAAACAACACACAGCATGGGATTCTAGCAGTTTTCAATTTAAGCATTGATAAAACTAACTAATCAAATTTACATACCTTTTAGCGAATTATTGATAAAACTAACATCTCTCCCAGTATTCTTATGTTCAATTCTCAATAAATCACACCACAATACTTTATCAAAGTTATCAGATTTGTTATATTTTGAATATGTTTACAATGCTCTCCAATTAAATTCACACGAAATTCAACTTTAAGTTATGACGTCATCAATGTGTAAATCCACGTAATACAAACTAATTTCTGGGAAAAAATTAAGTATATTTTAATTGTTTTTGTTCTACGTTTCGTTGCTTAAATATTTGAATATGTAAATAATAATTTGCGATTTCAAGGAATTACATGCAACTCAGATTCCATATGCTTCCTTAACACCCCTGCGTTGACCTAGAATAGTTCTTCAATTTACATGACATAACAAAAAAAAAAATAGTTTAACAAAGTTGCAAATATTTGACTAAAACAGTATAAAAAAGAATATAACACTATTTTTACAAGGCAACACTTTTTTTTATTATTATGAAGTGAAATATGAAAGACATCTTAAATGAACAAACCGATTGGAGTTAGGCTAATTATTACTGCGTCTGTTTAAGTTTAGGTCGCGGAGCGTTTGGAATGAAAACAATGCGCTTTAAAATAGAGGTACATAGAAAACAAAGGAAATCATATCGCAGATTTATATTTAAGAGCATAATGTTTTGCCGCGAAATTTTTGACAAGCTGTTAACAGAACAAAACAGGCAAACTAGACAAAAAAGACAAAAAAAACCCACCCAGACAAATAAAAAACAGAAGGTATTGAATTTGGCATTGTAAACAGGGGTATCGCGTTTGTGAATTTGAACGGGATGCGAAGAACAAGTCAGACATTAAGTACATGTGTTTTCTACTTTGATTAATTGCGATTGTAGAATTTTCAGTGACAATTTGTTGTACGATGTCGACCCATAAAAGTGTATATCGTTACCTTGAGTTCACATTAATTGCCTTCAACTTTTCTTTGAGGGTACACCTAAATCTTGGGCTAGGACGTGTTAATGTGGGAATAATCATTATATAAATGACGTATTCGCTCATTAACCAAGACGACAGCAATTCAAGGACTTGGTTATAGCTTTACTGTGGTGACATTGAACTTGCCCTGAACACATCCCTTACAGGTATAATTTATACGTTTTTGCACTTGTTTGGGCAGTCTCATATGTACTGCTTTTCGATTTTTGACACCTGCAAGGCTATATAGAGACTAACAATACAGCATTTTATACAACCACAGGATACATGTACAATGGGAAATCAATTTCAATAAGCATAATTAATATAATGAACAATGTGTTACCTGACAAATACAAGACCAATCATGATAATTTATACCACTAGTGTTGCTTAACGGGTGTGTCGAAGGATAAAAGACGAACAATACTCATCTGACCTACAAAAAACCTATCCTTTTTTTAATAAACACGATCTTCTCTGGGATTTTGCAAAACTTTTTTATTTGTTCTTTCCTAATTCTTGTGTTCATTGTAACATTCAAATACCCATTAAAATTAGATTTAAAATCCTGTGAAGTAGATAATGTTTTTCTTGCTAGATATGCTTCAATCAGTTCTTATATATAGACTCAAAACTAACATTATGGAATACATGTATGTTATAGAGACCATATGATTTATCTCAGTTCTTTTCATAGACTTAGTATCTTTTACAAATGTTTTAATGTCTTAATGTATTTTAGAAGGAATTTACTGAGGCCCTCATCTCTTGCAACTCCCTTATTATTTCCCCTAATGTTAAAAATTATACTATCTTATACATGTACATTATCTTTCTGGGAAATAAAATGGAGAAAAAATTGATCTGATTAAAAAATTGAAATACCAAACAAGGGTAAGACGTTGAATTAGTTTTGTTCTGGCATTGTTTCATTTTGTTTTTTATTAACATGTGCATGTTTATTCCAGAAAATAAATGATATAAATATCTGATGAATTTGCTAGATCGGTTTCAAATAAATGTACCCCCCCCCCTTTAATTTGTCAAATCGGTTAATGTTAAACGTTTTGCTTTTTAATCTTTTCAAAGAAAAACTTAAGATCTATCTTCATGGTTGCATATATATTCTTCGTCAAAGTACTGGTGTATATTTTAAGAACCAAAGTCTTACCATAGTTACGAATGTGATTAAGATTTATGTTTTTGTTTTTAATGTTTTTACAATGCGTTAGTAAGACATTTCTAATAGTCAGCCAAAAGTTTAGTGTCAGCCGTCGATTTATAAAGGTAGAACCTACAATTGTTTGGTTATGCAAAGAAATCTTGGGTTTTGTTTTGTTTGCATTTTGAATGTTGAAAGAAAAATTCTAGGTTTAGACCAACATTGAAAATGACAAACGTCAGGAAATCTGGTCATAACAAACTGCCAGACAGAAAAATAAGCTTTAAAACGAATTTTTCAAGCATTGAACTAATGTTACCAACCACATGGCACGAGTCATGTTTAAATAACAAAGTATTGTATGATCTGTATCTTAAAACTCTACGAGTGACGCTTAAAATCAAGTTTACCATGTTAATGCATTTTTAAAGCATTGTAAACAATGAACATAAAAAATAAAATTTCACCAAAATCTTTACCCTGCTTGAAGGTAAAGATTTAGTAAATAATAGGTGCCAATAAATTGATAAAATTCAAGATAAAAATTCTTTCAACGATGTTTCAAAATTGTTTTAATATGATGTATCATCCCTTAATTTTTTTGGAAAAAACCCAATAAAAACTGTCATTTCTTATAAGATCTGAAGGAAATAAGTAACAAATCTCGAAGTTTTGTTTATTTTTCTGACCAATTATATATATATATATATATATATATATATATATATATATATATATATATATATATATATATATATATATATATATATATATATATATAAAGGTTCCATAATGCCTGCATTCTCTCAAAAACATGCTTTTGATCACCTCTTTAAAATGATTTGAAATGACGTCAAATGCACATATGCATCAGCATTACTCCCCCCCCCCCTGATTTTATATCAGATATCAAGAGTTTATTTTTTTTTCTGCATAATAACTTTAAATCTTTAAAATCTAAAATCTATAATTACGTCATATTGGTTTTACCATCAACACTTTGGAATCCTTTACGAGATCTAATTTAAGGTCAAAGTCTAGTAAATGAAAAGTAGCTATAGCTTAGGAAACTCCAAATAAAAATGATAAATAAGAGGGCGATTAGAAATGAATTTTGTGAAGTTGATGTTAAACACTCGAAAAGTTCAGAAAGATCAACAAATAAAGATGACCTCATGCATTTGTTTTGAATAAATAAGAACAAAAAGGTTAAGTTAGAATCTTTGAATATATTGTGTATTGGAATCAAAGCAGACAACCACTATACCTTGTGTTCTATTTTTGTGCGTCAGGAAAAAAAATGGCGCCGTAGTTTGACATCATGACTGACAGAAATTTGAAATATCTGACTATTAACGCTTTAATTCTTTTTTGTCAACAGATGATTGTTATCTTCCTTTATTTTCCTAAGAAGGATAAAATGTCACCAAATAAGTATTGTTCTATTAGTCAGAGTGATTTGGTTTTTTTTCCAGAGAGTCAGAATTTCAAAATAGATTGTTGTGTTATTTCTAATTAGTCAAAAGCGTTTGGGAGGAGAGGTATATTAACTAGGATATAAGGACATACTTGCATTTTAGTAATGTCTCAGACAATTATCATTTTTTTCTAAAAGTTTTATGACTACATTTTTCTGTTAAGTATTTCAGTTGGTTGATTTAAATAGTTTTCTATGCCCACAAATTGAAGGCAACTTAATGAAGAGATATTATATATAAGGATGATATATTGATTTTTTACTGTAAAGAAATTTAACGATCAATAAATAAGTTGACAAATAAGAATACATCGATACATGTACTATACTGTGAAATATTGTCGGCCTAAGATTATTATTTTTTATCCGCCAAAACTGTTTTATATAGTGAAAATTATTATACTGGTTCAAATTTTAAAAAAATGATCAATGCGATTCGATTTAAGGTAAATCTTCGATTATCAATGTCATTTGGGTGATAATTTGTGAAGACATTTTGTTCCCAAAATCCATTTAATAAAAGAAATATTCAATATTAATCCCAGTAGATATGTATTTTTATCTAACATGTTATGTAAATTGTGATATTGTGATCACGTATCTTATTAAAAAAAATTAATCAGCATTTTAATACGAAACAAAGGTTTACCATATTAGTGTCTGTTTTAAAAATACACTCATGCTCTCCTAAATGTTCTCAATTTTTAAACTTTGCTTTGTCGCTCTCAGTCATAAAAACAAAACACAAATTTCCAAGAAAATATTTAATTGAACAAGTTTACATAAAAAGACAAAGACCGTCGATACTGAGTATGTGTCACGTAATGTTAGTCTCGCACAATGTGCCCGCACAATAAAAATCCCACGCATTCCTTTTGGTGTCTCTTGAATTCCAAAGAAGACATTAGTAGTTTTATAGTTCAATGAATATAATCAAAGCTATGTACAATGCTAATCTTTTCCTTAATTTTCAAGCTGTTCGTGACTTTGCATTTCTGCAAGAGGATGACGGGCTGAAAAAATAATAAAAATGATTTTATTGTGCCACTAATGATTTATCAGCTAAATGAATTAAAGTGCAATTGAAAAGCTAATTGACAAAGGAAGTTCTGCGTAGGTGTATGCTTTCACTTCAAAAGGCTTCTGTTTCTTGTATTCATAAGGGGCGGAAAAGAACACGATTATATCAAATCCATAGAATACTATTGCTCCATAAATACAATGACAATCAATAATTAAAACTATCTTGATATAAGATTCGTATGTATAATCCTTGTATGCAGAAGGCTTATGAAATGTTCACCTAATTGGATATTGTTTATACTTACTACAGTCACATGTTGCCGGGCAGTACTCTTTGAGAATCAATTGGTCCTCGGACATGCAATCCTCTTGAGTGACCAACTCACAAAAGTCCCAATTTTCGTACATCTTTGGGTTCACACAGTCCTCTGAAGAACATAGAAAAACCCACCGATATGATAAGGAAAAATATTTAAATAACTTAATTATTTTGTAAAGGTTAGGTAGAAAAAAAATTGAGTGTCAACTTATCTTTCATCTGCATATTTGACACCTTTTTGAGTTTTTGTATCTTAACCATGACAGGGCTAGATTTACCAATTATCTCCCCCCTTCTTTCTACATGAATTTTTCCCTTAAAAACATTTTATTCCTATAAGGCATTTCAAAGGAAATAACTGCCACAATGTTTCTTATAATATGTATTTAAATCATGTTTAATTCAGTAAATAGACTAAAAACTAATATCATACAATTCCTAAGGCTTCTGTGTTGATATGAATCAGACATGCAAATACTTTAACTTGTAAAAAAACATATGATATTTTGTGTTATGCGCCAGGAACTAAATCAGAGAGAACAAGTGGATGACATCATGGAAAAAATGTTTTTTACGTGCAGAAAAGTGATAAAAATCTATGATTTAATTATTCCGTACAACACAGTGAAAGAATATAAACAATAAAAATGAAATGAGACTGATTATAAAGGAGCTGTTATGAAACAAGGAATGCGATATTAGATTGCTGATTTATCACCAAGAACGCTGTGAAACTTCAATAACAGGAAAGTTTTTAGAATGTCAATAGCTCTTCATTAGCCACGTGGGTTTTCTAAATACTGTCATTATAGATTCAGTACACCTAGGGCAAACAAAAGAGGAATAAGATATAATCAACGTGTTAAATGCAGTTCTATTTATGTTTTAAAATACGGTGAATATTTTTTTCAGACGGAAAATAATTGTCAATGGGATTTTTTAATGTTGCAATTAGCATTCAAAAGTACAAAAGTCCTTCTTTTGTGAACTAAAATAACTGTAGATTCAACAAATGAATAAATGAACAATAACAACCCCCTATAAGTCACGAAAAGATACTTCATGTCGAATTAGAAGACTCTTGTTGAGAAAAAAAACCCAATTAAATCGAAAACAATCAGAGATTCAGATATCAGAAAGTGTTATAAAAAACATTGAAATGGAGATATACATTCAAAATCTTAATGTTCTATAGTGACAAAAAATATCATATCTCACCATCGCAATTTGGACCTTTCCCATACAAACACTGGCAAGTGCAGGTTGTATTATCAAGGGCCCCTGTACCAATTCCGGGCTTCTCGCAAGTTTTTCTGCAGTCTAAATAAAAATTGTTTACTTTGTAAGCAAACATATTTCTTTGGGAAAGACTACATACACCTCATTTCCTGGTTGGCATATTCCGTAAAGCTATATAACGAGTAATACGTAAATGCCTAGTCATATACATGTGCCTCTAAACCGATTGTTTTCAAAACATGAAAGTAACACAATGTATAAGTTAATAAAAGAAAAGCAATGTAGAGCTTTTATTTTTGGTGTCAACTGAATTAATATTTCTAATGATACCCTTAATCTTGAGTAATCAGTAAATGTATAATTTTTGTTTCATTTTATTCAAGATCTCCTATACCGATGTTTCCTTTGATCAGCTGAGTAGCAATCGATCCATCGTCATCTTTGTGCGGAAGCAATGCCTTGTCAACATCGGTGAATTGTACGCAATGAATGTATATCACAATACAGTATAGTTATATCGACCCGTGCTTGGTAACGAATGTAAGTACATGTAATAGTGTGTTTCTTTCGAAGAATGATTCACAGAAATAGTTAATTGTCACATTAGCACATCGCTTCTATAAAAAATTCTATTGGCTGAAGATCTTTTCAGGAGATATATCGTTTGGTAATTTTTCTATTATTTTTTTTAAATTCATTGAAGTTTAAAACTAACAGAATTTTATAGGAAATCTTAGTTTAAATAAAAACTGAAATAATGTCGAAAAACACGTAAAGCTGGACACAAAATGAAAAAGATAATCAATTTTTTTCTACAGAAAGTTTATGTAATCAATTTTTTTTTTCTGCTGCTTTCTGTTTAGAGAAAATATTCCCAAACTAAAACTACATAGTTATGAATGGTCTCCAAATGTTGACTGTTAACAAATGAATTCCTTACAATTTAGCAGTTGATAAATTACAGTATGTTCAGTACCGATCAGACCAAACTTAGCAGAAAGTAACCCCCCCCCCCCCAAAAAAAAAATTTTGGATAGTCTAGGACTTTCTCTGGGTTTACTAGAATGGACCCAGAGTAAACCCCGATCAGAAGTAAACCCGTGAAGGAAGACACTACATGTGTATTTGGATTGTTCAAGGAACAGGAGTTACAGGCAGTAGGATAGTTAGATAAAAGATGGAACTGGTTAAAGTGCAAAAGTGGACCCCAAATGAAAACCCCAAATAAACACAAAGTAACCCCGAGTGGACCCAAAGAAACCCTGATTAGACACAATTTTTTTTAAAAAATCTTACCCTGAGTTTACCCCAAGAAAACACTTAAAGTAACACCCGAGATTTAGTGCGGGTCAACTCTGGTGTTAGGTTGGGTCTGATCGGAACTGTATAACGAAAAATCTTAATGAAAAATTGTGTCTCCTTGATGTAGCTTCATTTCAAAAATTTCTGGAACAGCAGGTCTAAATTTTGTATTTAGATCTTGTGATGTGCTTGATAATGGAGGCGGTGAAAACCACTGAAACATTACGGATACTCAACATTAAATAAGCAAAATAAATTTACCACAGTTGGCAGGATTTTCTTCATTGCACGAATCTGTAAAAAATCAAACAAATTCATTTTACATTACCGTTGACAATAAACCCATATACCACAAATGAATCAAACCAAAGGCGTTTGACTTCTTATCACCAGAATAATTGCCTTGTGACGTTTAATGTATAAAGCACTGCACAAAAACATTGTATCCCTTTATTACAATGAAACCAATTTCAAGCAGAATTCATTTAAATTGAAAACCATCGTCGGCATTAAAGGATTGACTTTATTTCTTGTAAGAGTACTCTTGTAATGCAAAGGTTTGTATTTTTCCCTTGTTTACAAATTGTTGCAGATGCTAATTTCATAGAGATCAATTGGATCAGTTCCAGGAGTAAAAACAGCAACAGTTAAAATATGTCACTTATATTAAAACCTAACCCCCCCCCCCAAAAAAAAAAAATAAATAAAAAAAATCAATAAAATAATTGATTCTCTGTCCCTATTTAAGTTCTGGGGTTTATAATCGAGATTTTCATTAGTTTCTTAATTAAAGAAGCATACTCTGACAATATTAAATCATTATTTTTAATTTCATTTTAAGATGCGATCTTGATCATTGTAACTAGCAGGATTTGAGTAAAATTTTATATTTCAGGCTGTCAAATTGGACGAGCGCGTGTTGCAATTATGCAGGGCTGTTTTTCCTTGGAGTTAATTTTCTGAATGCAATTGTAGTAAAAACAACTTTTCAAAAATGCACGAAAAAGATAATATGGATCGATAAATATTTGTTATGAATTGTTTTAAATTATATTGAAGTTCTTTTAAATGATAGGCACATGATGTTGTTTTAAGGAAAATTAACTATAAAACCGTTATCCTAACAAATTGGCAGACAAGGTTTAGTAACAATCAACAGTTTTCAGTCGCTGCGAGGAGTTCCATAAGAAGTTTGATATGTTCAAGAGTAGCTGCAAAGGTAGAGTACGCTTTTGAACCACCTTTATCATCAGCTGCAAATCGATAAACGTAAATAGAAACACAAATCAGATTAAACAATAACTCATTAATTTTGGGATGAAATATGAAAGATATCTTTAGATATAATATATATATATATATATATATATATATATATATATATATATATATATATATATATATATATATATATTTATATATATATATATATATATATATATATATATATATATATATATATATATATATATATATATATATATTAAGCCCATGATGTTTCCATTGGAACAGCAATAAAAAGGAGTGTAGGTTTTATAATAACTGAACCCTTTCTGCACCGTTTCGTTAATTCTTCGCAACACTATACTCTTTATCCAAGTTCTTGAATTTCAATAACGCCTTCGACATAACTGTTTCTCAAAGGTTCCATAATCGTCGAAATATATGTGATTATCTGTCTGCATCTGCAGGGTGTATTTCTTTTTGTGATTCAAGCGAAGTCTGAAAAATTTGTCTAAAGGATTACAATCCTATATTCATCTAAAATATAATATGGTTGCTGACAAGAAGATTGGAGTTTTTTTTATTCCATTTTCTCTATGTCTTTTATAGTGCACTGAATTATATGGACAACAATGTAACCATTATTTGATGTGCCATCCTACGAGTTTATAAAGCTTACAATATTAAACCAATGAATCACATTGCAAAAACTATGTTTAATCGAAATAAATATTCCCTATCTCATAATTGTGCTTTGGTGCACTCTATTATTTTAGGAACCTCTGCAGTTAAAGGATTTATGGTCTTGACTATGAGAGAGAGCAATATTATTTTTTAAACCTTCACCCTTTATGAACGGAATGTGTCAATTCTTTGCCATAAAATATTCATAAAATTCGAAAATGTATATAAATGAACAACTTTTTCTTTGTTTTATTGATTTCATAAAGTTTTACGATAAAACAAACATATTTCTTAATTTGTTCACAGACAAATAAAATCAATGGAAAAGTATTGTTCATGTAAATTTGTATTTTTTTTTAATAACAAAAATGTGTTTAATAATATTTTATCGCAAAGATTGTTAGATATGTTCAAATTAAACCAAACACATTTTCACTTTTGAAAAATATAAAATGAGTCAAATATATGATAAGTTGTGGTATATTACATTCTGAAAGGTATGCTTTATTCTGGTTTATTTTGATTGTTCATATGGGTACTTAATCACATAACACTTCTAACATGTATTTTTCTTTCTCTTCAGAACACATGACTGTACATAAAGAAAATTGTTTAAATACTAACAAAATTTTAAAAAATCGACTTTAAACAAAGATACAAATTAAATATCTTAAAATGAAATCTTAATGAAATCCATTTGCTAAATCTACCTTTGCATATTGATACAAACACATGAATTAACAACTGATATCAAATCTTAATATAAATTTAACAACTGTACCAATATAATACAACGATTTATTAAATTAACATTTACATGTAATTGTTGTAGACCTGAAGCATGCTAACACTCTACATATTTTTCTCACAACTTTTTCATGTGCATCCCGGTTGATGCCTTTTTCAAAAAGGAGGTTCGTTAAACGTAAACCCAAACTGTACAAATTTCTGGAATAAAAAATTCCGAAATAATTTAAAAACTTTGCTTCAATAAAAAATAGATTTATTTATTTTTTGATTAATAGATCTTATTATGAATAAATGTAAAATCATTTAAGACTTAAATTTAGAACAATTTGAAGAGGCATGATATCTTTGTCCATTCTTATTCTGAAATGAAAACGCCTGCCATGTAATTTAACACCAACATGTGCAGGCACGTAGCATCGTTTTTGAAAGTGGGGGGGCCAGACTCATCCAAAAAATCTTGACAAGCAAAAAAAAAAAAAAAAGGAAGAGGGGGGGGGGGGGGCTGGCATAGTATATAACTTCAATTTCACTCCTCATTTCCTTATTTTCATATCAATTTTTTACATACTCCCAAAAAAGTGGGGGGGCCAACTCTATGATAATTCAATTTTTTATATGTAAATTTTAAAAAATTTGTTGCTGCGAGAAAAAGTGGGGGGGGGGGGGGGGCCAGGCCCCCCCTGGCCCCCCCTGATGCTACGTGCCTGATGTGTATTGCAAATACCTTAACACAAGGAGTTCAAATATTTAACATTGAATTACAGCTTAGTGCAACATGCCCTGTCGTGTCAATGTTAACATTTTTTGTGTTGTGCAGGCCAAGTAAAATTTGATTTCGTCACACATAATGCTGGATATTGTTTCCAAATAAAAAATGATAATAAATAAAGACAATGTCTGTCCCAAAAAGACAGTAAAAGATTAATCTTCCTTGTTTGGAATGTCGGCTGCAAGTCAACCCATCCTCAGTTTGCCATCTACATATGTATTTCTATTTTTGCCAAACAGTATTGAATCTTTTATTTAATATTCAATGCAATATGTAACAAAGTATATATGTTACGTGTATAGTTTTTAGTATTTAAATAAGACCAAACGAGTACAAATAGATTCGTGTTTAATCAAAAAGTTGTCTGCTAGAACGTCTAATTTTGTTATTGATTAGTTTTTACACGGTGATATAAAATACGATTCTCAGTGCGAGGAACCTTAACTCTAACAGTTTCCATTCAGCTGGAAGATAATGTGCATTTAACAATTAATAATTTTAAAACCATATAGACGTATTAAAAAACAAAGCCAACACCTGTCATTATGTGGTCAATTTAAACGTTTATGCCGTTTCAAAATCATGTGTCATTTTTATTCACACTGTGTTCCTTTAATCTTAATGGTTCGTGGTAAATGAGTGATGTTTATTCAATAGCGCAAGAATATTGAAATGAAAAAAAAAACTTTTTTCAAACTATGCAATGCATTATATGTTTAAACTTTATTTCTATACGTATGATGAAAGGAGAATGAGTCGTATGTGCCCATAATGGCCAAGTAAACACAATAACATGTTTTCAAACCCTAATTTTTATCGACAGGCGAATTTTGATTTGAGAAAAAATAAAATGTATTCAAATTGCAAACGGTTTTAAAATTACTATGAAAATAGATATGCTTGTGATTTAAAGTAAATAGAAATATATATTTTACGTCATAATGTTCCTGCACCTAAAGCAAACTTATTATTTTTTCCTTTATCTTTATCTAAAATTTGAATAAATCATCGTAATGTAATTAATTAATAATTATTCATGCAGTTTGAAAGTACTAGAGTTTGCATAAATAACATTTCTTTCAGAATATGCGTTAAAATATTACGCTTATTTGGAATTACTCCACCAGAAACGTCGCACAAAATGATTTCAAATAAAAACAAGCTGTAATATTTTAGGTTCGGGACTTAAAGAAAGTTCAAGAACCCAAAGGAATTATTTAACATATAAAGATAAGAAATGATGTTCATAGTGTAAGTTTTTATAAGATTCAAAAGTGATACGACAGTTTGTGTTTAAAAAATAATCAAATTCACCCAGGAAGTTCAAATTTTTGTGTAACAAGAAGAAAATATCCAGTATAACGTACATGATTAAATTATAACTAAACGGACGTATATGGTATTGTTTAAAATTAGGAATTTTCCTTGAGGCTCAATTATTTTGAAAAATACACAACATTATTGATTATTTTATTGAGCCATAGTTTTCATTAACTCGGTTTTTCCGACATGACTTTTGATTTTATTTATAACAAATATATACAAACCCAATGGAAGTGAATGAATTAACACCGTTTTTATAACAAGCCAGTTACTAATAAGGCCTTGGCATTATTGACATAAATAGGTCGCTATATATGTATAAATGCTTTTAACAGTTAAGAACTAACTTTATTAATGAATATTTTTGAAGATTATGACCTTTATATTGAAGAATGTGGATTAACATTTTAGAAATCTAACGGTGATAGTTAGAACAGGCATGTTCAATGTCAAAATTTGCATTCAGTTCGACATTTTCTTGACATTAAAGGTCATTAGAGATGCAAGAGAATCCTACATGTTAACATATCGTTTCTGCAATTGAAAATTCACAAAGCTAAGGTATAATTATTTGCATACAAAAACTTTTTTTGGGGAAAACTTGTAAGAACATACGAACTAAGTCTCTTTTACATGATCAAGTTCAGTTGTAGTGAAAAAGAAAATATTCAAGGGACATGTTTTAAAATGGGACAAACCAGGTGAGTGTTTATTGATTAGCATTAGTAATTTACGTAAGACTATTAATACACGAGATGATTAAAGTCCTATAGTATCGTAAAAGTTGAAATCAGAACAAAAATCAGAAAATTCAGTCAATTATTTTCCAGAAGTTGTCTTTCTTTCAATAAGCTTTGAGAGTTGGTGATTAAACCTTAAACGTTATCAAATCAATATTGCAATTTAATATTTTGAATATCATACATAACAAACATGTATGTAAATATAAGTATAAAGATACCAATAAATATAACTTACCACACAGGCCGTCATTGCAAAATGGAGTTTCGTCTTCGCATTGTGTGCAGACCGGGCCTTTGCTAAAAAGCCTTTGTTTTTCATGACTGTAATATTGGAATTAAAAAAGATTGTCATGAAGACCACAACGAAGTTATTTTGAATAAAGAAAATAATTCATCAAATAAAAATGCATACTTTCCCTCATATATGCACATAAAAACATCGTATCTAGATTGACTCTCGCCGCAATTCCTTTTAAATGCACATCCTATTCTTCGTAATTGTGCATTTATTATCTACAAACATAATATTTATATGGATAAAATCTCGCACATATTATTATATAATTTGCAATACCTAATAAGTGAATGAATTTCAAATTTTGTTATTATTCACTTACCGTGAGAAAGTTTTTGCAGGCCTGAAAATCAAGACACATTTCAAATTCTGGAATGAAATTTTGTCCTTCCCTCAACCAATGTCCAATGACTTTTGTTATGTTACCATTAAAAGTTAATCCAACATTTGTTTGTTTAACTGATAAATGATGCAAATTTTCATCAAAAGTTTGTCTGCATGAGACTTTTTCTTTTGCCTCAAGGCTTAAAATGTTGTCCCAAACCTGAAAAAGAAAACGAACATTTATATAATTTTACAAAAGTAAAAAGTTGACGGGATATGGCGAAGATTGTTTACAAATTAAAAGACATAAATTCATTGTCACAATGTGCATTAATTACTTACTAATAGCTTCATATTTGCAATTTCATTCTGTAAACCCCGTTTTGCATAGTGTCTTCTAAATGAATTGTGTACTCGTAAAATCTTTTGTATTTCCTCTTGCTGGATGCAAATAACATTTTGTAACAATACTGCTGAAAGAACTGAAAAGTATAAAAACAACAATTCTAATGAACTCGGAAAATTAAACGAAATTAGTATTAATCTTCAATTTAAAGTTTAAAAATTGTTAATATATCTTGTACTTTTTTCCATTTTTTAGATAGGTTATACGAATGGGAGAAAAAAATATCTAAATTTGCTTTAAAACTAAATTGTAATCGACAAATATTTTCCTGAAGGAGTGTTTTTCAAAGCATGATGGAAATATAGGTTATTTGGTGCAGAGAAATGATCGATTAACACAATTAAAAAAAACCAGGGTAATTGGGGCCACACATATGAAAGTAAAGGATGTTGATCTTCTTTTCTCGTCCTGTTTCCGCATGTTGTCGTTAGCTACGACAAAGGCAAATCCTGCTTTAGATTATATTGATGCATTGATTAGTGAGATATACTATTTGAATAGGTGGATGTGGGTAGTTAAGTGTCAAATAATTATCTATATTTTATCTACTGAATGACACTTGATTTTTAGGTTCGGTAAAAGTAGTTGACATGATGAATTTTTTTTTTGCAATACCTGTACTAAACGACGTACGAGTTTTCGTTAGCAGTATAAATACTATTTGAATAAATAAACGCTAATCAACAACGTTATTAATCTTGAAATATTTTTTTTTCTTTCTTAAGGGTTTATCATTGGTTTTTTTTTTCGAAAACTATGAATATTTTTTTTGAAATAACAAATAGGATCGATGGATTTAAAAAAAAACAACATTACCCTTAAATGTTCTTATTAACAGTAATCAAATTTTTCCAAGTGCTTAAGGCAACTATATATACATATGAAAACACCAAGCAGCACCCAACGTCGGTTGAGACACTTGTTAAATACGCAATGTTAAGTGTTAACGGGGAAATAATTACACATTAGATCTATAAAAAAATGTCATTTGATGAAACAATATTAATGGTCTAAGATCCACAATCTAGTTTGAAAATTAAAAAAGTGTATAATCAATTGTAAGGGTACACTTATTAAAAAAAACTGATAAACTATTTAAAACAAACGAGGGAATTTCAAAATAAAAGAATCAAAAATTTAAAACTGTCTCATTTTCAAAAAATAATTAATTATAATTGAGCATCCGACTTTATTTACATGACAATTTGTGTATTTCACATACATCTGAACATTGATCTGTTTACAAGCCGATGGATGGTTTAAGCTAAATTCACACATCCGCGGTATTTGGTGTTAATGTCTTTAATAAGGCCTTTTGTAGGATTTCGCAATGGCAAAAAAAGTAGGATAATTGGGATATATATGTTATTGACGTTTATTTGCATCATCTAATGACTTTCAAATAAAGCCAATACCATGTTTCACGTACATGAGTGCCTAACAAACCTTCATAATTCATATTATTAGAATGTTTTGCAAAATAACATATATATGTTTGTTACGAACTATGCAACAACTAGGCGACTGTAAACACGAGTAAGAAAATTAACTTTGTTGTAATAATAACGATGCGAATTTTCCGTAAATAAAAACCAAAAAATAAAAAAATAAAAATAAAAATACCCGAACAATGTAGTCTGTAAATAAAGCAACAACAACAAAATTCAAGTTATAAGACATTATCTTGTTCTTTTATCAAGTGTTATCGCAGACTTTTGTAATAGTTATATAGTAACTCTCAAGTCAGTCTTAAGCATTGAAATCATGGATGTAATGCATTTAAATTACTATCCATACATAATTTATATTTCTCCCAATTTTATAGTTAAAATGAACGTATTGAAATTCAAATTTAGGTCAACAAACGTCATGTGCAGAGTATGAAATTAATTTTTCCATTATGACATTTTATATCGTAAAAACCAAACATCCCAAACTGAACAGCTTGTATATATATTTTCCTCGTATAAATAGACACTAGTATACAGTATTTAGTTTATCAAACAATCTTACTAATTATAAAGAGTGTACAAACTAAATGAAAAGTTCTGATCTTTAATGAATGCAAAGCATTAAATTTCTTTTTTCTGACTCTAAAATTTGTTAAATTGCATGAAAATAAAATTATCTAATGAAAATTAATAGTATAACTTTTTGTTTCTATTGATTTAATGTAAAATATGCAGGAATCGAAAGAAAGGGCATTGAAGAAAAGGCGTTTACCTTAACATGTTAAGCCTAAATGATTACCGTTAAAATATATATTTAAAAGAAAATTGAAAAAAATAAATATTGATGTTTCTTCATTGTTTTATAGTAAATGCCATTCGCTCAAGTGAGAAAAAATACGATCCATAAATTGCGTTCACATTTTATACGAATATAATAGACATGTCCCCGAAGCAATCTATCTTATTTAAATAGTTATGTAGACGTTACCAAGCAGGTATTGCAGTAATCAATTTAACAATTATTCTCTTTACAATTAATTGTTTAAGAGCTAAGACATCTGAAGTTATTAACCTCAACCGTGTTATAACTGAACAAATTAAAACTCACCTATTCGTAACATTTCCTACAACTAGACCTTTATTCACCGTAAGTTTATATATACTAATATAGGTATGTTCGTTGTGACAGCTTATATAATGACAGATTGGATGAAAACTAAATGAGGGCTTTCATCTAGTTTTCAATACAAGGTCAGTTCTGTAACGGTTGACTATTACTCCCACCATATCTGATATATATTTGTTTCATATATATATTGTGTTGAAAATTGCGGGTAATTTTTAAATATGTAAGTTGAACATGTTGAAATTCCACAACCACCCTTGTTATTTAATTTTTTTTTTTGAAAGGACTATATATGGTTTGAGTCCAAAATAGCCCCCTAAAATGAACATTGTCATTTTACTGTAATTCTTTGTTTTATTTGTACAAATAAACATTTGAATTTTTTTCATAATTTTCATTTTGATTTTAGTGCCCACAATTTAAAAATATGACATCATAAAGTTAACCTTTTCCCGCCATTTTCTCATTTTAAGCATAAAACGGCTTGTTTGAAACAGTTTTTCTTTAAGGAAACATTAAGCGACTGCTTGAACAAACAAAATATTTTCACCAAAGATGTATCTCTCCAATACTTATAAGTGACAAAAAGTTCGTTCTTGTTCAAAGAGTCGCTCTATATTTCCCATTCGAAAAAAGATAAGAAAAATGTCCATTTTTTGACTGATTTTCATTGAATTATATAAAATAGCGTCACTTCTGACGTCATATACTGCCATTGAGTGCATTTTAATAAAAAAAAAACAGGTGAAAAACATATTTTCTATCAACTCTTTTATAAAATAACACAACAATTTAATGTACCTGATTCATTTTAAAAATAGCGAATTATGGGGGCCAAATTTGACTTATATATCATATATAGTTCTTTCCACTCTAACATTTATAATGAGATCAAAAGACATATTATTTCATGAAAGTCTTTATCAAAGTGATTTGTTGTATGTTTTTGTTTTAGTAGAATTTTATAAAGCAAAAATATCATAAAAGTCAAAGATTTATTTTTAATTAATATATCAGTTGAATTTACAAAGCACACAAGTAACAGGATTAGATTGAGACTGTTACCTCTAATGATGCCCAATAATGTTAATGCATTCTATGTACAATATCTTTAAAAAACAATGTGTCCTACTAATTGCGTAAAAAGGCTGCTTTGATGTTTTATTACATTGACAATTATGCTTACAATTAAAACAAACAGTATAAAATAAGAATAATTTATTATCCATTGTTTTTAAAGAAATGAAGTGAACCATGTCTTGTCATTTCATTATCAACGTTTGATAATAATATAGCCGGGGTGGGGTGTCGGCATTAGATGTAAGACGAATGATTACAAAAAAATCTAAGTTTTAATGTTTTAAATGCTTCATGTAAATATTCCTAATAGCCAAACAGACTTTAAGTATCGCTGGTTGAGTTTTTGAAATGCGATAAGGAATATTGATAGGTTATTTTTCAATGAATAACATATTAAGTGGATCGGATAGCGGGCACAACCTAAATAAGTTATCTCCAAACATCATATCAATAACAGTTGTTTTGTTACATAGCTTTGTAATTTTAATATACTTCAATACGAGAATTTGAAAAAAAAATTAGTTCATAACACTGATAAAAGTAATGAAGATCACAAATCTTTGAATTATTCATCGAAATCACAATTCTTTAAAAAATATTTAAAGCTCAGATTATGTTCTATTCACACAGTCTTGATCTCTTAGAACAAAAAGCGAACAGTTTAGTGTAATGTTGCAATTGTTTACAGCAATGAATTATTGATTTAAGTATGTACTTTTATCTACATTGATATCTTAAAGTATTTCATACTACCTAAATTCTTTACTCCCTTTTAAGGACAAAAGATTCCGACATATTGTTCTACTTCTAGCACTAAGGAGCTTCCATGATAAAATATCGTTGGTTGATTATAAAATCAAAATCTATCATCAATAAAGAAATACATTTCAAATCTTTGATATGGCTGATAAAAGCATCATGATAGGAAATGATAGAAAATAGATAGTTTTATAGCATCGTTGGCATGAACTCGTAATAAAATCAAAGTACTGAAGAACTGGCGGGAGTTGATTTTGTCGATGTTTATTTATTTTAAAATCAACGATATGTTATTTTGCATGACAAGTACATGTATACGTAATTTCTAATTTGAATTACGCATATTTTTATAATATGAATTTTTGAACTTTTTCGACTAGAATGTCGAGAAACCTCCATATGAATCATGTTAAATAATATTTAAAGATAAAATTAATTCAATCAAACTATGTATCAGTGGTAGAAGTATTTCTCGAAAATTGTATGGATCCAAGCAATTTTGAACTCTAGTGTCGTTCAACCAAACGCTCGGCTGACACCGTAAATCTCCGACAAGGGTTTACGGAGACAGCCGAGCGTCGAGTTGAACGAGACTATATTGAACTCTGGCGTAGGAATACGTACGACTACAAAAATATTTAAATTGTTCGTACCATTTAAAATCTGACTATTTTTAAGGTATTTGTAAATAAGTTTCCTTGAAAAACAATGCTTTAGCATACATTACATCGAATTCATCAATTATTTTCAAGAACTAAGTCTTGTCAGGAGCAATGATTTGTGCTGAGGTCCAAACACTGTTTCATTTTCGGTTTGTCCGAGTGACTGCATAGGAGAGTTGATTAAAAATCAACTCCCAAAAAATAATTTGAGAAAAGCCTTTGAATTTGAACATTCAAGATAAGCTTTATAAACATTGATATTATGACATATGCCTTGATATAGTCAAAATTAAGGTTTGCACTGCGACCCCTGAACAAATAAATGGGGCCCGCGAGCAGTAAGATGAATGTTCAGAAATGATTTACTCATTTACTTCACCTCTTCGAGAGAAAAAGAAAAATATCAATAAAAATCCATCAAAATGTAATCAAGGATCACATATGTGAAAACATTCTAGTCTTTAGATCATCTCTTTCTTTGAATAATATAGTTCGATGATGTACTTTTGGATAGTTATCAAAGATATATCATATATATAAATGAACATGCAGGTTTTAATGAGATATGTCATCGTAAAAGTAACTTAGTCAGTAGGGTCAGAACCCGTCTCGTTGCCAGGCGCGTGCGGATCAACAGAACACAAACGAGACTGTGAAATCTCTGTGAATAAAAGTCTTGATGGATAAATTTATAGTTTTGGTATTAATTTCATTTCATACCTTTGTTTCATTTAAAATCAAAATTACAAAGACTCACCCTTGATAATCAAGATCAGTCTTTGTGATTAAGCTAGCCTAATGTTATATATATATATATTAAAAAAAAAATCAAGAAAAGTCTTAATTGGGTAGGAAAAGTATGTACTTGAAAAGTTTTTAGGGTCAATCTTGTGAATTCTCCAAACTCAAAAATTGAAATAAAGATCTGCATCACATATTCCGCATCCAATCTGTCATGTGCATCACAAAATTCATCCTCCACCCAAATTTGGTAAATATAAAACCAGAATTAAAAATGACTTAGAAATTACAATCAATTTTCTTTTTGTGTCGAAAATTATAACCTGCTTTTAGAGAAATGTCCTCTTCAGGGATCCATAACATGGTGTCTAAGATTTAGCGCCTAACTCCTTTAGGTGCATATGGTATGGATAACACGATTCATAATTTATGAAACATTTATGAAATAAAGACACAATTTACTTTAAAACAGTCATCACAAGACAACTTTAGCTTCCTTCTGCATCTAAAAAATTATTGTTTAGATTGATTATTTATATCTGATTGGTCCTTCAATATTCCAAGATGCAACATTATGCAAGTTTAGTAAGGTAAGGACCATACATGTATGCGACTTAAATATAAGACCTGAACCGCACACCTTTGCCTAATTGCATACCCCTCTCCCGACTTTTTCTTGGTGAGCTCAAAGGTTATTGCAAGAAACACATGAGTGAATTCACAGGGAATATAAATGTCGTTTTACTGAATGAATTAAAAAATGGTTTGCAGCTAGATTTTTTTTTTTTTGCTTATTATGTTTTTTTTATGGGTTTTGCCTACGACATGAATCATATCATATTTAAAAGTGTTTCATATTAATTCGGTAGAGAAGCAAAATAAAAGGTAACATTATAATTAAGCATTGTAAAAAAAAATAAATAATAATTCTCAAACAAATCTACGATTGCACATATTTTGGCAAACCTGTAAAATCCTCATCAAAATGTCAGTTTGAAATACGGAATCAAATCCATTAAAGCCTGAAGGGCTTAATGATAAATCTGATCACGCCACGACCGAAATTAACACCTCACAATATTCAAAAAATGATTCCTTATTACTTATATTTATATAATTTTAAGCCATCGTACGTTTAAATATTAACATACATGTATAAACAAGCAAACTCCGCTGGCGTCTCAATTTGGCGTCATTTGAAGTAATGGGTTATATATTACAAAATCGATATGTAGTATTATCACAGGCGAAGACACTGGAAAATATTAACATTTCATGAACATTGACTTTTAATGGCTTCAAAAACAAAACAGGTAAAAAACCGTAAAAACCAGGATAAGAAAATTTTAAGTGACTTTTGTGCAGGTTCTAAAACAAATAAAAAAAATCAATTTTAACTTAAACTATGAGACTGGATCACAGAAAAAAAAAGATGTGCCAGCATAATAAATTTTGGAATTTTTGAGAAAATAATTAAGGGGATACAAAATTAAGCAAGGAACTTATATAAGAAATGTCTACAATGTATATTTAGCAAACAAAAATGAAAAGTTAAAAGGAAAAAAAGGTTACAAATTCTAACAAAGAATTAAACACTATTTTAAGATGAGGGGAGTTTATGGGATGTAAAGACAACGTTAAGAAATTTGTGTAGTTTCTGGGTTTTTTTTAGCACCCAACGTTCGAAGTAGGTTTTGCATTTTTAACCTTAATTGAAAAATATGTTGCTAGATTCTCTGTCATTGTTTTAATCAAAAGACTGAATGATGTCATTGTGCATCAAAGCCATGGGATATGTGATTGGTTGAATAATTTATAACAACACCTGTCATCTGCTGGTTTTTCTCTAAGCCAACAATATAAAGTCAGAGAGTTAATATAATTGTGTTACCTAGTCTAGAGAGTCAATATATAGTATAATCTAGTAGATATGGTTGGTAGTTTAATCTTTAGCGAAATTCTATTGTTTTTTTTCCATATTTCATTTTTTATTGTCTCTTTGTAAGAGATCTCAAAGACACTTGGAAAAATTGGTCATTATTTTATTCTTAATTGCAGAGGACACCAAGAGACCAACTTTAAAATGGACACTTATTATGCTTTTTACGATGGTATGAAAAAGCTACAATTATCATTAAGGATCCGTCGACAAATCCAAAATATCCTTTTACATTTGGTAAAAAATATATGCTTATCAATACTAAATTGGCTTCTTTATTTAATGAGACCTATACAGTGAGTGTTTGCTCATTATATTATCACAAGGTTAGCGTCCAATTACAGCAATCGGGTTTATCAATACATCTTAACTTTACCATTTGCACCTTTCCAACGTATATAATTTTTGTCCCTCTCTCGCTCTCGCCCTCCTTCTCTCTCTCAAATACTCACACACTCTCTCTCTCTCTCTCTCTCTCTCTCTCTCTCTCTCTCTCTCTCTCTTTATGTCACTTTTTCTTTTTCTGTTTTGTTTTCGTGCAAGGCTTTAAGTGTCATTTTACATTAACCTTTCTTTTTAACAGCGTCAACAGCTCGAAGAAAAATAGCAATAATTGCCTTTGCGACACTACAAGAATCGTGCCTTAACGTTACAATCATGATGAAGAAACCTAATGTTACATAATACAGAGTCGCCATATATCTGTTTATATTCATGCCCGCTACCCATTCATTGACGTGCTCTCTCATGCAGTTTTCCGTGTTAATAAAAGAATATATAAAATGCGTTGTATTATACAACAAATTGAAACTTTTAAAAGGAAGCCTAAAGGTTATTTTGTACCTTTCTTGTAACTGGCAAATTTTATTTCTCGTGTATGTCACGTTTTCTGGTTGTTGAACATGAAATGCATGTTCAATATTGCGAAAGAATGAACAATCAAACACACTTTCCATTAATATATGTTTTTATAAGCGTCGAATTTAAGGATTATAAGTAATTTATTATAATTAAAAAATTAGATGAAAATGTTCAAAGGTAATGATAAATGTATTTTAAGGGTCCAATCCATTTTTAATCTTTCATCAACAGAAATATTTCTTTTTTTTATCTGTGGATTAGAATTGAATAAGCCAGTTGGTTTTTAAAAACTACTAAGATTGGTACTTCGCTTAATTTTGTGAATCATTCTTATTAAGAATGAATTTTTATTCGTTTTAATTCGTGATTTCTGACATAAAAGTAAAATCTGGTTTACAAAGGATACCTTTGGGACAAAAATTATTGAAAATATGCATATGTTGTTACTTCTGAACCATCAGATTCCTTAGTTCTGCACATCAAAACCAAAACATTCATGCTTACAAATAAACTAAATTCGCAAGACATTAGTTTCGTCAATTTATCTTAAACTGTTAGCTGCGGAACTGTATCTTCACGGGGAATTTTAGTTGACGGACCGTGAAGACACTCTTCCGTCAATACAAAAAATCAGTATATTTATTGCGCAAAAAAAAAAAATATTTAACTGATTTAGGAATACATTCGGTGAACATTTTAAAACGAAAACATTCCTGAGACATTTTACTACTGGTTCATTGGTTTACATGCCTCAAATATTTTCCTAAACACTTTAACACTAACCCGTGGAGCTACATTGATGCGGCTCATGTACGTGTATTTGATAGTACACAGTCGATAATTCTTATT
This sequence comes from Magallana gigas, assembly GCF_963853765.1. Lineage (NCBI taxonomy): Eukaryota > Metazoa > Mollusca > Bivalvia > Ostreida > Ostreidae > Magallana > Magallana gigas. Next base: position 29,661,395 of record NC_088856.1, read on the forward strand.
TTATAATTTTGCAACTAACTTGGTATACGATGAAATTCTAACGATACTCTTAGATATAATTGGTATGTAATATCATATTTTTTCGCCAGTTAGACTATCATTGTTGTGAAACAAGACGGTCAGAATATCATATGACCTCAGTGCATAATATTCTGAATATCTGAGTAAGTATAACATAACCACTAGTATATACCCATCTAAAGGTTTTTATGTATGTGAATTTTACCCTTGAATTTCCCATGATTTAACAGTCTCTGATATATATCAACCATTTGGGTTGCATTATTTAATGTATTTCATGAGAATTATAAAAAAAAAACCCAACTTAAATCCAATTAAATCATATTTGATTAAAAAAATTCAATAATACAAATGGAAGGAGTTATAGAACTTATATTGAAAATTCGCATTATATTGGCGCCTACTTACAATTGACACTATTTTCTCATACATGTACAGCCTACAGTTATATTCATATTTGTTCGGCGATTAGATTATTAAGCTAAAATCTAACTTACATTTTTACTAGAGACAAGATAGATAATGAAACGGCCAATTAAGATTATGTGTAGTAAGCAAACTAACTGCTTGCAAGCCTAATACTATGTCTGTTGCTCTAAATAATGACTTCTATAAAATTGCCCTTAAGTATGATTTTTGTAATATATATGTATGAATATCTACCAATGCCATTAACTATTTGTTATACAATATAATTTTTAATATATTTTTTTCACATACAAGTTTTACTAATTGATAAGTTTTTTAAAGTAGTTACTTTTCGTTATAAAACACATATTCTTTTAAACACTGAAATAAGATTTAATCCTTCCACCTTTTTGGGTTTTTTTTAAATATATGTAAAAGAAACAAAAACTTACCGAATAATTCTTTCATGATCATATTATTCGCGTAAACCTCCAGTGTTTTTGTATAAAAATGTGATGCTTTTCTTCATACTACAAGACGTCCTAGTCTATTATAGGAGAGAGACAATCCGGGTGGGAGTTTCTCTGTCGTGAACTTCAATGACTGATGCCAGCGTGAATAGGGTTTAGATATATTTATCGATAAGTTTATATCATATTCTATTTTCTGGATAGCATACAAAACATTAAGGAGATCCAGGTATACTGCATGCATCAACTTCGTGTACACCAAACCCACTGACATTAAACATTTTTTATTTTTTTATTTCATTGCATTGAAATAAAAAATGAAATTGTTTTAAGTTACACAAAGAAAAAAATAGTTAAAAAATTATTTAAAATCCATCAGTAAATTCACTTAAAACTGTTTTATATATTTTTATGATATGCGGAATGACTCTTATTTGAATAACTGAGATAAACAAAAATTGCGTGTATATAATCCCTTTTCTCTCAGATTTGTATAGTAACACATAAATAACTTAATCAGGCACAAATCACATTTTACTCCATTTATGATACCCTGACTTGTACTTTTGTTATAAATTTTACCATACCAAACTTACGACCTAGTATATACCGTTTAAACGATTGTGTCTTGTAAGTACGATCTACTATCTTACATAAATGACTTAATACCTAGCAGCTTGTTCTACTTACAATCAAAGGACTTGTATATTGTGTCGTAAATAAAACAAAGCTAATGTTACTTGTACATCTTTTTCTCATAATAAAATTTTACTACTTTGACCGATTGATTAATTAACTCGTTCTGCCACCGCGACTTGCACTGTGGTTCGTTCATTTTTACGTCTTCGTATCTTGTACATGTACATACAACATTACTCCTAAGATTTACTTTATGTATATAAACATGTAAATTATAAAATAATATCTTATTATTTCGAGTTGTTATTTTATGTACGATGACTTAGATTATGTCCTTTGTACGACGTACTCATGATCAGGCTATAAAGACTTATTTTATTGCTGTAAAGACTACGTATCTCGTATGTAAGACCTATTACTTTCCACGTATGACTTAACTACGTAATGATATCAACAAGCAGCAATTTGTTTTTGTAAATATCCTGGAAAAAATAGAAAAAAATGAGATTGGAAAGTAAAATTAGTTTAAAATGTAATTATTTAAAAGAAAAGACATCATAATCAGCGATCACAATAATTCATGGTATCTTTTTGTTCTTGAGAACATTTATATAAAACCACTTTTTCAAAACCATTTTGTATTCATAAAGGCGAATCGAAGGAGAGATAAATACTTAATCATAATTTGAAATGCATATGAGAAGTCAAAATGATATACACAAATTTGAGGAAAAGGTATTTTGAAGAAACATATATTTATAACTCTTGTTTAACGAGAGCAAGAGTTGACAGATAGATTTACATCATTTGACAAATTATGCCTGGAAGGGTTGATATATTTACAGCATTAATGATTATATTGAGTGCCTTAATATTTCGTATCGACTGAAGAGACATTTTTCATTTGACTCAAAATTTATCAAAAGTGATTTACAAAACATCTTTTTATGTTTTGCTTAAATGCTATGTCTGAATTTATCTTTTCTGAAAAATGATGTTAACTAAGACCTTTTTAATCATGTGTTTTAAATTATAAATGAAAAACTATAACACACTCACTATAAACTTTGAAGGCATACACGGATAAAGTGAAACCGAATAATCAATTTAGTACAATTGATGTTAATTCAAGACATGATAATTGAGACATTAAGTATTTTTAAAATCAGCATGCCTTAACAAATCCTATAGGTGTGTTACAGGTAGAGGTGATATTTTTGTAAGGCGTCATCTAGCAATTTGATAAAGATATCAATTATTTTTATCAAATTGCTAGATGACGCCATACAAAAATATCACCTCTACCTGTAACACACCTTTAGGATTTGTTAAGGCATGCTGATTTTAAGGATCAGGTAATTACACTGAGAGAATGTACACAGTGATTGTTTTCAATAGAGCAGTAGGACAGACATACGAACCTGACATTTATTTATATCATTCCTGACCTGCTTCTGTGTTTGATTTGCATCGATTTGGAATATTGTGATTACACTGACGTCACTAATGACCATCATAGACGGTTAACGGACTAGCGATATATGTATTTGATTAGCATGTACTTTCTGTATACCTGTGCCTGTTTTCAATATGATGAGAAATAAATTGCAATCAGCACTACAAATACAAGCGCCGTATTTGGTAAAGAAAGATGGAAGAATAAATTCAAAGATGATTTTATATCCTTATTTTCTTTTATAAGTCCGTCTTTTTGCTTCCTTATGGTGTATTAAATATTGATATAAGAGATTAGATGGCTCTCTTATATCCGACAAGGATGGTTAATCTTCAAGCCTACAGTTTGATGAAACATCGTTTTAAACCCACATACTTTTGGTTTACGTTCGTATCAGATAAAGAAATATCTCTCTCCTGTGACAAATAAAGAATGAAGCTCTCAGGTTACAATCCGGATGTTGACTATGTTAAGTCTGACAGCTGCTAGAGTGGAGTTGTCTTAAAAGATATCAGTAACGTGACAATGGCGACAATTGTCCTTTGTTCCTTTGTCGATCAGACATCAATGTTATGACAGACACATTTTGTGTCATTCTTTCTAGTTTTTTTAAGCAGAAAGTCGAAGTTTTTTTTTCCGAAGTCGAAGTTTGTTTTTCTGATCAGAACTTGTTTGCCGTGGTACTTTCATATTTTCAATTTTTTTTACATAAATATTGAACAATTATCGATGGAACTTGACATTAAGCATAAGTAAAAACGTTTGCAACAGTGGTTGCAAAAGGAGACACTCTATACTTTATACTCTTACTGATATGTGGATGTATATATTGCATTTAAATCAAGGCATTAAGGTTTGGGATCGGAGTTCAATAGTCATCTGTTATGAAAATGGATTTTTAAAACGGTGATGTGTTCAAAAGCACGTAAATGAGGGCGTCTATCAACCAAAAAGGGATTTAAAGTTTGAGTTAAGAAATGAGTAAATAATTTAATAAAATTGCAACTACGTTTGCAAAAAACAAATGGGAATATAATGTGAATTAGCAAAAAGTAATAAATAAGCAACTTAGTGAATACATATAAGTTAAGAAAGAAAGCTGCAAGTAAAGTGGAACATTTTTTTGTTTTGGATGATTTAATTATTTTATGAATAAAAGAATTAAAATCCATAGGTTATTTTCTAATTCCATTCTATTCTAATTGATCAACAGATTTCGTGTACATATACACCTATTTATTGATACATGCGAGTTTTACAAATATATTATTTGAGTTTGACTTTTAGAAATATAGAAGTGTAGGAAAATTGAAATAATCTTTTCAAAATATTGGTAAAATCGAAAAAATCAAAATACATTTCCTACGTGTATATTTTTTTCCTTGTGTAATGTTAATATCACTGATAATCCGAAGATTAATCAAAGGAAATTTTTCAAAATAAGAGAAAGACGACAAAAAGTATAATAAATTAATAGATATATGCAAATATCCGTCCCTCAGTTATGTAAATTAAAGAAAAATTGATATGTTGTTATAATATAAATCAATAATGGTTGTTTAATATTCACAATATTAATTTGTGTACTTGAAAAATAATATTTAAACCAACAGTGTTCATAATTATCAGACAGGAAGATCTATTTAAACAAATTGATCAATAAACACATTGTTCTTTTTGCGTTACTATATACATATCTCTCACGATTCTCACCCATGTTTATGACTTGTTATAAACGTAACCCCTTTAATTCAAAAAACCTTGATTTGGTATTTTATTAGGATACTGTAAAGTCATTTTATTAGGCGAGGACTTAATTAGACGATCCCGCTGTTTTATATCAAATCGCGAGAATATAAAATCACGAACGCCAGATATTTATCTTTATTTATTATAGTTCTTAACTTTAAGAAAATAATATTAAGATTTCAAAATCTGCAAACTTAAGGGTTGATCCCGTAATTTTACGAGAAAAGTAATTCCTCGCATTTGATTAGGAAACTAAAGTATTAAACGCAATGATAACTTTCAATTTGTCCAAAATTAGTGATTGCCTAGTTTTTTAGTGTCTATCCACCTTTTTATGGACAGGCATTTTTTATGCTTGTTTTTACCAATGTCTATAGTAGGGGGTATGTCAGGTATTTTGTTTGTACATTGTTGCATAATATTTACTAGTCCTTTGCCCTTATATCTTGTGCTTTGTGTTGATTTTTATTTTCCATATGTGTGCATTATTAATGGGGTCATGATTGCATTCAGCACCACATGTCTTATTACTATGTAACTTATTTATAAATGCCCCCTGCTTTGTATATATTTTTTTCGTCATTTACTAAATAAATTACATTTTTCATTTTTACACATGTGTTCTGTTTTATGTCTGCTAGGCCAAAAATCAAGCTCAGCCTCTTTGTCAAGGTTTAAAAGCAAAGAAACTAAAATGCTTTCATTTTCTCAATAGTACAACTGGTAAATCAGTTTTTGTAATTTGGTGGGTTTTTTTTAAATTTTTGGTTACAGACAGCACCTTCAGTAGTTTGCGCAAACACATGCATGTACGTATATGTATGTTAATAGATCTGAAGAATGATAAATACTAGTACTGTATACGGGGAAATATTCGTCCCCGTTTTTCCCATTTCGCCCTCGTTGCCAGCGGGCAAATTATAGACTAGGAAAATATCAATGTTACAAGTTATTTCTTTGGTACCCGAGCTTGTCTTTAAATTCTAAAGAGGGGAAAACTGTCTGCAAGTGTAGAAGGGCGAAAATAACGAGGAGAAAATAACTTTTTATAAACTAAAGCAAACCAGAAAAATCAGACCATATTTAAACAGATTATGCGATTTCTGATATTATTAACAAAATACATTTGTTTCAAAATCAAACTAAACGATTTTTTTAAAAATACAAATTCACAAATTACTCAAATTTGCAATTCAAAAGATAAAAACAAACTTGAACTACTTGAAATAATTATTCTTAAATATTTAATTACTTTACGGGTGTACGATTTTAAAAATCTTGATATGCTTAGGAGTACCGTTTTGTTGAGAAAAAAAGAAGAAAGTTTAAGCTCAACTGAGACAAAAGTGCAATAGACCAATCCACACTTTACAAAAGTTATGTCCCTTGCTGCCATCTTTGAGGAAAAAATCATATATTTCTCACAATAGCCTTTGAACTTTAGAGTGTTGTAACTTTGTCATTTGACAATAGAAATCCGTTTCCGCTGTGAATTTTGATTGCCCACAGTTGGGGCAACACACAAATTGAAGGAAGAAATTAAATTCAAAGAGATTTTTTTCACAGGACGCCCAAATATTTGGTTGAATAAAGAAGGGAAAATTTGTTTTTCCCTTTTGACCTTTGGGTTGATCCCCCAAAGGGGAACAACTTTTGCAAAGTGTGGATTGGACTATTAGGCTTTGATTATCAAAATTTGTCCTTTGCCGATCGCTGTCGCTGTCGTCATTGCCTTTAACTTTTCACATTTTTTTTTTTTTCCTTTGGGATCCTGAACATTTTTTCGACGATCGCAATAAGTCGGGTCCTCATACAATGATAGAGAATTAATGAATACTTAAAACATAAAGAACATGGGAAATTCGCAGATATTTTTTTAACCAAATTTTGCCATTTTTTAAAATTAAAGTTTGTGTTCAAATAATATATATATATATATATATATATATATATATATATATATATATATATATATATATATATATATATATATATATATATATATATATATATATATAAGAAATACATCTGTTCATCAGGAGACAATTGAAACTGGTTACAACGTGATTAAGCGTTGTATTTTTATACGTATAAACACAATCTGATATCTTTTCCAGCACAGGTATGTAAAACTCTAAAATAAACAGACCATAATTGCATCAATTTTTACATACCACCATTACATAATTCGTAAACGAGCAATGAAATTTCTGAAATATCTGCTTTATCCATCCCTACATATACCTCGTAAATATCATTTAATTATCTCAGTATTGCAGAGTAAGCTATTTTATGTGTTGAAAGAAATCAATGAAATAGCGTACAAATACATTTCAGAGAGCACCCAGAGTAGTTTGCGTTATTTACAGAGGAAGCATGCATCATCCGGGTAACTTCGATCTTACCTTTGGTTGGAATGTTAAAATGATCATCTTTATTTTTAAAAGATAAAAATAGGGGGAAATGAATGCTAAGCTGCCAGACATAAAGGATATGTGACATATCTAAAACTGATGAATTGTTTAAACGTGCAGAGACAGAAATACGGTTTTTGTAAAATCATCAGCTTAAAAGGAAGGTTTGACAAGCCAATATTTCGCATTTAAGCTCTCGAATAGATGGCCTTGAATATAATTTGTAATAAATAACATGATTTGGTATTTCTCATTTGATATCCATGTAGTTGATTTATTTTAATTTGGTTTTGTCAACTGTAGTGTAAATGGCATAGTTTATATTTAATTGTAATCTTGCTTTGGTTTTTGGTTTATTTTTTATTGGAAAGCAGAGCAAGTGCATTGGCTTAAAGTATAGACCACATTCGGATTTGTACGCGCTGCACTCAATTTGTTTGCACGACCTGGTGTGGTATAGGACTGACGGTATCCAAAAATAAGCATTCAATGCCTAAATGTGCGAATGTTTTTGACATAATTATTATTTGCGTCATCGAGCAATATCACAGCTTATTTCTGTGTTTTCCCTAGGTCGACTATAAAGTTATCACCTTTGTCTGCTCCGCATACGTCATATATATTAGATTTCATGAATTAGGACTATCTGTCAATAGTAAATGATATACGTTTAACGAACCAATAAATCCCATTATAATATGGTACAGAGAATACCATGACAATACATGTGTTCAATATATGTATGAGGTTTGAATACCATTTCGACATCATATGGTCTGTTGTTCACATAACACAATTTGGCCATGCGCCATGACCTCAGATTTTGAATATTCCGGGATAAGCGGAATTAAATTTAGTATATTGATTTAAAGTTCATTAGAATTATTGCAAAGGTATCTCTAACTTTGGTGATTATTTGGCACTAAGTACAACAGCAATGACAGAAATCTTCGTTGTGTTTTTTTTTAATTTACCCATGCATTAAAGAATCAGAGGCAATAATTATCAAGGTCGGTGTATTATAAGTTTTAAAACTAGCTTCAGAGTTTTAAATGAATCAACGGGTAATGAGATCATTTTCAACTGTTTCTTCAGTCAGAATTATATAGATAACTGACAATTAATTAAAGTACTATACTGTCTAATACTGTAATACTGAATACCGTACTTTAGTGTAGTTAAAACAATTGAATACTATAATAGTCACGTTTTAGACAGAACCAAGAACCACAGTTTTGCTATTTCATTAGCCTTGTCAGTCTTATAGAATGGTTTCCGAAAAGCATTATTCGAACGATATCATTTTTTCAGACCGAGAGTAAACCCCACGTACACCGCAAAAGTTAACTCGAAGTTAACATGTAGTTGGGGTCCGTTCTGGTGTTAGGTTGGGTCCGGTTGGTACCTTCAAGTTTTTTCCAATCAAAATGTCTGACATCGTGTAGAGAAGATTGTAAAGTTATTTCACATCAACACAAAGTAAATGTAAGTCACTAGATTGTTTTATTGCTTAGTTTTAGTAAAATAATGTCATCTAATTTGTTTTACATGTAATTTCGTATGTTAATAAAAGAAATGTGTTGTACATCCCACCTATAATAAAAACAATCATAATGGTAAAATATGAAGTATTGTTTTCATTTTTTACGTACATGGTACATTATACAGATTCTAAAATATTTATACCATCACCATGCTGAAAACTGACATGAACTGTGTTAAATAGCTAGGGCTTTAATTGCTTTTTTGTCTCTTTCATTTTTTTTAGTAAAACAGAGGAGACGATGAATAATTAGATTATTTTTCAGAAAGACAATTCTTCGCCTGATGATCGTCTGATTTGTTATGTGTACTGTATCTCCAAGGGAATGTTAGCGGCCTCGACCTCAGCATCAACAGCCTCACTCTGAGCTACTTTTAACCAGTTTTTCCAGTCGCCAGCTTCACCTGAAATTATGTTAATGTAAGACACATCAGCAGTTTTAAAAATACTTAGTTAGATTATCAGAAAGCTATAAAACAGGGCCATTTTCAATCTGTCGTTACTTTATAACAATAATTTTAAAACAATGTACCATAGTCAAATCCACACTTTGCAAAAGTTGTTCCCCTTTTAGGGTCAACTCAAAGGTCAAAAGGGAAAAAACAACTCTTCCCTTCTTTATGCAACCAAATATTTGGGCGACCTGTGAAGAAATCTCTTGGAATTTAGTTTATTCCTTCAATGTGCGAGTTGCCTCAACTTGGGGCAATACAATTCAAAGCGGAAACGGATTTCTAATGTCAAATGACGAAGTTACAACCCTCTAAACTACAAAGGCTACTGTGAGAAATATATGGGTTTTTCCCCAAAGATGGCGGCCAAGGGACATAACTTTTGTTAAGTGTGGATTGGTCTATATATTCCATTCCATTCCGCTTTGCTTATTTCAACAATCACTCATTGACAACCCAAAGATAAAATCACTATCGCCTCTTCGACCCAAAACCCCCAATGCTCCATACAAATAACAAAAGCAAACGTAAAGAAAAAATAAGCCAAGAAAAATTCACATTACTTTCGCTTCAAATCAATTATATAGGTCTCTGTATATGTAATATCTGCAATCCTGCGTGTACCTGGGGAAAATGGTCGATATTTTCTAATGTATTACCTTTTCTGTACATAATATGTTTGTCCCTAACATCTGTCACCATGCGCATGTTTTCTGGAATGTTGTTGTTCTTAAATTTGGACATAGTTTGAAATTCACATTTGTTTGCTATTTCCTCTATCAATTCTGCACTGGGCTTAAGTTCTAGGAAGTCAGCAATCATTTTAACATGGGCTTTTAGGTCCTGGAAAGAAAACAATGTTTTGTAGAATGTTTTGTAGTCATAAGGGCTTCATTGTGTGCAAGAATAAAGCACTGAAAAGTAAATATATAGCTTAAATTGACAGTATCTTTTGAAATGTTTCTGGTTGCATTAAAATAGATGTTACAACTCTAAAACATGTAATGATAATGCAACCCTTCAGATGAGACTTGTTTCAACCTACTTTCTTCATCTTCTCGTAGCAAATGTTTAAAATGGGGTATGTAGGATTCTCATCTTTGAAATCTGACCAAGCCTTCACAAACTTTGTCCAAAGGCCACCAGGCACTGAAAGGCAGAAATTGAAAATTAGATATTTTTCGAACAATACGTCTTGTCGATTTAACTAATCAATAAATCTTTGAAGATAAACCTGCTTTATGGATTATTGCATTCGACCTTATAGAGCGCTGTTTTAAGACAAATAAAATCAATGAAACTTAAACGCACTAGAGGAAACAGTTTTTGTTTTACATTCATTTAACAGTTAGGAGAACTTCCGGTAACAATAGTCGTAGGTTCTACTTTTAAAAGAACAAGTGCATGTATTTTTAAACCATGCTCTCTCTCTCTCTCTCTCTCTCTCTCTCTCTCTCTCTCTCTCTCTCTCTCTCTCTCTCTCTCGCTCGATCGATCGATCGATCGATCGGTAGATAAATATGTTGTTTAGCTTACACTGGTCTGTGATATATAATTCGAAAAACACATCGAATTCCATGTCTTGCATCATAGCCCCATCTTTGGTTTTCTTGATGAAATTAAAAAACGAGACAATCACGTCTTTGGGATTCCTGTATATGTGAACGAGTTTACAGCGCTTTTGAATAGCATTTTTGGGCATGTGTCGGGGCAGGAGATGCGCTACTAGAACACCATCGGGCACCTGCATGAGTTTTTCTGCTGGCAACATGCCAACCAAAGGTGGGACGTGTTTAGTAAACTCAGCTCTATTGTTTCTCAGCATGTCCACAATTTCATAGCACCAGTGGGTTCCTATAGATAGAAATGATAAGCTATTTAAAAATAAATGCTATTAAATGACGTGAAAATGTAGAAGAAAAAGTTTTATAGATATGTTGAGAACATTTTGTTAAACGATTGCAAGAACATCAAAATTCTAATACGGTGAAAAATCGTCACACGCCAAAAAAAAAGAAAAAGAAAAGTTTTTGTCAATGATTATAAATATTTCAAAAAATAACGGAAATAAATTAAGTTTTCGCATGAATTTGAAATTATCTCAGAGGGAGTTACCGTATACTGTTTCTTGTAACTTATCAAAATCTGATGAATAAAGTCAAGTCAATGTAACGAAACGTCACTTAGCTACTTACCAGATTTTGGATATGACACAACAAAAACATCGCTTTCCTTTAACGTTGCTTCGTTCAGTGCTTTCAGGCTATTCAATACGTTGCCAAAGACATTTACTGGAAAGCGGGCTCCTTCATACTCAACAACTCGAAATACAACTTTTCCATCGGGATCTTTAACTTCTTTCTCAGTCATTGTTATAAAATGATTGATACTGTAAGTTTTTTATGCTGAAAACGAAATAAATTATGTTATGAGCTCAAGAACGGCGATACAATATATCACATTATATCACAACTTTAATCAAAATCATTATGCATTTTAATTCCAACGTTAACCTAAAATAAGAAAAGGAAAAAATTCCCAGCTATTGTGTTACTATCATCAGGTCTCATTGACCCTCTGATATTATTTTTATTATACATAATTTTAATGTAATATATCATTTCTAAAACTTACGCAAAAATAGTTCTTTTTGGTTAAATGCTTTTTACTACAATTCTCAACTAAGTCTCTGTTTAACTAGTGTCAAGCGTTTACAATATCTTTTATTCAATAAATAAGACACGATAAGAAGTTAGGTACATGTATATTAACACCATTCAATGCCACGAGGAATTTCGGATGATTTGCTAACAAACAACTTTTACGGAGTCACATGACAATCAATTAAGAAAGCCTTTTGATGTCCCCTTTACTCAATTGCTGTCAGGATTACGGATTAGCGCTGCTTTTGTTTAGTCCACGCTACATCCCTCCTTTCGGGTATGAGGCCCCCGACAGGGAAATTATTGTGTTTTCTTTTTAACTTTAATATTGTAAACCTATCGTGAACCCTACCGTGACCAAGAGGAATTTTTGCATCAAAGCCCACCGCGTCACTTTTGCTGGACGCTTCCTAAATAAAAGACGTTTTCTTCATATTTCAACTCTTCGTCATATTTTACAGGTAGGCAATATTTTACTTACTCTTTAATTATTTTCGTATTGTACGTTTTTATAATCTCAGGTTTATGTGTTCAATTCTACTTAATTTCTATTACACATCAATATAAGTTTGTGCTTTATTTTATGTGATTTTTCTTTGTTCTTGTTGCATGTAGATTAGTCATTTTCATATATAGATCCCGTTGTATGCTGTTGAAATGCGTAAATGTACAAAAGTAATTTAGTATCGATTGAAAAATTATCTTATTTGAAAATCTAACATTACTTTGGCTAGATTTATCTGAATATTTGAATTACTCTTTTTATTATTTTTATGCAACACTTTTCCCGAAATTTATGTGTCACATGGCCATTTCTAAATTTAGTCTCGGATTTGCTTCCGCCCGAATTGAAAATGGTTTGACTTAAGGAAAACATTGTTAATCTGCAAATACATTTGATAACTAAATGGCATAAAGATGTAAGTTGATAACTACATATTTTTACTGTAATTCATTTAGGGATTTATTGTCATTGCATACTTTATGATTCTGATTGAGGGTTTTATGACAATAGACATGTACAGTGATGCTGTGTGTGCTTTCATTAAGCATTAATGATTTCAATTCTTTTATTTGTTTTAACTCCATAAGTGAAAGTCCAGAATCAAAATCTATTTCATCTTTATTCAAACATATCTTTCGATTCAAATCATGAATATAAATTGAGAACATGTAGTTTGAAATTATGCAAATAAGACCCTATGTTTATGTCTGCTCCTTCATAATTTGTGTACCTTATCATGGCCAAGTGAAGTTCTCTACCATTAAAGTCAATTCTCCCCACTAAAGTTAATCTCCCCATTTGATTATAAGCATTTATACTTTATGTGGTTTTTATACTTTTGTTTATTTTTATTGATGTTTGCACATGTAGGTCATATGATTAATTTTACATAATGTGGTCATTGATATTTTATATCATCTGTTGCACTATTTTTACATGTGCAAAGACTCATTGTTTATAATCTTATGATCTATATGTCATGACTTTTGCTGGACGCTTCCTAAATAAAAGACGTTTTCTTCAGATTTCAACTCTTGGCCATATTTTACAGGTCAACTTTAATTATTATATCTCAACCCAAAATTCCAATATGACATTACCTTGCTCTGTGTACAACAGATAGATATTAGTTTTTCTAATTGTCTATTATTTGAAGAAGCATCCCATATACTTTATAATTATAGGTCGTATAAAAATATTTTAATCCTTATATATTGGGGTGGTTCTTTCCCCTCCCCTCCTTCACAACGCCACAAAAATTGACTCCTGTACATTTTGAAAAGTAAACAGAAAATAAAGGAAAAGAGAACACCCTATTTCATAAAACTGTCCCCATTAAGAGAGAGAGACAGAGAGAGAGAGAGACAGACAGAGAGACAGACAGACAGACAGACAGACAGACAGACAGACAGACAGACAGAGAGAGAGAGAGAGAGAGAGAGAGAGAGAGAGTTGGGGTTAAGTTTACATTACATCGCTATAAGATTTTATATCTGATATGTCTATAAGCCTTAGACATCTCGGTTCCAACCTCACCCTTCTTGATCCGCGCATGAACTGAATTAACTGGAGCAAAAAGACGGTATTCAACTAACGTTCCTCTACCATCTAATCTCTCGCCAACTGTGTATATATAACCCAAATAAATCCATTTCGTACTTTTAAACGTCCAACTATTATTTAAAGATGAACTGCATTTTTACTGTGTCAACATTTTTCAAGTATTTGATTTAAGTAATCTTATCTAAAATTCAGTGTGCCAGGCCTATTGATTGTTGGACGCACATGGATACATGTCTATTTCATCTATCGATTGATCAGATTTAACATAAGTATTCATTGATTATTCACCTATAATTTTTAAACACTTTATTGACGCCAAACCTACCAACTCATACTTACAGAAACTAGAGAAAAATGAACATTTAATCACATAACTTCAGTGCTGAGGTTATCATAATTATATAGAGCGTGTCTCGATTTTTGTACGTGATCGTATACAATGCTTAGAATGGCAGAACAAATAATGCAAAATAAGAAGTGTAAAGAAGTGCTTACCCTGTAGTTGGCGAAATGATACACGTTGATGGTTTCTTTTTTTTAACGTCTGAAGGAGTCCGAGAGTTAATAAATATATATAACTAACTTTCGTTCTATTTTCTCAACTCTATGGATGAATCAATTTGGGTCATTCACGTGGCTCATTTATTTTGAAAAGGAGACAGTAAACTTATTGATATTCACATATTCTTTTTGAATTATTATACTTACATCAGAAAAACCACACCAAAAACGGTCTAATTACTCAACTTTGTACTAGCTTTGTAATAATTATTTTTGAAGAAACGACACGGTTCTATCCTACAATATCAGCTATTGTTAAACATCCCCATATATTTACATTATCCAGTGTCTTTGCCTGTGATAACACTACGTATCGATTTTGTACTATATAACTCATAATACAAATGACGCCAAATTGAGGCGCCAGCGGGGTTTGTTTATTTATATTTAAATATTTTATCGTACGATGGCCTAAAATTATATAAATAGGAATAATAAGGAATCATTCTTTGAATATTATGAGGTGATAATTTCGGTCGGGGCGTGATCAAATCTATCATAAAGCCCTTCGGGCTTTATTGGATTTGATCACGCCCTGACCAAAATTATCACCTCATAATACTCAAAGAATGATTCCTTATTCCTTATTTTAAACTAAAACTTCAAAATTATACAATCATTTCTTCCTTTTTCTGAAATGCGTTCTGTTATTCGATAATTAATTTTTTTTCAGATAAATAGACTAAAACTTTAGGTACCTTGTTTTGGTTCCTGAAAGGAACAAAACGTACGTCGTATCGGTTGGTTTCAGAAATAATTTTGAGCGACCAGTATAGAAAGAACTTCAAGACTAAAGTGATAATATGTAAACATCTTTCAATGTTTATCAATCACACCTATAGACGTTTTCTTATTTTTATTTGAAGTTAATGTTTAATAAATCTATAAGTACATGTACATTTTAAAAATTACAAAATGACGCTAAACTTTATCTCAGTTTACTCATACGTTACAATATCCATCCCTCCTAAGTTGTACCCGGTTGAATGGTTTAATGGTGTGTTGAAACGGGATTGCTGTGTTTACGTACAATTGCAAACAACCATGTTGTTATGTATAATACAAGGGTTGGTCCAAAAGTAATGTCACAGTATGCACCGCGCTTCTCATTGGCGCTGTATTGTATAAAATGATACATCAAACCTTTTCTTATCAAAATCAAAATTAAAATTAAAATTGTGATTAAAATTCGTTGAACACTAATTAAGATATTGATGTTTATAGCATGATATATAAGTGACATCGCCGCGTCATGAAAGTTTTTTTTAAGGTTTGCATTTATGAATAAATTATATGCTTCAATATTTGAAAAAACCCGAAACAACACAATATTTTGAAACAAAATTTATTATAAACTTTTTCTGTTTTAAAAAACTAGGGACCGTTACGGTCCATTTCGGGTATCTAAGCAATGCCTTTTGTCTCTAGATCAAGTATAAAAAGGTTGGACATGCGTATAGTGATACGATGCATTTTTGCTTTGATGGATAGAAATCACTAGAAATTGTACTGGAATTGATATATCAAAATAAAATTAAGAGCGAATTCACAGGATATCCTTAATGTGGTTCCAATCTCTAATAAAAGCATAAGTCATGTTAATAAATAAATTAGATAGACAGAAGATACACGCTCTGAAGGAAAGTTAAAGCTGGGTTCTTACGTCAATGGCTATTTTCTAAAGCTACGTTCATGACTATATGAAGAGACATGTACCTCGACCAACCGATCGCACATTAAATAATCCAATATTCTACTTCATTGATTACAAAACGAGTAATTAGTTACATAATGAAAAAAATGTTTTAAAAAAATGTAAATAGAGCATCGTGGCAAATTTGTATAGAGTACTAAATTATGCAATTCTGCCAGAAGGCCCAAGATTTAGAAATGACGTCACTAGCGTGCGGTGACTATCTTTACCTCACGCTCTACAAAATATTTTATCTTCACATATATTTATAATAATGCATTAAACTTATCAGATCTGAATTGAATTAGGTAGGTATCTCAAAGCACGTATTTTTCTCACTTCACGCGGATTTTCGACGATTTATCGCATCTTTGACATTACTTTGAGATCAACCCTCGTACATTTACTTACATGGTTCTTTACACTCTTTAGCATTGTACATGTTAGTAAATAATTTTTTTTCATTCACACGAAGCATCATATTGTATGTCCTTTTACAATCTATGGAAATGGCAATCCGAGGATCATGATCTGAGCATTAATCCATCTTCACTGTTAAGATTGTTTTAGTGATCTTTAGAAAATCTGTTTTCTGGTAGTAATGGCTTTTAAGTGCAGTGTAAACCTATTAAACATGATTCCTATATGAGAACGAAGACAAGATAGTTTAAATATTTAAGAGTCAAAATGAGGATGGCAAAGATGTATAGCGCAGTTAGTATACGATCTCGCATACAAAATAGCGGTTTTGCAAACATCGAACTTTTTCAATAGCATACAAATTTTAGAATAAATGTAATTAAAGAAACACAAATTATAGTTATCAGATCAGATAATTCCTTATTATTTTATACGACTCATAAACATCTTCAGGTTTTGTAGGGACCATAAAAGAAAATAATATGCAATAAAAAGGTGGATGGTTGAGTATTTGAACCATATTAAACCAAGGAAATCCGATTAAAATTACGTTCTACAGGTGCCCGTAATGCTCGGTTACATTGAATTATTTGTGTTCAACGTGGCCTTTTTACTGAACATTTGACAGGTTAGTAAGTGACATTTCCAATGAATTCATGTATGTAGCTACATATATTGCGAAGATGCGAGGAAATTAAATTTGCACAATTTTACAAGTTCAAAGCCTTAATAATAACTGAGAGCGTGTGCTTCGTGATCACGCGTGCGCTAGGCTGCGGATTTTTCCGGTCCTCGCTGCCGTGGCTGATCGTAGGGCGGGAATGATAAAGTGACTGTAAGTTTAACAAGTTCGACGTGCCATTTTTACATTATTTAAAATGTTACATTTGCTTTCACAAAGGTCAACATTTGATGATATTCACATTGTGATTAATAAGTCTTATCTTATATTAAGAAACATTTCATTCATCACAGCCCTTTTGTTTTTGAAAATTAGGGAGTACCGATAAAGAAAACCATGTAATTGAATTAAACGCATTCTTTTTCTTCCGAATCAAAAGAAAAATAACGATAATTTTTTTCAAATAATTTTCTATGAATTGATACAAAAAATGTAACTTTTTTTCACATATTAAGGCATAAGTAAAGCCGCTTTTTTGAAAAAAAAAATGTTTTTGTCAGGTCTTGTAATACAAAATTTAAATGTCTAAATTTAAAATGATTTTTGGAAAAAGTATTGAAGGGAGAATTCAGCTTGTTTTTAAAGTTAAGTGTTCAGTTAATTGTTTGATTCCTTTTTTCTTTTCTGAATTCATTCACAGCGTTGACGTAAAATCTATTGAAAATCAATGAAATACAACATAATTTTCTAATGGTGTTACCAGTACTTTATTTGTTTAGCTCAC
Source organism: Magallana gigas (assembly GCF_963853765.1). Taxonomy (NCBI): domain Eukaryota; kingdom Metazoa; phylum Mollusca; class Bivalvia; order Ostreida; family Ostreidae; genus Magallana; species Magallana gigas. Next base: position 29,679,358 of record NC_088856.1, read on the forward strand.
AATACATGGTACATAATACAGATTTGTACCGTTTCATATACATGTATATATGTTTACAGTCATGTAGCATGCATCTTGTCATTATGAGGAAAAATGGCATATACTAAACTTGATGGGTTTCGAATATATATATATAAATGTTTTATCAAATTGACTTTTTCTTGATGAATTGTAGAGAAGTATTTCTCAGAAACACATCTATTTCTGGTCATCGTCTAATTCGTTATGTATACTGTATTTCTAAAGGAATGTTTGCGGCCTCGACTTCAGCGTCTACAGCCTCACTCTGGGCAACTTTGAACCAGTTTTTCCAGTCACCAGCTTCACCTGCAATTACGTAAGGAGTAACTGTTAACTGTTGAAAGATCAGAAAGACAAATGATGACTTTCAAATTGTTTTACCTTTTTCTTAAATTAATAACTACGTTACATTTAATTCACATTCAGTTTAGCTCATTTCAAAATCGATTCATTTAATGTAATGATTTTGAATAATGATATATTTATTGATAAACTCACTATTACCCCAACCCAACCCATTCTCTCCTGAGTATAAGAATATCAAAAGCCAAATAACAATAAAATGCGAACTTTACTTAGAAGGTATAAGTATAAAAACAACGGGGACGTATGTTTTTGTCAGTCCACTTCAAATCGATGATAGTAGTCTTATATCTGCTGAACTTCACGTACAAGTGGAAATGTTCTTACCTTTTCTGTACATAATATGTTTGTCCCTAACATCTGTCACCATGCGCATGCCCTCTGGGATGTTGCTGTTTTTAAATTTGGACATTGTTTGAAATTCGCATTTGTTTGCTATTTCCTCGATCAGTTCTTCACTAGGCTTCAGTTCCAGGAAGTCAGCTATCATTTTAACGTGGCCTTTGAGGTCCTGAAAAATAATATTTCGTAGAAGACTTCAGTGACTTGTGCTTCATACTGTAGCATGCATGAATAGGTAATTCTTTTGCAGGTTTTTAAAAGTTTTATTTCAAAATCAAAATGTCTTGCTCCTTCAAATACAGACTCACAGCATGTGTTAAAATTGTAATCATTTTCTTAAAAATGTTTCCATCCTACAGAGTAATTGAGCCTCAAAATACATTATTTATCTTATACAAGTACACTTTTTGTTTGCATTGATATAGGTATGTTAGTATAGAAAAACAGTCGTTCTTTCTGTAACAATGAGCGGTGATTGCACTTACTTTCTTCATCTTCTCGTAACAAATATTCAAAATGGGGTACGTGGGATTCCCTTTTTTAAAATCTGTCCAAGCCTTGATGTAATTTGTCCACAGACCACCTGGCACTAAATGGCAAAAAGATCAATGAATTATCTGCTGTAAAAGTATTTGAGTACTTGATGTTGGACATTTATATATACGATAAAAAAATCGGTTTTTTCTTTGTTTGGAAACTGCTTCATCGATTATAGTATTTGACCGATGACACGCTATTGCTTGAAAAATTAAATCAATATAACTGAATCGTACAAAAGAGAAAAATTTTGTTTTTTGTTGTTGTTTTACATTATTGTAGCAGCTGGAAGAGCAGCTTATTTTCTGTAATTCATAGTCAAAACCGACTTTAATAAAGGAGTAGCTTCAACTGTTCAGTCTTTCTTTCATGAATCTCTCTCTCTCTCTCTCATTTGATCAGTAGATAAATAAATAGAAAAGCTTACACTGGTCTGTGATATACAAGTCGAAAAACACATCAAATTCCATGTCCTGCATCATGGCTCCTTCTTTGGTTTTCTTGAGGAAGTTGAAAAATGAAACGATCACGTCTTTGGGATTCCTGTAAATGTGAACCAGTTTACAGCGCTTTTGGGTAGCATCTTTTGGCATGTGTTGGGGCAAAAGATGAGATACGAGAACACCATCGGGCACCTGCATCAGTTTTTCAACAGGTAGCATGTCAATCAGGGGAGGCATGTGTTTAGTAAATTCTGAGCTATTGTTTTTCAGCATGTCCACTATTTCATAGCACCAGTGAGTTCCTATAAATATAGAAATTAAAATCTAAAATAATTGTCATTAAATTTCGTTGTAATGTAAAAAAAAGTTTAAAAACATAAATTGAGAACAATTTCTCAATGATTGCTGCAAATTTTAAACTTAAAAAACGTTGGATAAGACTAATATTAAACCTTTTGTTTTGCCAATGATTTTGGAAATTTTGATTTCGTGTTAGCTATGTAGCGCAAATGATAAATGTGATTTTGCGCGCGCATATATATATATATATATATATATATATATATATATATATATATATATATATATATATATATATATATTTCAGAGATGTTTCTAGCTTAACGTGCAATTAAAAAAATTCCCTTGAATTTTACTACATCGATCGCATGAAGACAGGGGACGTCCCACACTAACCAGATTTCGGATATGATATAACAAAAACATCAGTGTCCTTAAAAGTTGCTTCAGAAAGTGCTTTCAGGCGATCCAATACGTTGCCAAAGACTCCTACTGGAAAGCGAGCGCCTTCGTGGTCCACAACTTTAAATACGACTTTTCCATTGGGATCTTTAACTTCTTTCTCAGTCATTGTCACAGAATCGTCCTGACCGTATGTTATATACTGAAAACAAAAATAAATTGTGTGTCAAGGAAGGCCATATTTACTCCATCTTAACTTTCTCATTACTACTGACGTCTTTCTAATCTAAGCGAAGTGATAAAAGAACCCAGTCGTTACATATGTTACCTGTAACGGGTCAACAAAAAAGTTTGCTGTAATCTATTAATTGAAGAAGCATCCCACATCCATCAGATCAGAATACAAAAGTATCTCATGGATTTCTAGTGTGAACATAATTTACTCATTCAATGGGTGTGTAATTCCCCTCTATCCCCTTCTCTAAAAGAAAATTGATCCGAAAACATTTGATAAACAAAATATGCATCTTTAACGGGGAAAGAGGAACAGTTTTTAGGGGAGTTAGATTATATGATTTTGAAAATGAAAGGAATGCGTTGGGGGGTCGTTCGTTGAGTCGACCACGGTTGGTTGGCGACAAAGGAAAATAAGTGTAAGAAGTCGCAGAACTTCTTACAACAAATGAACAATGCCAAATGTCGCATTAAGAAAATAAGCTTAGTACTTGGGTCTTGGCCATTAGAAATGGTTAAAGACACTTTTCAAAAACATTAATTTTGAAACAAACAGAATGAAAAACATAAGATCTTATTGTACACACTTTCAAACTGCTTTCTAAAATTAAAGAAATTTTAGAGTTTTAATGGCATCAGTATGTTTATTTGAAATATTGAAACCAAAGCTTTTTTATGAAACTTGGTGACAATATGTTATGACATGTAAGCAGTGAAAATATTAGTGTGACATTTGCTTTGCTATATACAATTTAGCTTTAAAACATCTAGGAAACAACCCCGCCTCACATTGATCCGCGCATGCATTTAATATACTGGAGCAAGAACGTTCTTCACCAGATGTGTATAACCTTCAACTTTAATAAAGACATTAACTGCATTTTTACTATGTCAAGCACTCCTTTTAACATTTTCAAGTATTTGATTAAGATAAATTTATCCTAAAGTCTCGGTTCGCATAATCTATCGATTGCTGGACGCAGAAATGTTTGTTTTACATGTACAATGTATATTACTAGATATATCAACTGACCCAATTCAACACACTACATTAACTATACATGTCCGAATAACCACGCATATAATTATGAAAGGTCAACGCACTCAAACTAAGGCAAATCAGAAAATGTATACAATCACTAAAATATGTTTTACGGTGCTACCGTTCGGGCAAACACAGAGAGATCATAATAAATACATAGGCTGACTTGCTCCCCCTTAAAAATTGTTCTTTACTCTGGGAGAAAATTGATCAGTCTGTAAAAATTTTACTTTGATCAAATATGTTAACGACATATTTTATTTTTTCTCTAGTACCTTGTACTTATTTGATTTTTCCCTTGTTCATAAATTTGTTCTATTTAAATATTATATTGTTAATATTCTTATGCATGTTAATAAGCAATATTCAGCAATATAGATTTACAGTTAATGTAAAGAGGTACTTACCGCGTGTAGTTGGCGAGATAACACGTTGGTGTATTTTTTTTTTTGACAGTGGATCCGTCCTCACAGGTCCTAAATATAGTTGAAATTCGTTCTATATTCTCAACTCTATGGATGAATCACTTCAGGGCATTCACGTGGCCTATACAAACATACTACTCTGTGTATACAGAAAAATAACGAGGTTAATGTGGCGTTTATTTTTCTCGTGCAATCTGTGTCGAATATTTCTTATGTTAATTGTGATACTTACATAAAGAAAAAACAAAACAAAACAAAACGATCTAGTTTTTCAACTTCTAACCATATTCAGTTAAATATTAATTTTATTTTGGACGACGTAGTATAAAGTTTAATCGTGTGTTGTATAAGCTGAAAAGTGTTGTCTTTGCTTTAAAAATGGTTACGAACAAATTAAGCAAAAGAATTGGTATCACTGTTCTATCAATCAAGAAAAATAATTTGAATTGTAAACTTTTTGGTACTTTTATATTCGAATTATAGAATAATATTATCTGAATTCTCTAATGAAATTCAACTCAACCTAAATGTTGTTTTTTTCAAAATTATTTTGGGCAATACAAAGTGCACAACAAACATTTTAAACACTTATCAGTATGTCTATATTGTTGATACCTTAAAATACAAAGTTTGAAAGAACTAGGTGAAAAAAACCCTCATGCTATCTTTTCATATCAAAATTACCAGAGGTAAAATATGAATATGTCGATTGCAAATTAGACAGGTTAATCATAGTTGCCACACCTATTGTACTTCATAGATGTTCATTATGCAGAGTCCTTAAATTTGATTTTTGAAGTAAACTTGTTTCTTAACAAAATATTTAGACTTTCAACAAAGTTACAAAATCCTTCGGAGAGAATGAAAAAGAAAATGTTGTGAGAGTTAATGAAAAATTTGAATGAGTGTAGTCTACCTGTTTTATTTTGTACCAAGAAAACGTTGTAACTGAGTGGATTATAAAAATTCGGGACTTTTTTCCCCAATTTTCTCCCAATTTAAACGATTATAAAATTGTAAAAAATCAAATTTACGAATAGAAATTAGCTTCAAAATTTTTAAAACTATCATTGAATCTAAATCTCATTATATATGCATAGAAAATATTAAAAGAATTCCTGTACTTCCTGAAAAATGACAAATTACTTCTAGAAAGTCAGTTGGTGTGTTACATATTGAAAAGAAATCCGTAAATGTACTTTAGTTGTTGTTAGATTATTCTCGCTTCACCGCGTGTTTAATTGATTTTATTACCTTATCAAAGGGATTTTGTTTTTTTATTTCAATTTAAATATTTTCGTTTATTTTGTATGTGTATTCAGATTTGAAAGTGATCTATTGAACTGCCAGTCAATAGGCTGCGATCTATTAGACTGCCGGTCAATAGACTGTGATCTATTGGACCGCCGGTCAATAGACTGCGATCTATCGGACCGGTAACGTATTTTAGAAAAACTGAAATTGCTACAAGATGAAAAGATAACTTTATTTTGTTATGTCATTTCATCCTGCCTCTTGTTTGATATTTAGAAGTAGAAATATATGATAATAGATAGATAGATAGATAGATAGATAGATAGATAGATAGATAGATAGATAGATAGATAGATAGATAGATAGACAGACAGACAGACAGACAGACAGACAGACAGACAGACAGACAGATAGATAGATAGATAGATAGATAGATAGATAGATAGATAGATAGATAGATAGATAGATAGATATTAAAATCATAACGTACATGTAACGTCGCAAGGTGAAGAACATCATAGGTAAATAAATCCTTCACTTTCAATGCCAAATAAAGATATTATTTTATAGTAATTGGATCTTCATGAAACATCATAACTTTGATCTTCTGACAAATATAAATATAAATCCATAAAAATCTGGAATTGTGCAAAAAATGCCATAAGGACCCTTTTCTCTTGGGCGCAATAATTTAAGATCGTCAATTCTAACGGTATTAATTAATTTAAAATTGATTGCTTTTTGGAAGAAGGCAGTTATACATTTCCACTTCTTATCCCCTTCCTCTACAAAATTAAGACAAGATTAGTCAGTTAGTTTCCTGGGAGTAGCTTATACAAGGATGATAATACATGGCAAAATTAAAGTTCCCAACCGGCGTATTTTCACTCAGATGTATTCTGACGTGTTCTGTGAAAAATGTCAATGTCATAACGTCGAAGTCAAACCTGTAGATAAGCATCGATTAGATGAAAAAGATTCGAGGTATTACGAATTCGTATAAACGGTGTTCCAAAGGTGTAACAAAAAGTTGAAATAAATGGTTACGACACAGAGATGTTATGAAGGCGCGTGCCTTTGTTCAGGGGAGAAAAAAACCCATATATTTTATTCTATGTATTAATAAATGTAATAATTATCCTTTATTATGAGAAATTGATATCATATCAGTTTTTACAAATTATTGCAAATGAAAATTTAAGTAGAGCATCGTGGCCAATTTGTATAGAGTACTGAATTATGAAATTCTACCAGAAAAACAATAATCTAGAATTGACGTCACTAGCGTGCGGCGAGTATCCTTACCTCACGCTCTACAAAATATATTATCTTCACAGATATTTATAATAATGCATTAAAATTATCAGATCTGAATTGAATTAGGTAGATATCTCAAGCACGTATTTTCGTCACTTTACGCGGATTTTTTACGATTTATCGCATCTGTGACATTATTTTGAGATCAACCCTCGTACATTTACTTACATGGTACTTTACACTCTCTAGCATTGTACATGTACGTAAATAATTTTTTTTCATTCACACGAAGCATCATACTGTATGTCCTTTTGCAATCTATGGAAATGGCAATCTGAGGATCATGATCTGAGCATTAATCCATCTTCACTGTTAAGATGGTTTTACTGATCTTTAGAAAAAGCAGCTTTCTGGTAAGTAATTGCTTTTAAGTGCAGTGTAAACCTATTAAACATGATTCCTATATGAGAACGAAGACAAGATAGTTTAAATATTTAAGAGTCAAAATGAGGGTGGCAAAGATGTATAGCGCAGTTAGTGTACGATCTCGCCTTCAAAATAGCGGTTTTGCAAACATCGGACATTTTCAATAGCATACAAATTTTAGAATAAATATAATTAAAGAAACACAAATTATATAGTTATCAGATCAGATAATTCCTTATTATTTTACACGACTCATGAACACCTTCAGGTTTTGTAGGGACCATAAAAGAAAACAGTATTCAATAAAAAGGTGGATAGTTGAGTATTTGAACCATATTAAACCGAGGAAATCCGATTAAAATTACGTTCTACAGGTGTCGTAATGCTCGGTTATATTGAATTATTTGTGTTCAATGTGATCTTTTTACTGAAAATATGACAGGTTAGTTAGTGACATTTCCAATAAATTCATGTATGTAGCTACATAATGCGAAGATACGAGGAAATTTGCACAATTTAACAAACTCAAAGCCTTAATCATAACTGAGAGCGTGTGTTTGGTGATCACGCGTGCGCTGCGGATTTTTCCGGTCCTCGCTGCCGTGGCTGATCGTAGGGCGAGAATGATAAAGTGACTGTAAGTTTAACAAGTTCGACGTGCCATTTTTACATTATTTAAAATGTTACATTTGATTTCACAAAGGTCAACATTTGATGATATTCACATTGTGATTAATAAGTTTTATCTTATATATTAAGAAACATTTCATTCATCACAGCCCTTTTTTTTGGAAAAATTAGGGAGTACCGATAAAGAAAACCATGTAATTGAATTAAACGCATTCTTTTTCTTCCGAATCAAAAGAGAAATAACGATAATTTTTTTTCATAATTTCCTATGAATTGATACAAAAAATGTAACTTTTTACATATTAAGCCATAAATCAAGCAGCTTTTTTTGAGAAAAAAAAAATGTTTTTGTTAGGTCTTGCAGTACAACATTTAAATGTCTAAATTTCAAATGATTTTTGGAAAAAATATTGTAGAGAGAATTCAGCTTGTTTTTAAAGATAAGTGTTCAGTTAATTGTTTGATTCCTTTTTTCATTTCTGAATTCATTCACAGCGTTAACGTAAAATCTATTGAAAATCAATGAAATACAACATAATTTTCGAATGGTGTTACCAGTACTTTATTTGTTTAGCTCACAATACATGGTACATAATACAGATTTGTACCATTTCATATACATGTTTATATATTTACAGTCATGTAGCATGCATCTTGTCATTATGAGAAAATGGCATATACTAAATTTGATGGGTTTCGAATATATATATATATATATATATATAAATGTTTTATCAAATTGACTTTTTCTTGATGAATTGTAGAGAAGTATTTCTCAGAAACACATCTATTTCTGGTCATCGTCTTATTCGTTATGTATACTGTATTTCTAAAGAAATGTTTGCGGCCTCGACTTCAGCGTCTACAGCCTCACTCTGGGCAACTTTGAACCAGTTTTTCCAGTCACCAGCTTCACCTGCAATTACGTAAGGAGTAACTGTTAACTATTGATCAGAAAGACAAAGATGACTTTCAATTTGTTTTACCTTTTTCTTAAATTAATAACTATGTTACATTTAATTCACATTCAGTTTAGCTCATTTCAAAATCGATTCATTTAATGTAATGATTTTAAATAATAATATATTTATTGATAAACTCGTTATTACCCAAACCCAACCCATCCTCTCCTGAGTATAAGAATATTAAAGGCAAAATAACAATAAAATGTGAGCTTTCTTTACAAAGTACAGGTATAAAAACAACGGAGACGGATATTCTTGTCAGTCCACTTCAAATCGATGATAGTAGTCTTATATCTGCTGAACTTCACGTACAAGTGGAAATGTTCTTACCTTTTCTGTACATAATATGTTTGTCCCTAACATCTGTCACCATGCGCATGCCCTCTGGGACGTTGCTGTTTTTAAATTTGGACATTGTTTGAAATTCGCATTTGTTTGCTATTTCCTCGATCATTTCTTCACTAGGCTTCAGTTCCAGGAAGTCAGCGATCATTTTAACGTGGCCTTTGAGGTCCTGAAAAAAAATATTTTGTAAAATACTTCAGTGACTTGTGACTTGTGCTTCATACTTTAGCATGCATGAATAGGTAATTCTTTTGCAGTTTTTTTTTAAAGTTTTATTTCAAAATCAAAATGTCTTGCTACGTCAAATACGGACTCATACAGCATGTGTTGTTAAAATTGTAATCATTTTCTTAAAAATGTTTACATCTTACAGAGTAATTGAGCCTCAAAATATATTATTTATCTTATACAAGTACACTTTTTGATTGCACTGATAAAGGTATGTTAGTATAGAAAAACAGTCGTTCTTTCTGTAACTATGAGCGATGATTGTACTTACTTTCTTCATCTTCTCGTAACAAATATTCAAAATGGGGTACGTGGGATTTTCTTTTTTAAAATCTGTCCAAGCCTTGATGTAATTTGTCCATAGACCACCTGGCACTAAATGGCAAAAACGAGCAATGAATTATCTGCTGTAAAGGTATTTATTAATAAGAACTTAACATAGGACATATAAACGATCAAAAAATCGGGTTTTTTTTCTTTTTTTGGAAACTGCTTGATCGATATAGTATTCGACCGCTAATACACCATTGCTTAAACAAATTAAATCAATAAAACTGAATCGTACAAAAGAGAACACGTTTTCTGTTGTTGTTTTACATTATTGAAGCAGTTAGAAGACCACCTTATTTTCTGTAATTATACTCAAAACCGACTTTTAAAAAGAGGTTGCTTCAACTTTTTAGTCTTTCTTTTATGAATCTCTCTCTCTCTCCCTCTCTCTCTCTCTCTCTCTCTCTCTCTCTCCTCTCATTTGATCAGTAGATAAATAAGTAGTAAAACTTACACTGGTCTGTGATATACAAGTCGAAAAACACTTCAAATTCCATGTCCTGCATCATGGCTCCTTCTTTGGTTTTCTTGAGGAAGTTAAAAAATGAGACGATCACGTCTTTGGGATTCCTATAGATGTGAACCAGTTTACAGCGCTTTTGGATAGCATCTTTTGGCATGTGTTGGGGCAAAAGATGAGATACGAGAACACCATCGGGCACCTGCATAAGTTTTTCAACAGGTAGCATGTCAATCAGGGGAGGCATGTGTTTAGTAAACTCTGAGCTATTGTTTCTCAGCATGTCCACTATTTCATAGCACCAGTGAGTTCCTATAAATATAGAAATTAAAAGATAAAATAAATGTTATTAAATGGCGTTGCAATGTAAAAAAAAATGAAGTTTAAAACATAAATTGAGAACAACTTTTAAATGATTGCTGGAAATTTTAAACTTAAAAAAAAACGTTGGATAAGACTTCAAATATTAAACCTTTTGTTTTACCAATGATTTTGGAAATTATGATTTCGTGTTAGCTATGTAGCGCAAATGAAAAATGTGATTTTGCACGCGCATATATTAATATATATATATATATATATATATATATATATATATATATATATATATATATATATATATATATATATATATAATGTGATATAAATTTCAGAGATGTTTCTAGCTTAACGTGCAATTAAAAAAATTCCCATGAATTTTACTACATCGATCACGTGAAGACAGGGGACGTCACACACTAACCAGATTTCGGATATGATATAACAAAAACATCAGTGTCCTTAAAAGTTGCTTCAGAAAGTGCTTTCAGGCGATCTAATACGTTTCCAAAGACTCCTACTGGAAAGCGAGCGCCTTCGTGGTCCACAACTTTAAATACGACTTTTCCATTGGGATCTTTAACTTCTTTCTCAGTCATTGTTACAGAATAGTCCTGACCGTATGTTATATACTGAAAATAAAAATAAATTGTGTGTCAAGGAAGGCAATATTTATTCCATCTTAACTTTATCATTACTACTAACGTCTTTCTAACGTAGGTGAAGAAATAAAAGAACCAAGTCGTTACATATGTTACTTCTAACGGGTCAACACAAAGTTTGCTGTAATCTTTTCATTGAAGAAGCATCCCACATCCATCAGAACCGAATACAAAAGTAATACATGGATTTCTAGTATGTATGAACATAAAAATTTACCCATTAGATTGGTGTAGTTGCCCCTCTACCCCCTCAACTCAAATAAAATTGATACAATAACATTTGATAAACAAAATATGCATCTTTAAAGGGGATAGAGGAACGGCCCTACAAGTTTTTAGGGGGAAAGATTATATGATTTTGAAAATAAAAGGAATGCGTTGGGGGTCGTTCGTAGAGTCGACCACGGTTTGTTGGCGTCAAAGGAAAATAAGTGTAAGAAGACGCAGAACTACTTACAACGAATAAACAATGCCAATTGTCACATTAAAAAGAATAAGCTAAGTACATGGGTCTTGGCCATTAAAATGGTTAAGGACACTTTTCAAAAGCATTGATTTTGAAACAAACAGAATGAAAAACATAAGATCTTATAGTACACACTTTTCACACTGCTTTCTAAAATTAAAGAAAATTTAGAGTTTTAATGGCATCAGAATGTTTATTTGAAATATTGAAACTAAAGATTTATATGAAGCTTGGTGACAATATGTTAAGACATGTAAACAGTGAAAATATTAGTGTGACATTTGCTTCGCTATATACAATTTAGCTTTAAAACATCTAGGAACCAAACCCGCTCACATTGATCCGCGCATGCATTTAATATACTGGAGCAAGAACGTTCCTGGCCAGATGTGTATAACCTTCAACTTTAATAAAGACATTAACTGCATTTTTACTATGTCAAGCATTCCTTTTAACATTTTCAAGTATTTGATTAAGATAATCTTATCTTAAAGTCTCGGTGCGCAAAATCTATCGATTGCTTGACGCAGAAATGCTTGTTATACATGTATATTATTAGATATATAAACTGACCCAATTCAACACACTACATTAACTATACATGTCCGAATAGCCACGCATATAATTATGAAAGGCCAACGCACTCAAACTAAGGTAAATAAGCAAATGTAAACAATCACTTAAATAAGTTTTACGGCGCTACCGTTCGGGCGAACGCAGAGACATCTTAATAAATACATAGACTGACTTGATCCCCCTTAAAAATCGTTCTTTACTCTTAGAGATAATTGATCAGTCTGTAAAAATTTTACTTTGATCAAATATGTAAACGACATATTTTATTTTTTCTCTAGTACCTTGTACTTATTTGATTTTTCCCTTGTTCATAAATTTGTTTTTTTTTTTTTAAATATTCTTAATTTTCTTATGCATGTAAGCAATATTCAGCAATATATATTTATAGTAAATGTAAAGAAGTACTTACCTCGTGTAGTTGGCGAGATAACACGTTGGTGTATTTTTTGACAGTGGATCCGTCCTCACAGGTCCTTAATATAGCTGAAATTCGTTCTATATTCTCAACTCTATGAATGAATCGCTTCAGGGAATCCACGTGGCCTATACAAACATACTACTCTGTGTATACAGAAAAATAACGAGGTTAATGTGGCGTTTATTTTTCTCGTGCAATCTGTGTCGAATATTTCTTATGTTAATTGTGATACTTACATAAAGAAAAAAAACAAAACAAAACGATCTAGTTTTTCAACTTTTAACCATATTCAGTTAAATATTAAATTTTTTTGGACAACGTACTATAAAGTTTAATCGTTTATTGAATATGCTGAGAAGTGTTGTCTTTGCTTTAAAAAAATGGTTATGGACAAATTAAGCAAACGAATTAGTTCACTGTTGTTTCAATCAAGAAAAAATAATTTGAATTGTAAACTTTTTGGTACTTTTATCTTTGAATTATAGAATAATATTATCCAAATTTTCAGAATATGTCGATTGCAAATTAGACAGTCAGGTTAATCATAGTTGCCACACTTATTGTACTTCATAGATGTTCATTATGCAGAGTCCTTAAATTTGGTTTTTGAAGTAAACTTGTTTCTAAACAAAATATTTAGACTTTCAACAAAGTTACAAAATCCCTCGGAGAGAATGAAAAAAAATGTTGTAAGAGTTAACGAAAAATTTGAATGAGTGTAGTCTACCTATTTTATTTTGTACCAGGAAAACGTTGTGATCGAGTGGATTATAAAAATTCGGGACTTTTTTATATAATTGTCTCCCAATTTAAACAATTATAATATTGTAAAATATCATATTTACGAATTCAAATAAACTTCAAAATTTTTAAAACTCTGCGAGTCTTTGGAATCATTGAACCAAAATCTCATTGAATCTGCATTTAAAATATCAAAAGAGATCCTGTACTTCCTGGAAAATGACAAATGACTTCTAGAAAGTCAGTTGGTGTGTTACAGATTGAAAAAAATCCGTAAATGTACATAATATAGTTATGTTAGATTATTCACGCTTCAGCACGTGTTTAATTGATAAGGTAGCATGTTTGTAAAAATATTCCAAACACTGTTAATGTAGTAAAGATAGTGTACTTATTTGAACTTACTATACTAACAGCAAACAATACTTTAAAAAAGTAAAATGCATTGGTACTGATACTGTATAATGTTTTATTTTTTGCTCTTTTCGCCCTCGTTGTCAGCTGGCAGATTTAAGACCGGGCGAATTTCAGTTTCTAATTATAATATCTTTCTTTAAACACAGCTTTGTCTGTGCGAATTCAAGATGGGGCGAAACCGTATCCAAGTGAAGAAAGGCGACAATTACCCTGTACACAATTACCTGTACATGTAAATGTAACTGTAAATCGGTAAGTTAGGAGAGGACAAAATGGATTCGTTTTTTTTTTAATATGACCCTGAATATTTTATTATTACGTCAATCTATTTCGCTTTATTTTATCATTATCATTTTATGTCATGTCGTATAATGGTAGCAATATGAATGCGAGGCTTTATATTTTGTTGATCATAGGAGAGAATCTGCGTTAAAAAAATACACGGGGCTTATATACATGTAGAGTTTTAAGATACATGTATGTTTGATAAACTTAAAGGAAACATTTAGCGTTTGATCCCTAACCATCTCTGTTCTCTGTGTTTGCGTTTGAATTGGAAAACTTCTGTTAAAAAAGGGTTGATTTAAAGAATGAATTTATTCAATTTAAGTAAAAATGTGTCTAGCTTAATTTAAATATGTTCACAATCTTGAAGATCTCAGCAAATGAACGACAATTATCCGGTTAATTTTATAAGTGAGGCATAATTATATTTTTTTTTTACCACACATGACCTTTTTATAACGTATTGTCATTCCTCTTTTGTTCAATGTCAAACTTATTTAAATCAAATACAGAAAATGGTCTGGTTTTTCACCTTTTTCTTGTTAAACATTTAATTGATTCTACAACAGCAAAACAATGTACAATGTAATATCTCAGACATACCCAGCTACTAGCGCCTATGCACGTATTTTATGTTCTAGAACTTAACTGATCTGTCGATGTTTCTCAACAGCGTATGTGTTAGACACTTTACTGTACAGTTATAAATTTACACATTTCACAACTTGCTTAATTAAATAGATAAGACGGCTTCTAGTCACTGTGCATCAGTATTATGAATAAAACAAGATAATAAAGCTTTACCATTCAGTCCATGTAAAGGTGACTGCATTGCATTATTTAACCATTTGGTCACCTTTTCATGGCTCTCAAATAATTTGCAGTTGACTAGATGACCATTGGCTTCATAATACTGTGATATCTTTTGCGTTATTTGTTGACAGGAGTAGTAAAAGTGTTTTTGTTAGTTTTGAAGGAAAAAACGATCACGTTATTTGTCATGTTTAATTTTGTTGCTAATTCTAGTAGAATTAGTCACTATGCAATGATATCGCTGTTATTTACTTCAATAAGTTACCTTCATTCTGTGAAAAGTTGGTTGGTTTCGGTCCATTTTTAAAGGTGCTCTTGATTGATCTATGTACGTGAAAATTGTTTTAAAAATGATCAGAAATGAATGACGTGGTGAAAACGAACAGTGTTAAAAATCATGAGTCCAAAATGAAAATACAAAACAGGAGCAGAGAAAACACGGACCTACAAAACAAGTTAGAGGTAGGATCAGATGTCATTAAGAAGTGAACATCTTCTTTGTCGAAATCGAAAAAAATGGGAAAATCCATTGACAATTGGGTGATAAGTTATAGTCAAACAATAAATGTGAAAAAAGTCAGTCAGCATACAACCCATTGGAAGATTGTATTTGTTGACAAGTAGTTGTATCGACCATAGAACTTACAGACAGAGGACTTCAATTGAGACTGTTGATAGTCCTGTTTTATTAATCTGTTTGTCAGTATCTTGCCTCGCCTTAGAAACTGTTCATACGTAGAGCCTGCCCTTGCATATCGAATTAACTCAGAGACAAAAACTTACTAACTTTTATTCAATGTTTATAAAAGTCATAAATACAATCTTATAACGTAAAATTTAATGAGCTGGCTGGTATAAATAAATCAAAGTTTATTTCCACATTTTACATTTTTTTTTTGAAAAGTTGAAAATTCAAAAAAATAGATAAATAAATGCCTAAGGTGTACAACTGACAGTGTACCCAGTCTTATTGATAAGGTTTTTTCTTATTCAAAGAAACACTATATCCATCACTGTCACTTCGTTTCAAAAAAAAATGTGGGAGTTTGATACAAAAACATGCTCTTTCTCTAAGATTAATTTGAAATAAATGCATTTCTTCCAGCAGTTCTAAGTTCTTTTAAGTTAATTCCAAAGTGAAAGAATTATATTTTTTTGAATTAATACAAAAATGCACCTGTTTTTCTCCCTTAAATTAAATGGGTGATTTTTCAACAAAATTGCTGTCGTCGGTTTTATGTAAGACAATATTCAAGTGTCTGGAATTTAAGTCATTTTGATAAAATGATAAAAGGCAAAATTCATTTCACTAAAAGTGCAATTTTAGTGCATTAAGTATATGTGTAACAGAATTAGATGTAATACATATAGAGACGTAAAAAACACATGATTACTCAGTGTTTTTTTAAGAATTAGAAGCATAGAAAATTGTAAATTAATTTGCCATGACAAGCATCTATCTATCTATCTATCTATCTATCTATCTATCTATCTATCTATCTATCTATCTATCTATCTATCTAACCTGAACAAATTAGAACGTCAAAGTAATGGAACTAGCAACATTATTGCCAGCCGCTTTAATTATTATTATACATGCTCAACTTACAATAAGTTATATATGCCAATACAGCAATTTTGTTTCTTTTATAAATATGCATTGCAGGTTTCTTTAACTTTAACTGGTTTCCAAATGTAGTAACACTTGTAACAAAACGCATCCTTTAACCGCGCTCCCAGGTACCCTTTGTACTCCTCCCCGTTACTGGTCATATTACCCTTAAACATATCCTTCACTCTATGCCCTCTACTTCAAAGATTTTCTTTGGTTTGCAAATTGTATGGCGAACATTCATGCTAGCTACGCTGATTGATTGGAAGAATTTGCACTATTACAGTGTTTCTCAGGTCTTTGATGTAGGCAACTGTTCACAGGGACTGCTCAAAGCTTGGAAATAGATTGTCAACTTCTCCAAGGGTCTACCTAACCTAGCAAATAACATGCTTTAAACAAAGTGCTATTTGTCCATTATTTGATCTACTGATTACCGTATTTATTGAATCGATTGATTGGCATTGATTGATTGATTGATTGATTTGATTGATAATAGATTGATTATGGATTTATAAACTGAACAATCTTATTGCTAACAGGATTGATTTATATTGTTTGTACAACTTAATGTTCATATGATGGTTGATAGTTTGATATATATTGTACAGCCATCTATTTTCTGACAAAGTGGGTGACAGGTTGGTTGTCAAAATACATGTTCAAATTCAAAAAACAAGCCATTTTATGACTAAACTCGCAGATTGAAGTTACGTTATTGTCTTTTCTAAAACCTTTGGTGTTGGGGTAAATGCATTGTAAGAAGAACATATCAGGATTTTAGACAAGCAAAAATGATAAACACGAAAGTATATACATCGTAAACATAATTTGTATATACATATAGTTATGCAATTTAAATAGCATGTAAATAATATGATAAGTACATCTGCTATAATAACATTTAACCAAAAGTACATCTTATATATCATGAAACTTCTCTGTATAAATCTATATTTTAGAATATCAACCTGATTGAATTTAGAGTTGATGTTTTTATTATGAAAGGAAAATGATAGGAGGAAACCAATTTTTTTTATCGTTTATCTTTAAATGAAGTGAAAAAAAAATATGATTGAAGATCATTCATGACTGTATCAGATGTCAATAGAGTCACATGCCAGACACCATGTGCGTGTAGAATTTAAGAAGTGACTAGGTTCGCTATGTTAAAGAAAACGAAAATCAAACTCGAACAGTTCGTTTCATCTGTGCGACACCGCCTGTATGTTGCATATTTGTCATCAGGCTTTCATTAACAGATGTAAAAAAAAAAGCCATAGATGTTTTTTTTTATTTTTCATCTGGCTTAGGCAAATTGATCAGACGACCCTTGAAATAAGATTTCCCACCCACTAGTCGACAAAATATAGCTCTCACATCCAGGGTCAATTTTGATTTTTATCTTAGGCATCCCGACGCAACCTTATTACCGATTTCCGGTTGAGGTAAAATGTTTGCACTTTGTACTATGTTGTTCGTGTATTTTTGCATCAGAGATTAAAATTAGCGAGAAATTCTCTTGTTAATTACTTTTTATCAGTTTTCATTAATTTAAGAACTTTTTTTTTTTTTAGATCTGCTGCGATATTTTTATTAAAAGACTTAACTTCCGAGAAATATTACGAAACCTACTGCAATTTATTATGAACATGCTACATAACATATTTTTTATACATCAAATTAATGGTGATAAATATTTTTTCGAAGTCATTTCATTTGCATATAAATACACTGTGAAAAAGTTTAAGGTTTTTTTTTTTAAAATAAGTTCTTCATGTCAAATTTCTTCACGATATGTTGCCATTTTCTGAGTACTTATTTACGGATAATCGAAACAACTAAGGAAATAATCAAGGAAAACCTTAGAAACCACAAAAGGTATAATTAAGCATTCAATACCAAAAACTCAGTCCGCCTGAAGGTACACAAAGTCCACATCAATAAGCAGATTCGTAAAACATCTTTTCTGAAGTTGGCCAATTTAGTTTCGAAATAATTCATTATTTCCTGTTGATACGCTGATTCTTAATACGAAATTTAAACTGAAAAAAAAATCAGCACACATATATTATTTGTTTGATGTTGAAATCATATATTAAAAACACTTTATAGAACCAACCAGAAATCTCTGAAAGTGGCACGTCATATTACAAAATAAGGATATTTTTCCATGTGAGTAATCTTTTTGATCAGAATTACTTTGGTATGTTGTTTGTTGCTCTTTTTACGTTGATATTATAATGAAATAAAGCCATATTTTCATATAAAAGATTTACATATCTTATTTCATTGAAATATTCATGGACAAGGAAATTAGAAAAATAAATTATTCTTTAACACAACTAAAGGGTTTTGTGGCACTCGCGTTCGTTACAAATTCTATTGTAGTTATTTTTTAGAATAACATTTAGATACAAACTTTTTGATATATATATATATAAAAATCTTCAGAAAGCATATTGAATTAAATACCCAGGGAATGAAAATCTTATGTAATTTTAATAAGTCTACTCTATTAAATTCTTGAAGTTTCTATGAATGAAGATTATTATTTTTTTTATAAAAACAAACAACAAAGGGATAAAGAATTGCTTTTTGATAAGTTGAAACCTGATCATATCCTTTTGGCACATTTTTCTGGAGGAACAACCGACAAGTTATTAATTTCTTGCCATAAATCCTGACATATATTGCAAAAGCCTTTTGAAAGTGTTGAAAGGTATAGAGTTTATGTGCTTTGATTAGGTATTCATTTTTTTTTCATTTGATATTAAAAGTAAAAATATCCTGTATTCAACTTTACTCTTTAATCAATTTTGAAATTGTTTGTCTAATTTAAGAGAATATGTCAAAAGCAAAATATCAGTCAATATACTAGTATTCTCTTTTGCAAAAATTGAAAAAAAAACTAAGTTAAAAATATAAAATTGGTACAGCTCAGGATTCGAAAGAGCAAAGTGAGGCATTTTAACGCTTAATGGAAAAATCAATAAACGCTTTACTGAAGTTTTCACACTTATTAATTTGTCATTCTGTCATAAGAGAATATATACCTAGAATCAATAATATTATTGCAAATGTTTCAGAATACCCTCTTTTGCAAAACAAATTCATTTAAGAAAAATATCAATTTATTAATAATAAGGAAAGAATACAGCTCAAATATTTCGATTATATATATAAACAAATAAGTTCTTGGTTTAGGTAACAATATAGAAAAAAAGTTTTCAGTAGAAGATAACACAATAATCCATTTCTCTCAAATTTAATCCAGAGCGCTTTCGCCTGATCGGCTCTTCAGTAGATTTCAAATTGTAACCTGGTTGTGAAAGCTTTCAATGTCAAAAATTGTCAGTTTTAAGTGCATCATTAGAACTTTTATAATTGTCAACAGAAAAAAACAGCATATGTTTATTTTTATGTTTTATTTTGATTTTTCAAAAATAACAGATCAGCTGATTCTTTTTAAAAACTTCAAAACAAAGTCTCATAATACAAACATTTATATAATGGACGGACCATATCAGTGCTAACAGTACAAGACATTCGACAAACTCCGATGTAAACATAAAATCAAGCAATACCAAAGAGGCTATATTCCATTCATCTAAATAACAACATTTTCACACGTAATACATAAATAAAATAAACAAAGCAAGTCAGATCACATTTTAAACTGTCATCCCCAGTCAGCAATGTCAGTTTTAATCTCCCTTTTGAAAAAATAATCACATATTATTATAAATGCAAGATCTTTTTGTAAAATGATATTTTTTTTTTCAAATATACCAGATCTAATTATTTAATCCAAATAAGATTAAGAAAGCTCTAGTATTTGTTTATTCTTAATACAAGAATGTTGATGTCATTGTTTTATTTCAGAACAAAATGTTTCAGTAATGCTAAGAAAGACCTCAGGTAACAGATGGTAAATGTATTACTTCTACATAAGAAAGTACCTTTTTTTAGTAAACATGTACAGGAAAAAAAGGAATAAAGAGGGGACTCTTTTCAATTTTGTAAACAAAAAGTATCTTACATTTACTCAAAACAATACAAAAATAAAAGATTCTTAACATTTATGGAATGAAAAGATATGTTTATAATCAAATTCAAAATAGTATGCAAATTATTTAAACAGATTGATATCAATTTTGACATCGTCTTTATACTTTCAATGATAAAAATATAGATGGCTACATTTTGGAAAACAAATTTCGTACTATTCTTTTTTTAGTTTCGTTTCTACAAGGAAAAAATATGTGACACGTAGCTATACTATATTAATTACACGTACTAAAGCCTTCTGTAAAATCTGAACAGTCATATTTAATATTGTAACTGAATAAAACTTGAAATTACGAATTTGGTTAAACGTTTGCATATGATATACGTAAAATAAATAAATAAATAATAATGATGAACAAAGGACAATGACTATCCGCTGTGCAGAAAAAGGCTTAATTCATAAAAGAAATTTCATATTATACTTTAGGGGTCCAGGACGGACAAATAAACAGTGTACAGCGATCCCCTGAGCACGTCTTTCACTAAACGATAAAAGTATGAATTAACAAACCCTCAAACCCCCAATTACGAAAGTTAATGAATATATGCAAAAAGGTTACATAATCTTTTCATTTTCATTAAAATATTGACATTTTCAATTTAATTCAGATCTTTATAACTATATTCCACTTTTATACTGATGTCAGTTTTCTTTATATATTTACAATTATTTATAGTAAATGAAGTACACTACTGTTCATATTGGTACACTGAACAATTTTCATTAGTTATTTTGTTATCAATTCCGTGATATAAATGTCTGAAACTTTGCATTCCAAAACAATTCTTCACTACATCCTCCTTCAATGCTCTGCATTCTCTACTTAAAAAACCTTAAAAATAGTTTCTTTTCTTGTTAATAAGTAATTAAAGAAACTAATATTTTTATATACTGTGGCGACTGTATTAAAACGTGAATTGAAACTCCCTACACAAAAAAACTTGTTAATAAGTAATTAAAAAATCTAATATTTTGTTGTACTGTGGCGACTGTATTAAAACGTGAATTAAAACTCCCTACAACAAGAAAATTTTCATGCACTTAAAGCAAAGTAATATATTACTAACAAACAGATTAGTTTTTCAAAAAAGAGATGGTTATCACCATTTATTGAACTGATGTAGTCCTGATTTTTTTGTTCTTTATTGGAAGTGTTTAGTAAAGTCAGAAATGGTGTGCTTGCAATAGACTGGAACAGAGTTTTAAAAATTCCAAGATTCTTCATTGATTTATATGGTAATTTGAAATTAAGCATAGTTATGCTTACACAGTATTTAATGAGAATTAATAGATGATATTTTTAAAAAAAAATAAACAATTGTAATATTTTTATATACTGTGGCGACTGTATTAAAACGTGAATTGAAACTCCCTACACAAAAAAACTTGTTAATAAGTAATTAAAAAATCTAATAGACAAGACAAAACTCTAATGATAAGTAACATTAAATCCAAACTCTAACTTGTACTAAATCCACTGAATCTAGCTACAAAATTTGATTTTACTCAGTTTGATTTTCACTCTCCAATAAACAGTATGACGAACATAGCGGTACGACTATATACAATGTAAAGCTTTCTGTTGCTACATGTATTTTTACCCGAAAAAATACCGCTCGACAAGGGAAATTCAACTTTCTCTAAAAGACAACTGAAAAATATGAATGAAAAATTCAGATGCAGTTTGACTACAAGGGGAACAACTCTTCTACCTGATACACCCAATTGAATAGATTCTTCTTAAAAATTGAAAAGCAATTGAACAGATTGAGAAGCATTTTAAGGTAGCATGGGACATCTGCCAATACTAATATGAATGGTTAAAGTACATTATTATAATAATTAAAATTCTTTCACCAATTTAGAATTTTTTTTTTAATTTTCTGGAAAGGTAAATATTTTAAAATCTCCAGCGGGATTCGAACTCATGACTTACAGCTTCGTAGTGAAACCGCTAATCCACTGCGGTGACAATTACGGGAAAGAAACTATTTATAAAATTAAACTTGCTTTTATTGTTTTTTTTTTGTTTTTTTTTTTTGGGGGGGGGGGGGGGGGGGGGTAAATAGTACGTCACAACATGGAGATGCCCCATACCACATTAAAGTGGCAGTGTCACGATTTGAACTGAACATGTTCAAAATGTCTTTTTCTATTCTTATAGTTAACAATGCTTTACTCAGATATTTTGAAAAATAACTAAAAAGTGAAGGTCCTGTGTTGAGATATATGTGATGTACCACACTCACAATTCTTTGTTATGTTAACATGGTTGCCACGTTTTCCTTCCTTGCTTGTATATTGTAAAGAAACCATTATTTATCCTTTTTTTTTTCATTTGCATGTTGCTTATGAAAACATATATAAACAGAATAAAGTGTTTGTCTTCTATCATTTTTTTTAAATTCGAGTTTTAAACACTTTCTTTTTTCTATTCAGCTATCATTAAGTAGTACACAAAACAAGGCATGTTTACATAACAAAGAATTTTGAGTTTCATACCTCCCTTGAATTATGACAACTGACTTTCAAGTTTTTGGTTAACTGTTGGGAATATTTTAGTCAAGCATCTAGACTACTTAAATTTGAAAATATAAAATGTGTACATTTAAACACAAACTGCATGCTACCACGCCCCTTCAAGTGTATAAATTGATAGTATTGCATGCAATATATGCTTAAATAAAATGGCAATTAAAGATTGCTATTAATGCCTGCAAGTTCTTAGCAGTTAGACCCAAACATAAAATAAGCTGCACACTTCCATGTTCTATGTCCATACCCTGGTTTTGAAATTAAAGACCCCATATACCAGTGCTTTAGCAAAAATTGAATGGTAATAGAGGGAGTCTCTAAATAAACTACTAATAGAAAAGAGTTTTGCATACGGTTGTGGTAAAACCATAATCATAACAGAAAGACAAAATTAGTGGGAAATGAATTTCAATGCAGTTAGAAAAGGCTTCACAACCTCAAATTCCTATATGAATACTATATATTTAATGAACTTATTAGGCACAAGCATGAATCTCTCTATTCAGTGGTCTCTGAAAAAAGAACTTAATTTTGGTTTCCTTTACTTCATTAGCCTGGTAGCCTGGTTCCCAAGGCCTTTGGTTTAAATTTTTAAGCCACAATTTCTGTGCAGAGTGGTATAATTATTGGCTATGTAAAAAAAATTGTAACTATTATCAAAAACTTAACTTAAAGATATCCCAGAAGTTTATGGAGAGATTATTCAGTGGTCTAGTACCCTTAAATAATTATTAATTAATGTCCTGGGGATGCTTGAATAAAAGTAGGTGTACTAAGTAGGAAATAAGAATAACTAAAAAACTAAAAAAAAAAAAAAACCCAAACATTTGAAGTACATTAACATTCTAAATGACTTATTAATTCACAATAATATAATATTGCAGTGTGCACCATATCTCTTCATAGCCCCAAAAAAGAAATCAATTAAAAAATACAATTCATATAACAAATTCTAAAATCAAAAAGCCATTAAAAAAAAAAGAAAACAATTATTATGACTTGTTACGTGGTTAACTTGTGGAGCTGCTAGCTAATTTTTGCTGGATATTTCTCACAAATGCATACAACTTTGCGGACATGCCCAGCTTCATGGTGCCCCAATGGTGATCCTCATCGACGTCACTGCTCCGCGTTGACATGGACCAGCTGTCCGTACTGTTGGCCATCGAGTCTGATATGGTCACCCACTGATGCGTGAGAAAAGACAGGAGTTTCTCCAACACCCTGTTCTCGGTGCTCTTGTCCATTGGTTTCAGTTTTTCTACTATCTTGATAAGATATTCCAAGGTAAATCTCGTACCCTTACAAATAAAAAATTATCATACTTAAACTTTGTAATTCTGAAAGATTTGAGTGTGGTCTTCGGTGTGCAAAATTGTGTGCATTCTAATGAAATACATACAGTAAACCTTATCTATATCTATACTCTTGTTTGTTTAACGATATCTTTAACACACATTTATTAAATCTAACACAATCAAAAATCAAATGATAGAAAAAAAATTTAAAAAATTATATTTCTTCACAAATGTTTACAGGATTGGTAAGAAGACTGGCACCATTTTTTTTTTTTTCAAGACTAAAGCTCTCTCTGAATATGCCACAAACAATCTTAATCAAAAAAAGTATAACAAAACATCATTATCTTTTGCTTTTCCACAAATTTTGAATTTCCAAAACATTTAAATTCTAAAATTTCTCTGATATTACCGGTAAGTTAAACAATGGTTTTAACACAATCCTTTATCTTATTTTACATGATATTAGTTTTAACACCCTTCCTTAACTTTTTTTGTCATATTTCAGGCAATCATATTAAATTCTCTTCATATTAAGTTTAAAGTATACACACTACATTGTAATCAAGTTTAAGTTACCTTTTCTAGTTTTTGGAGACCTGTATCGGGATCATCTGAGAACTGCGCCATCAATGTCAGATCTTGGGCTCTTAAGACAGGAACCTGTGAATCAATACCAAATTGCTAATAAATCATTTAAAGTGTCAGCTCCTTTTTTCTCATAATTTCAGTTTTACACTTTAAATACCTTAAGATATGACATATAAATGTCATGTATATATACTGTGGAATCATTTAATTTCATGGGGGCCAATTTCGTGGATTTTGGGTTTTTTGCTGATTCGTGGGGATGTAATTCCATGGATGTGTCAGTTTTCAGTTTCAGTAGGTAACCTAAATCTTTTATAATTAGTTTTCGTTGAGGATGTAAATTCGTGGGCAAGGGCTACCCAAGAATACAACGAAAATTGAGCCACCACAAATTCTAATGAATCCACAGTACATTTTTTTTTCCAAAGTTAACTTAAAAGAAAGTTCAATAATGCCTACATGTTGCTAATTAGGTGGGATTTATTTGATACATATTTTCTAAAATCACAATGCACGTATATAAATATTGACAAAAATGTTGAAAAATGAATCCCAAATTAAAATCGCAAATTTAAGAATGTATGGGACACCTCCATATTGTGACGTACTTCCGATTGAAATAAACAATAAAATCAAGTAAAATTTCATAATTGTTTCTTTCCCAATTTACTTTTATCCACGTTAATATTGACAGGTGTCCTATACCACCTCAAGAATGCAAGACTCTTGAAGTACAATGATGCCATTTACAACTCTAACCTTGAGGTGATCCAGCCAATCCCACATGACCTGTGCCAGCACAACTGGGTCATTTTCCAGAACTAGGTCATGCCAAGCATCCTCATTCTCATTCAGCTTTGTCTGTAAATAAATGAATGTCAATACCGAAACATAACAAAACATATGCATTAATAAGCTCAAAGCTACCTGGTTTAAACTTCAATTATATTGAAAATCTGAAAAACTGATGATTAATGAATTAGTGGAAAAAACCATCAAACTTGTATTTAAAGAAACTTATCTTTCAATTGTAGATTATTAACCCCACAGGTTTTATTTTTGTTGGTAATAAGCCAGGCCATCATTTTCTACCTGAAGTTAACTAATAACAATAATCGTCATTATAGTCACCTCTAAATGTTCCGCCTGAGCGAACTGTTCGTCGCTGATCTCCGTTGCAGACAGTGCCTCCACCACTTGTTTAACTGACAGCACCACGCAGGTGGAGCCCAGCAGCTCATCTGTGGAGGTGATCTCGGCCACCTCACTATTCTGTCTCGAGGCTATAGATGGTTCGCGAGAGGAATTACTGTCCGAATCATTATTTTCACTGATTTTTAAAACCGCTTTTAACTTTTCATCACTGAGGTCCTCCATACTCACACTACCATTTTTCATCAGGGGTGGTCTTGATGTCTTATGAGTCTGCAGCGAATTGTTTGAGTCATTTCTTGGTATTTTGCCACCGCTATTGGTTTGGCCCTCTGGGGCACTTATACTGAAGTTCAACCTTTGAGAAGACTTGCCATTCTGTGTGGAGGTTTTCAGAGAAATGTCTGATCCACTGCGTTGAGTAGACTCGGTTGTTGCCTCTAGCTGTACAGACATCATGCTACTTTGAGTCGAGCGCCTACTGCTCGAGCTGAACTTATTTAAGGACTGTCCTAGGCTAGCCAACTGTAGGAGCTTTTCACAAACTACATATATTACCTATACAAAACAATAAATACAAAAGTCTCAACTCATATTCCTAAAACATGTTATGAAGTTTTTTAGATAGAAAAAAATAGCACTGCTGTTAAGGATTCTCTGTACAGTTGCTTAGTAAGTCATCCGAAATTCTCATTTAGGGTGCAATTCATAAAAATCAATATTGGAAAAAAATTTGTCTATCCCAAAAGTGTTGTCTCTAAGCCCAATTGAGTTTGAAATAGCATAAAAGATTTGACTGCATGATCATCAGACATAAAACAAACCTTTGGCACATGTTTCAATTTCCTGGCCTCGTAACCATGAAGTATGTGTTTCTGACGATTCAGATACTGCTGTAGTGTGAATTCATGTGAACCAGCTGACCTGAAAATAAAAACAAGCAACATTTTGTATTTTACATAAATATCCAATTTTTTAAAAAATCTGCAATGGTGGAATTATGGTAGAATACATCCTATATATAATTTTCTTACCCTTTTTCAGCTAGTAGATGTAATATTATCATGCATAGGTAATATGATATTACATGTACTAATATAATTATTCCACTAACAGGATGGAAGGTTGATTAAGCTAGCTTGATCAAGTATGCAAGTTGTTAATAATTCATCAATTTCCGAATGACGTACCTTTCAATGAAACAATGACTACATCCCCTCCCCCTTTCCCAAGCAAACAACACGAACCCATCAACCTTTTAATGGGGCCGAAGATTCAACATTTATTTTTCAATTGCATGAGCAACTAATTTTACTTAGAAATAAAATCTACAGCACAGTACGAAATACATAGCAATCCTAAATGATATATAGGATTATATCATATCTAAAATTAGACTAAATTGTATGAAAGCTAGTGCTTTGTATGATTTGTTTTATTGTAACAACCATTATGTTATGACTTTTCTCATTGGGGAGGAGAGTACAAAGGTACAGTTGAACTTCCATACCTCGAACACTGATATCTCCATACAATGGATATGTCAAAGTGATTTGAAAGTCCTAACCACATATAAAGGTCCCAGCAGAATTAACTCAGGACATACAGTTCCTTAGTTAATGCTCTTACCCACTGCGCTACACTGTTAGGTAACAACATTTTGGAAAGAAAAATTTAATTATATATATTATACTTTATTGTTTGTTTCAATAAAAAGTACATTTATATGTCACAATAGGAAGGTGTCCCAAACTACCTTAAAACAAGGAGAGCTTGAATGATAATATTTGTTTTATTACATTTTTTGATTTGTTAATAAATGAAGGGGTCCGACTTCTGCTCTCAAGTCTGATATCATTACGTTTGAATTACAGTAATTGTACATGTGCATGTATTAATACATTAAAAACATTAATAAGTAAAACAAATATTTAAATAATAGAAAAATAAATTCTCAAAAAAATGCTTTTAAAGACTAACAATTATATTCTCTACAAGAATATTGTATTATATAAAATGAAGAGAAAAAAAGAGAAACTTAAATAAAAAGAATTATTTTAAAACAACAAAACAGAGATTATATGCAAAGAAAAAAAGTTTGGGGAAGTATAACCCATGATAAGGTTCATCATTTAGTTTTAAAAATGTTTTTACAGTACCATTAAAAAAGTTGACATATATTGTAACAAATGCTTCTTTAATGTACAAATCTTGAGCAGAAAAGAGTTGGTATTACATGCAAGATGATTATTTTGATTCCCCTTTGTGAATCTCTAAACCCTACAATGTAGCTGGCATTTGCTAAAACATATACATGTAAAGGTACTGGCTATGCTATTTTAACTAACAGTATATCATATATATTGAAGTATATCGTATATATACAGGCTGATTAAAAAAGGGAGAGAAAGATGGGAGGGAGGGGGGGGGGTGGCTTAAAGTTTAATGGTTCAGGATTGGAGGGGAGTATTGGTTGTTTTTTTGTTGGGGGGGGAGATAATTTGAGTAATTCTTTTTAAAAGTTGACTATGAAAAAAGAAGAAAATGTATGAATGCTGGGCATAATTTACATGCTGTGTGCATACCAATTAGTTATTCCAGTCTTCTTCATCACCCTAGATCTTTAAGATTTAAAATTAAAGAAAATAAGAAACAAACAAAAAACGATAACTCTTGATCTTGATTACAAATCAAAGCCAAAAATTAGAGGAAACTTTGATTTCTAAGATTATTGAATCAGTCAAAAACAATTTTTTTAAATCACACTTGATTTTTAAGGGGGCTGGATGGTTGTGGCCATTTTTTTTAACTATGTTTATCTCCTTTAAAAGAAGAGCTCTATATAAAGATGTTTAAAATATGCAAATTTTAACTCTCAAATCTAAGAATTCTTTTTAACAAAATGATAATTTATGGCTAACTAAATAAATTTATAAAATTTTAAGGACTGGTACATCTGATGGTTAATTTATTGACCACCCAGCCCCCTGAAGATTTAAAATCAAAGCAATTCAGACCAAAAAAAAATCAATATTGTAAATATAGCTGATATAAATTAATCATAACACAAAACAAATGAATTTTAATACACACATACACACACATCAGCATGCTGTGCATATATGATTAAGACTAGATTTCAAGAAAATTAATTATCAAATCAAATAATCATGATTATTCCAAAATCTATATACCTTTATTGATTTTGCTGAATGATAATTTGTAGATGGGATTTGTTTACTAATTACCTTGAGGCAAACACCACTCTGAAAGGCCTGAGGTACTGTTCAAATTCTTGTACACATTGCATCTGTCCTCTGGTTTGTATGGCCCCTTTCCTACAAAATATCATCAATTAATCAGAGCTTACTGTACATGTGCTCATTTCTTTGCATGTTGCAAATTTTGCGAAAAAAGTAAACTTGTAAATATTTGTATTTGCGTTAGTCCTTTTTTTTTTACTTAAGAATATTTTTAAATCATTTAAATATTAATCAATAATAAGGTTTTTTTTATGATATGAGAATGGTTGAAAACAAATCACCCAAAAAAAAAAATTAGGTCAATGTGAAAAACCCATTGACTATGAGAAGACAAGGGCTCAAAGATGAATAATGTTGTGTTCAGAAATCTTTGTTAAACTTAATGCTTTCGTTCTATATTTGCCATATTTGACTCTGAGAGAGAGAGAGAGAGAGAGAGAGAGATATTTTATGAGGTCAAAATCAAATTCTGAGAAATGTGTGTAAAATGAAATCAGACTTCTGATTTCTGCGTCTATGGAAAATTGAAGGAGGATATTAAATGGTAGATGTAAAGAAAGAGACAGATAGGCAGACAGGCAGACAGACAGACGGACAGACAACAGACAGAAAGTTTACCTTTGAGATCTGACGTAATGAATGGCTTCAGAGCCGGACATTCTGTTGGTGTACACTAAGTAACAGGCAATGATCACGCCAGTCCGACCTGTAAATGAAACAGAGTTACTGATTTAAAGAATGGACAGACATTATTTTGCAAGGTTCACAGAAATCTTGTCATCACAAATAAATTTTTCTGGGGTAAATAAGTCTTTTATTGTTTTGATCTGCAACATGTTAAAGATCTACATCACATTTATATTTTGAATTCACAAAAATAATTCACAAAAATTCACATTTTAAGAGTAAAAAAAATTGGGGCAACAGCTTTGTTGGTATACGTTTTATATTTAATCATTTATGGCCAACTACTGATATCAAAGCATTTTTTTCCTTCTCTTTATAGCTAAATTAAACACACTACAATGATTATTATGTAATAAAACTGCTTGGGTATTGAGGGTACCAACAAAGTCCAAGAACATTACAATGTAATGGATGTAATCATATAAGTGGTGTGTGGTGTATATGTAATGATTACACATACACCACACACCACTTAATACATGATTACATCCACAGAAACTGAAACTTACCAAGACCAGCATGGCAGTGGACAGCGACCTTGCCCTCTGACACTCCAAACTGAATGACCTTGACCATATCAAGGATAGTACTGAGGGCAGCCACCCCGTAGTCTGGCCTACAAAGCAGGGGAAAAAGAAATATTTTGTTGTTGACTTCCATTCATAGAAATTTTATATACATATATATTAGAAATCTGAAACTAATTCTTCATGTTTTGAATATTAATTTTTTTTTTTCGCTGCATGATTTTATTATCTAAATAGAACCATTTTAACAAGAGCTTGGACTTTGGGTAGTTGTGTTAAACAGCATTATGACGTAGGCCTGTCTATTTCATTGCAAGCCACTCAGCCAAGGTTCTCTGAAATCAACAAGATTTGTCTGGCGTTTGAGCTAAGACTACGCAATTGGTGCATATTTCGCTTAAACCACATCATTCTTAATTTGTTTTGACGCAAGATATAGAGAGCAACGTCCTACTGCAAATCCAAGGTCTTGTTAAAATGGTTCTAAGTGCATGGGTATACAATCTCAGGTAACTTAGAAACCTCACTTATTGATGCTTATAAAAGTGCAAAGAAATGAATTTTATGCCCTGGATATATTTATAAAATGTTGAAAATAATTGCATTGGATTCATTTGTTATCATTTGTTGTATAAAATATTTTTTTTATAGATTTTACAGTCAACAAAAGAACACAAAAAAGCTGTACAAAACCCTCAAATAATAATAAAATACTGTATATGTATCAAGGCATTTATAAATCACATGATATTTGAAATGTCAAATTATTTGATGTAAAAAAAAAGTGACAAAATTTGCAAAGGAAAAACAGCTAGCTCAAAATTAGCCATATCAAAACATTTTTTGAAAGTTTTCTCACTTTTTTTCTTTAGATTTTTCACAACGATTACTAAAAAAAAAATCAGTCGTCTAAAACTTCAGAAACTGTAGAATTTCAACAATTTAAGGGCAGTTAAAAATATGCGTGCAATGAATTTTGTTAAAAATTTAACCTCCACAATAATTGTTAATATATCAAAACATCTACCAAATTTCAAGACCTGCTTTTCTTTTGATAAAAAAGAATGTGACTGAGAAGTTAACAAAATCCTCTTACCATCCAAAATTGTAGAAGAAAACTGGAAAGAAAAATAATTCAATATTAAACAATTGTGATTACTTAAGAGTTATCTCCCTTAACACAGATTACTATATACCAGTATACATAAATACATGTAATACTCAGGCAATGAAATCTTTACAGCAAATTATTACGATTGCATATGATATCATAATACATTCATTATGAGAGAGAGAGAGAGAGAGAGAGAGAGAGAGAGAGAGAGAGGGTCATTTGTTTCATTTTAACATAAAATTTCAAGATTATGAAAATTTTAAAAATTATCTTCTTTCACTTTGGTTGATATTTTTACATGTACCAAATATCCTTTCAAATAGAAATAAAAAGAAATTTGGTTTTAAAAATTAAGTATAAGACTAGTTTAATAGATTTGGTCACAAACATTAGTCAACAAATTTTATTTGAATTTTGATTCTGACTTCAGTTGGATTTCTTTTCTTTGAAAAAAAAAATATAAAGATTTATGCATGTTTATATTTATGGTAAGAAATATAAGGGAAATTTTGAGCAGAAAATATCTGTAGCTGAGAAATGGTCAGTGTCATTTAAAATAAGTATCATGTAACAATTTTATAGTGCAAATTAACATCTAAACTGACGCGTCTAAACCCTCCTAAATAGTGAGATGGCCTGAACAGCAAGATGGAGATTATAATCGAACTGTAGATTCCGTATTTCACGCGAGTACCTAATTCCACAATTCAACCGTTTTGCATCAAATCACGAGAATATAAAATCAGGAACGCCAAATTCTTATCAAAGTTTCAAGAGATGTGCTACTCCTGACTTTATGCGATTATTCATTCCTCCCGTTTAATTAGGAATCCACAGTGAATACCTTTTGTATTTTAAAATGTTTATACTTTCATTTGACTATCTAAGCTCATGTTAACAATGATAATGGCCGCCGGTACCTGTATTTCTTAAATGACTTATTGTTTTTTCTGAACAAAACGATGAGTTGGTAATCAAATACATTACAATTAAACAAAGTAAAATAATGTTCATTATATTTGTTATAAAAACATATATTATAAAACCCTAAGCTGGCATATGTTTTAAACCAGCTTATATTCAGGTGCATGTTTTTATGGCAAGATTTAGGGGCTTATTTTCAAATCCTGTTTAATAATCAAAACAGGCTTATAATATATATAGTTATTATCTTAATTTGTAAGGCTTTGTAATTTGGAGGGGGAAAAATGCTTAAGATAAAAAAAAAAAAAAATTATATATATATATTAATATATGTGTGTGTGTGTGTGTGTGTGTGTGTGTGTGTGTGTGTGCAAAACATTACAAATACAAAGCGGCTAAGTTTTTTTGAGGATAGACATACACAATGATTTTGAAAAGAACTTATTTTTACTTCATGTAAAACTTGTTATTATATATATTTTTTAATAAATATAGTAACAAGCTTAAGTTTTACATATTGTAAAAATAAAACTTCAGTTTAAATTGAGCCAAAATATATCTTTTTTTTTTTTTGGGGGGGGGGGGGATAAAATAAATTCTATTTTTAATGAATATATTATCTTAGAGAAGGGAGGAAATTAAAACAAAGAGAAAATACTGTAAATTTCCATTCAAAATAAAAAATATTTTTAAGAAAAAAAATATTGAAAGGTAAAAATATACTTTTACACATGTAATTACTTATAATAGTTACGGTACATGTAGTTATATTATTTTGGAAAAAGAAAAAAAATTAACTTCAATTTACCAGCAATAACTATAAGGGCAAAAGAAAAGAACCAAAAAAATTTAATTTCTATTTATAGCTTAAGGATTCAAAGAAAAACAAAAATAAAATACTGTGCCATATATATGTATTAATCATGGTCAATAACTGGGAGTATTAACAGGAGAAAATATAATACGAAAAAAAGTCAGGAAATTAAGGGGAAAATTTGTAACTGTTTTTGCAACACTGTTACTCTCCATCAATATCTGATGAAAATATTTTCTAGGTTAAAAGAAAAAAAAAATGAAAAGAAAATTACTGTTATTATCCATCAATAGCTGGGGGTCGTATGAGAAGCCCGCCTTCTCCAGCCCCTCCCCACAATCTGCGTGCTCCCCCGGCTTCTGGAGATTCAGCACACTCTTGATGTCATTTCTAAAAATAGATGAACAGAATCTGTAACAACTTTTAAAATTGTATTTCTTTTATGTTTGCTGCTAAGCACTCAATTCTCACAAAGTATTGTGAAATATCATTAGAATTAAAAGCCATTTGATATTAATGAATTAATTACAGCATTTAGTTAACAATATCAGACTCTTAAATGCTTCAATTATTCCTATAGTACTGCGGTATCATTATTATTATGTGGGATTGTATCATTCTTAAAAATCTTAAAACAAAAACACCCTAAAAATTTTATCAATAACTGACAGGAAAGATGGTACGTGCATGTACCTCTTTTAGATATGTAATCTAAAGCTTATTTCTGCAAAATGATGTAAACATGGTAAACATGTACTTATATATAATCTATTTATATCAAAGACAAAATGCATTTGGTAACATATTCAAAGTAAATACAGATATCAAACATATTTATGCACAAAAAAGTGCAATTTAAAAGGTGCAAGGAAATTTCCCTATTTGATCTAAAAATACATATCTTTTGAAAAAATGGTTAGAAATTGAACAGATCCTCAATTAAAGTATTACCGGTTTTTTCAACTCTCAATAATAGCATTATAATCAGGCTATTTTCACAATATAAGGAAATATTAGGTCTTTAACACACAAAGACCCCATGTATACTCACTGTATTTCCTCGTGTCGTGTCGACTTCTTTATTAGTTAACAATAATCATGAAAGACCGAATTAGTCAAACCATTAAATAAATCAAATGGGAATTCAAAATACTCTAAATTTTAAGGAAACTTAAAATCTTAATACATGTACATATCAGATGAGTGTTAAAAGTTAAGAATCAAAATAATGTTATCACCAGCTAGTTTAGAACCTGTCTCGAAATGGGTAAGGGATAGAGGGAAAAAAAGACACATTCAAAAAATTATCGTTATACCAATTTAATTAAGGTTAAAATACAGTACACTAAAAAAAAAAAAGAAGAAGAGAACAGTCCTTATATTTATACCTACATATAAGTCCTAAGGACTTTCAAATCGCTTCAACATCTATCGAAATTCTGAGATTTTCGAAATACGTACTGAAGAATGTTTAGCAATAAATTACACATAACATGTAATTGTTAACTGACTGCATAAATTTTTTAAACAAAAGACATTGGAAGCAGATCCTCCTAAAATTTAAAAGTTGGGTTAAAACCATGCAATGATACAAGAAGGGGGTGGGGGTGGGTTAAATTTAGTCAGTTCATAGCGTTTACTTGTGAAACTGCTCCAGGATCTTGTGTTCCTTCATTTGTTTGGTGGATGGTCTAGCCATGGCCAGTATGTTGTCTGTCACCCTAAAATATTCAATAACGATATCTCTCAAACTATTATTACATGTGTATTATGCCCCCACCCCCCCCCCCCCCCCCCCCCCCCCCGTTACTTGCTCTCAATTTTTAACTTTTTGCAATACAGGGTATATGGATCTTACTCTGTTTCTGCTCTCCCTCTTTCTCTCGCTCTCTGAGTCTCTCTCTCTCTCTCTCTCTGTCTCTCTCTCTCTCTCTCTCTCTCTCCATTTTTTAAAGGTTTCATTATTTTCATCATAATTATTTTTTCATAAAAATTTTAAAATGATTATCTTAAAATCATGTAAAGAGAATGCATTTAACAAGTTTGAATTATAGATCCTACCAGTTGGAATAGAGTCCCTCTATCGCCATTTGCTCGATTGTCCAGTTTTCTGAGGTGCAATATTTGCATTTTTTGCCCCCACAGAACAAGGCACACTGCCTCTCACCCGAAATCAAGGACCGGGCATGCTCTGAAAACTTGGTATACTTAGCTGAGGGGTGTCTGCCTGTTAAAAGGAAATTAAAAAAAATAAAATTAACATATGAATTATTATAAGATATATACTGTAGATTCCTTATTTTACGCGAGTACTTAAAAAATTTTTTTAATTCTTTCATAATAAATAGACTACTGTAAATTCCTAATTAAACTAGGATTTTAATTAGGAATTTACAGTAGTCTATTTATTATGAAAGAATTAAAAAAAATTTTACAAGTTTTCCTTCCTTTTTTTTTTTTTTTTTTTTTTTTGGGGGGGGGGGGGTTAAAGAGGGTATGAGTTGATTTGCATACATACATGCACATACGTTGTATAGTGTTTATGTTTTTCAATCTTGCAGTACAATGCATGTTAAATTACTATCGTACTTGTACAATTCTTTTATAAATGTTAATGATATTTAATTCTTTTTTCCTCTTTTTAAAAAAATTCTTTATTGTTCTTTTCCTTCATGTATTTGTATTCATGGACATTAAAATAAAATTCAACAGAAACACATGAATACGTATACTACTGCTTTCAAGAGCAAACATGAGGTAAACAATATCTCAAGGGTTTTTCCAGATCTATTTATAAAGACAACTATATACTGCTCAATAACAACATTAGCTGTTTTTGAAATAAACAGACTACTAAGTTTTGTTATACACATGTACCAATAATATTTATGAAAATTCCAATATCAATAAATAACACAAAAAAATAGCACCTTAAATATAATTGGTGAGGATCTTAATATTAATATAGAAATGACTTAATAATGCAGTTATAAAATTGCGTGCACAGCTTAGAAAAATTCAAATTAAAAATTTTGTTCACCAACTATCTGATATTGAAGCCCATGAATTATAATGGAGAGACTGATTGCATTTATAATAGCCATTGCCCTCACTTTGATTTCCAGTACTCATGGTAAGAGCTTTTAATTGTTTCTTTGCATCATTATAATTAAATTATAACAGTTTTAACCTATAACATTTAAACATGAAATTGATCTTAAACTTTTCAATTTTTAATAAAATATTGATCCATCTAATAATACTGAAGCATCATCAACAACTGCATTTATACTAGAAAGAATTTAACTTTACTAATTAAAAATACTTAAGAAAGAATTTAAAATGCATTCATAAAAATAACTTAACGATATAGATGTACATTTCTTATAATTATTTCAGATCACACACCAGAATAATCTGGTTTAATTTTACTTGGGAACTAGCTATGATCTCACTCCTCACGTTTTGATTTCATTGTGCAGATGATCATAACATTATACATGTATTTAAAATAAAAACAATTTTATTTACTTAATTATGACAAAATGATACTGACTACATATCTAGGCAAGCTGGATAAAATCTTATAAAATTCTTGATATTCAAAAAGTTTTTATTCAAAATTAAATTAAATTGTAACTACCGGTATAATTATAGAACTCGTCTATTTTAAGTGCAAAAAGGTCACAAAAAAGTTCATGCAACTTCGTACAAAATGTTTTTGTAATCCGGGCGTCATACTCTGAGTGTGACCATTGTGCACAATAAAAAAACAATATTGGAAGAAATGAGTTTGCTTAATCAAAAATACTGACAACAAATGCTGAATCAAGCTGAGATTGTATTTTAAGTGCAAAAAGATCAAATTATCTGGGCCAAAACTCAGAGGGATGAATACTGCCCCCCCCCCCCCCATTACCATTGTATATCTTTAAGTATCTTTTGTGTACAAATTTCAGTGATATACCTCTCAAAAAATTCTTATACAACAACATGGAGGAGTGGGATACCTTAATGTTTATTTAAACAATAAAATGCTTTCTTTGGTGATTCATTCGGGATATGAAGGTAGCGACATTGCAGGAAAAATACATAACCCGCTAACACATAACCCGCGTTAGCGGGTTATGTTAATTTTTCCTGCAATGATCGCTACCTTCATAACCCGCATGAATCGTCAAAGAAAGCATTTCATTGTTTATATTAACATCTTTCTTTAACTAATTAATAAACTGATTATGAAAAGTTAGTAAAACTCACTAAATTACTGTAAGAAATAGAGGAAATTATGCTTGGTAGATGTAAATATAAAACTGTAGTTTAATTTTTTGTTATTCATTTGTTTGTTTCACAGGTTGAATTTGTGCTTTGGTTTTTCAGGGTTTTTTTTTTTTTTTTTGGGGGGGGGGGGGTATTGTTGCAAAGAAATTAGTTTCACAGCATTTTAAATTTAAACAAAAAATTATTATTTAAGGAATGAATTTAATTTTTTATAGTTCTTTATATATGATATAAAATGGTTTGGAGCAGTTTCAGTTAATAAATCGCGAAGCGGTTTATAAAAAAGCAAAAACTGTCCCAAACCATTTTCTATCGTATTAAAGTAATAAATATTGAATTCATTGCTTATGATTTAATTTTTTGCTATTAATTGTTCATAAAACATTCATTTGACCTTTTAAAATTACATCAAATTGTACAAAATCAAACGTAACGTCAGGTGGATTGATATATTTTTGATGTTATTCTTAATAAATATGACATGGGCAACATTCTTGATACAATATAAAATAATATTTGCCAACCAGAATGCGTGTTACAA
The DNA here is from genome assembly GCF_963853765.1 of Magallana gigas. Lineage (NCBI taxonomy): Eukaryota > Metazoa > Mollusca > Bivalvia > Ostreida > Ostreidae > Magallana > Magallana gigas. The sequence goes on from NC_088856.1 coordinate 29,717,469, forward strand.
CCAGAATTAAATTATTTAAGTTTTATTACGATTCTAATTAATAAATTAAATTTCACAGGAGCTGCAGCAACCCACAAATCCTGTCTATGGTCTGACAAAAATGGAAAAATCACTAATGAGCCTTATGATGAAGCATCAGAAATTTGTTGTGAAAAGTCAGGGAAACACACAAAAATAAATCACCAAGGACATAAAATTGATTGCTGCGGGGGTAAGTTGTTTTTCCGTTTCACTCTGATTTTTCATTGTTCATTTTTTTCTGTTAAAAAATAACAATCAGTGTAACATGTCTGCTAAATACATGTAAATGAACCAACTTTATTTCACAATTTACTAGAGATATATTTGTTCGCAGTGACTAATTTTTCAAGATCAAAATGTCGATTTTAATCTAGAGACTTTAATTAATACCTGACATACCTGACACAGATGAAGACTGGTCTGCGGCAAGAATTTATATTGAATTCGCGATAACAAGGCTTTCGGAAACCTCGCTAAAATATCTCACAAGCAAATAAACGTTGGTTGGCAAAAAATATTGATGTGATTGTATATATACATGTATGTACACACAATCATACAATGCACTTTCACTGTTAGGTATTGGAGGGGTGGGGGGGGGGGGTCAAATTGTGTCAAATGTTAAGAGGAAGCTTATAAATATTTCATAAGGGCTATAGAAACTGCAGTGCTCTTAATTTAAATGAGGGTATGACATATGACATTTAATACTCAGTTCACTCTCACCAGGGGAGAATTATTCATAAGGATATATAAATTTGTGCACATTTTATTCACCCATGTGAACTGTCTGCACGTAGAAATAATAGTTAGCAGGCCTGATGCATAAAAATTGTATTTTACCCTTCATTTTTTGTTTACATCAGAAAAATTACATCACTGCTATTTTTAAACCACACCCCAAACCCAATTCGGGGCCCCAACCCCAACACCCCCTAAATCCAACAGTGATATCCCCAATCATCCAAAACATGATTTCTCTCATACTGTACGTGATTACAGTATAACTGTTTTGTATTGACAACAAACAGAAACCACGATAGACACCGAATCCCAGGTCTGCTGTGTGAATCAAACTTATGACAGTCCCATCACACAAGGAAACGATGCTGGAAAGCACAGAATCTGCTGTGGTAGCACCCCTCACATTCAGCATGCCAATTGTAAGTAAAGTAATACTAAATAAACTCTAGCAGTTCAAATTCAAATAATATTGTAACATATAATTTGATCTTTAAAAAAATGGCTGAAACAGCTAGGAAAGACTTGATTGTGCCTAGCCATAGTCATAGATTTTTACTATATAAATCCTTGTATGAATTAAATTATTTCTGAAAACTCTAGATGATCAGCTTAAACATTTTATAGACCCAGCTAAGCTTCCATTTTTTAAAAGATCTTTACTTTTCTTCTGCATGCAGTGACAGACCACTACTGCTGTGGAGAAAACTACATCTCCAAAAATCTGGGATGCTGTGCTGAAAAACCTTACAATAGGTCAATGTCCTATTGCAAGAGAAATACCGGTACCGTTTTGGCCATCGGAGAAGGTATTTGTGGCTCACAAATTTATAATCGGAGCCACCAAAAGTGTTGCGGTGTTTCTACTCTCCACAACGTCTCGGCAGCAGACGCACAATATCGGTGTTGTGGCAGCGAGCTATACAACAAAAAGACTAGTCAGTGCTGTAGGCCCCAAAATATCGTACAAAACTTGACTGGCCAATGTTGTGGAAAAGGTGATAACAGATTATTGTCAAACCAGAAATTATTATGTTTTCTACTTTATAATTTTGGTCTCATTATGAAATCATGAAGAGGATACTGTAATACCTTTTCTGGAAATCATGTTCTTACTACTGTAATGTCAGTCAGAAATCTGTTATTTTGAATATTTTTCAATCATTAAGATTTTTGAAAGTTTAAAAAGTAAGTATAATGTACATGCATGTGTACATAATAAAGAAAATTAAACCATAAATCCTTCTGACCAGCTAAAAATTCCACATGAGATAATAATTTAAAAATTCAATGAAGTATTTTTTTTCAAAATTTTAAACTTTTCATTTCCATCCATTTTTTTTACAGCATGCTTATCTCAAAAATACATTTTATTAATTCACTTGCTTTCATAACATTTGTATATAATATGAAATATTTACATTTTCCAGTGTCTTAATTTGCCTGTGATAACACTTCGCATCGATTTTGTACTATATATAACCCATAAATAACTTCAAATGACGCCAAAATGAGGCGCCAGCGGGATTTGCTTATTTCTATTTAAATATTAAATCATACAATGGCTTAAAATTATATAAATATAAGTAAGTAATAATAAATCATTCTTTGAATATTATTAAGTAATAATTTTGGTCAGGGCGTGATCAATTCTATCATAAAGCCCTTTGGGCTTTATTGAATTTGATCATTCCCCAACCAAAATTATCACCTCATAATACTCAACGAATGATTCCTAGTGCCTAAATACAGGTAGCTATATATAAAAGCTAAATTTGGTACATGTATTTTGCAGGACTGTACAATACAAAAACAGAAATCTGCTGCCAAGGGAAAACAATTACATCATTTGGTGTACTTGGTTGCTGTGGGGGAGGAGCCTATAACATCACTGACCCACAAGCTGGCTGTTGTTCAAAGGGGCCCAAGACATGGAAAGCTTACAGAAAAGACAAAGAGATTTGCTGTGATGGTATGAACTATAAAACTATACTTTTACAATACTGTGGGTTCTTTAATATTTGTTGAATACCAATTTTCATGGATTTTGATGTTGAGTTGATCCATGAAATTGAGTTTTTTCATTTATTGAAGTGCAATATCTAATAATATATGCATACATGTATTGTATTGAAAAGTATAATCATTGAATCCATGAATTTACATATCCTCAATGAAAACTGATTTTCACTTATCAACGAAAATTAAAACCCATTGATCATGGTACTCTATATTGTTCTCACAACTTGAACCTGCGATTTGATGACAGCACTTTAATTGTTGCACCCATCTCATTAACTGAAACTTCACTATCTAAATATTTCATAAGAGTGGTGCACTATTAATTCATCTGCTCATATAAAATCACTAGATATTAAAACATGTACACACTAAAATCCAGTTACAATATATTTGGAGTAAAATCCTATACTTTTTAAGGGACCACCTTACCCTGGAAACATCAGGGAATTCACAAGTAATGCACAGATCGGAGTCTGCTGTTTGGGGGTCCACCCCCTCCCCCTGGAAAATTAACCCTTCTTAAATTCATATGGTAAAGGTATCAAAGATAGGATTATACAAGACTTCCACCCTCATCCCAGCTAACATTCCCCCGGCCCTCTTCCCTTGGACCCCCCCCCCCCCCTTCTCCTTCCCCCTCTGCCTTTGGGAACATTTTCTGGATCCCTGGACTGCAGGCCAATTATATTCTACTTTAATTAATAAAAGTATACTTAATAATTATTAACACTTTTAAAAATATAATGAAAAAACTGCATGAACTTTCAAAGAATTCATGCTACAACTGTATTTTATACTTTTTGAGATATGTGCAAAATAAAAGTCTGTCTTTCAGATACCACCACCAAACGTAAAGGCAATAAATAATAAAAGCATTAGTACACATTGACTCTTTTTATCAGGGGCAGTTCACTCTGTCATGCAGACTAGTGTCACTGGGAACCTCTCTTGTTGTGGGAACCAATCATATTCTCTGAGACAGGAACTGTGCTGCGGCCACGAGACTAGAATCGTCCTCAACAAAACTGCCTTAGATCATGATCAGTGCTGTCCTAATGGCCCCACAGGGCAACAATATGGCCCCACAGGGCAACAATACAGCTCCTGTAAGAAGGGCGAACCAGTGCCAACAGAGGGGTCCAGCATGTGTGGCAAAGCACCCTACAACCAAACCAGGGACCTCTGCTGTAACAATGAAGTCCACAGAGACGGGACGGCCATTGGAAAAAAATGCTGTGGTTCATCGACTTGGGCCTATTTTCCTAACAATGAAACTTGTTGCTTTAATGAAGCGAAACCTAAAGCTTTAGGGTGAGAGAACAATTTTTTTAAATGTAAATCTGTTCTAGATATAAGAACCATTTCCTCACCCAGGTATTCTGCAGTAATATAAATATGACATATGAAAATTACATGTACCCTTTCAAATAAAGTACATGTTATTGTAATACAAAAAATGCTAAAACAAAGTTCAATTTTGCGCATTGTTATAAGCGGTGGGATCTAATAAGATAAAAAATATTGTTCACCCTTGTAAAAAAAAAAGTCTACAACTAAAAACTATCTATTGGCATGATGTTATACACAGTTAATAATTTGTGATTTTGATTTACCGGTAATTATATAACAAGACGACAAATTGTCATTACAAATATTTTGCACAACTGAATTCATACGAACAAATTCTTAAGCTAAACTCAATAGTTACGGCTACGTAATGAACACAAAGTATTTTTCCAAATTGAAAATGATAAAGAACATGCCAAGCCAATTTTTGAAGCATAACAGAGATTTTTTTTTCAATTATATGAAGATGCCTTGGAAAGCTGCCAAGTTCCAAAGACAAAACATCTATAACCCTGCCTGGATCGCCTCGGACTAGCGGCATCTGTAAAATTTGTTCCCCAGAATGGAAACAACCACAAATGGTCGAATCTCACATCAAATCCCAAACTATTGACATTTGCACTAAAAAAGGTAATTGAGTTAAAAAACATATTCTCTTGATGTCTCTTTTCAAGAAGTACATAGTAAAAAATAAAGGGATTTTTAATAATATGATTTTAAGAAGAATATACATTTAAGTTTTGAGGACTTTTATACAGTACAATTTGTTCTCTTTAATTTCACATTAGCACTTCATTTTTTAGCAATAAAACTGCAAGTCATTTCTGTCTCACCCAACACCACCACCTCACAGTTTCCATGGACTTGGTTGAACGTTTCATACAGAAAAAACATCTACAAGAGGGATGGCAAGACCACCACCCCCGGGAAACAATCATTCAACCTCTTCTTGCCCTGCAGGTGCGACAGGCTGGACGGTATGAGGGGTAGGCCAGCATTACTGCTAACCAACATAGATTTCAACACCCAGAGAATATTCCTTGGAGACGGAGACCTGATTTTGCCCTTACGTAAAAATCTGATGAATCGTGTACAAATGCTCTCGAAAGTCTGTCCAAACAATGTAGTGAAGGATATCTATTCCCTACTGCAGATCTCGCCCATTGAGTCACGGAACAGTAAGTGATGACTACGAGTCAACTGACACACCAAAAACGTGTCAAATACGCAACAGGGCGTAAATTAGCTGCAGGTCTGTGGCTCCTGTGAAAAAATTCAGATGGACAACCTGGGAGGTACAGTGCTACCCATTAAAAAAATTGTATATTTATTGCGCACAAAAACTCAATGCGCTAGTTTGTGACTAATTAAAAATGAAGATATTCAGTTCCAACTTGCAGAATTCTTTGAGCTTATTTGAAAGTGAAATCTCAACACTTTTTTTTTCTTGTGAAATATAATAAGCAGAATCCAAGTAGTTCATCAAAGTTTTTCACTAAGACTTGCTCAGTCAGAGCTCAGTCAATGATGAGTGTACATAGTTTTTATCAATTAAATTCATTTGATATGAGTATGAGAAATAAGAACAAAGTTCCTCAAATTTAATCTTTATTCCATCATTGTCCAATAGATGGTATTGAAATGGCTTTAAATTGTTTTTACTCTATAAAATAGAGTACATGTATTATAGGTATGTATAGAATCATTTCACCTTTTTTTTCTTGTTTTATTTTGTCCAAACCTTATTTGATTTTGCATTATTCACGTGTGTCTTGGAAACTAGACATTGAGGTTTTTTTTTATTATAAAAAAATAACCATTGGCAAATATTAATTTTTGTTTTCAACTTTGCATTTGATAGGACTGTGAATATTCATTGCTCATTTTATTTATTCAATATACATTTGAAAATGGGGAAAGAATAAATGATCAATGTGTCAGATAAAAACTATATTCGGTAGTGAACATTGAACACCCTGAGTTATGTAAAAGTTTACTGGACGATAGAATAATTTAACAAATCGTGACAATGTAAAAAAAAAAATTAAATGGGGGGGGGGGGGGGTGTTAGGAGTTTTATTGAGCTATATTTGTCAGACAATGTCTTTTGGATTTTGTCCCATAGAAAAAAAATAATAATGTGTTTATTTTTGTTAAAAGTTTTGGCATTGTAATTAACATTTATTCATACTGTGATTATGTAAAAACATATCAGCTCTCCATTACATGTATTTCATTATCTACCTTATCAAGGATGTTTTAAATTGTTTTCAAGACAGGCCTCTAAATACCCAAGGAGTGTCTCTTTATCCCTAAATGTCACTTCAACGTTATCAGCTCCAGTTTAAGATGACGTAAAATTCGATCATGAATGTGATTCTATTTTTAGATGAAAATTTCAAGCAAGCAGTTAAAATTAAATACCCTTAATACATTTTTTATCAATTTTTAATTCCTGAAAACTTCTACGAGAATTATCAGTCTTTAAGTCGAAACAGTTAAAGCAGCTGTCTCATGTTTGTTTCATACTAATTGTTAGACCATAATTAATCACCTTATTGTCTACGGACTTTTCCATTTTTTCCCATTACAACAAAGAGCACATGACGAGTGTGACTGGTCAGCAGAGGATGCTCACTCCTCCATGGCACCTGATCCTACCTCTATCTTTTTAGAGTTCCGTGTTGCTCTGCTTTAACTTGTATTTCGTGTTAATATGTATTTTTGAGATGGTTGACAGTTTGTTACTGTCATTTTTCATGCATACATCAGGGAGATTAAGTTTCAACCATTTATGTCAACCGGTGTTCATTTTTTTTTTAATGTGTAGTAATGATAATGACCTTGCTGCACTTAAATTTTCATGAAAAAACATATTTTATTTTTTATTTTTACCTAATAAAATCTTTGTACAATGTTGCAGGTATACAATTACCTCATGTGTTATTTTTACTTATATTTTTCTGCAATCATGTTTGTGCAATTTACATCAACTTTTCTTTGATATGCATATAAATACAACATTTGTGTCATAAGTCAAATACATCGCCTGTTTTCATAGGATTTTGCTCTCAAGTAATATGTTGCTGTACATTTTTTTACGATTTTTATCTTGTTCTGCATGTGTTCAAATTAAGATTCTATAGTCTCAATCTAATGTGTTCTTGGTTTTATTGTTTGTTTATTTGCTTTTTGTTTATAATAAATTTCTATTTTTTTCATTTTGTTTTGTTCACTGCTGTTTTCTAAAAATGTGCTCAAAATGTACTGTAAATGTTTTAGTACATATCACATGAAGTATTGGCGTGGCTCACACGATGGCCGTGGCCATTTCTAAGCTATTATCATATCTCCTTTAAATGCACAGCTTTGTATGCAGATATAGAAAGATATTAAAATTTAAACGTTTAAGTTTTTTGAATTTTTTTTTTACAAAATAATAATTAATTGCCAAAAATATCTTATTAATTTTTTAATTTAAGGCAGAGCATTTGTTGACCACCCAGCCTCCTCAAAAGAACAAAATTTAGTTGGGCGATTGTTGGGGAAAAAAAGAAATTCAAAGAACATTCTATCAATTGATATCCAATATTAAAATGATTTATTCTTACTATTTTAAAAAGGGGAATAATTCAGTTCACTCTCTTTTTTTAGCTCAAAAATTAAAATTTGAGTTATTCCCCTTTTCAGTATGGCAACACAATTAATCAATTAATGCAGCAGCATTTGACCTTATATGGAACAGCCTGCCATATTTCTGTGGACAGTCATTAACAATACAAACCTTATAGAAATAATATATTATGCACCCACCTTTGGCCCTCTCCTCATGCTCTTTGCTCCAGGCCAGTGACTCCGACCCTGGGTTTATAACCTCATCAGGGTCAGGCTCCATGTTGGTCTTCTTGAATTCTACAAGAGTTTAAAAAGAAAATTATATTTTATAGTGGTTATATAAATTCAAATTTTGGAACTAAATTTGAAGAAGAAAAAAATAAATATAGAGATCAAAACTAATATTAATCCTTTTGAAATATAATAAATAATATAATAATAAATATATCATAATGAGGTTGTTTTATTTATATAATTATATTAATACCTGGTCCAGTAGCTAGCTGCTTAATTATCTTTTACTCAACAGAACTCTGTAAAGTTTTGTGTCATGAACATCTCCATAGTTTATATAAACCCTACTACATGTAATATATTATTAAAAGGAAAGACTATACTCTATTATAAAATAAACAAACTTTTAATGTCCTTCTATAACCTAATTCAATTTTGTATTCAAAGTCAATTGGATGGTCCTTTAGAGAGGCTCATGCAGGAAGAATCCCATCCTCATAGTTTATAAAAACCCTTCTACCGGTACATGTTATATATATATATATATATATATATATATATATATATATATATATATATATATATATATATATATATATATATATATATATATATATATATATATATATAATATATATATATATGATAAGGAAAGACTATATAAAATCTACATAGTAAAAATAGATAACCTGCCAATGTCCTTCTATATAACCTAATTCAATTTTGTTTTCAAAGTCAATTGGATGGTATGTCCTATAGAGAAATTCATGCAGGAAGAACTTAAGTCACTTCAGAAAATTGTGACAAAAATTAGACTACATGCAGCTGTATATTCATATAAAAGTATTACAAATTAATTATCCACTTTTATCTTAAAGCTTCAGGATGAGTAAAAAATAAACAATTTATTGTATCTTGACATCCATGCAAATCTAACAGAAAACAGCTTAAATCCTTAATAACTAGCTTCATGGCTTACATTAGCATTTCCTAAATTGCCCAGATCAATACACTGTAACATAAGCCTTAGGGTTGTTTACCCTAACTTATATATACATGTATATATATTGGATATGAAGCACACTATTAGATGAAGCACTAGCTGGTAACCTTAAGGTGGAATAACACACCTGGAAAAAGTCACACAAATTAACAGGACATTATTTGATAATGTGCGCCGGCGAGCAAAGCGAGCTCTAAGAGCCAGTGTGCGTGGGAAAAAGAACGAGCTAAACCTACAGTTCATCAAACAAAATTTTTTGTCTACGTCCCATAATGCTCTCTAATGTTTTCACCCGTGGTGCTATGCCAAAAATGGCCGACTTTTAACTCGTAATTTACGCTGACTTAAAGTTTGAAGACACATTTTGAGTACCGCATATACTTTGGCGAGACTCAAAAGATTTGTTGCATGCTTCCATACCTCTGTATTGAGTCGAGAAACGTACACAAAGACGAACAAAGTCATGGATGACGTCACAGTGCACTCGCGCTATATTTCCCGCGATAAATTTAGAGGTGGATCAAACATCTGTAATGCGTGTACTGGCTATTTCAGTATAGACTGCGATACCTGCCTCATTGACATATGATTTGTTTTAATTTTTTTTAATATAGAGATTTAATGTATATATACTAGCAAGAGCCATACTTTACTGTCATATCGATCCATTTTTAAGCTAATTGTGCATGCATGTACAGTAGGCAGGTAAGTATATGAGTAGGGAGGAAATAAATAATAGGATATTTTGAACTAAATAAAAAGGAATAAAATGAAAAAATAAACATTTAAAAAAAATATGTAGATATTGCATATAGTCAGACCATCAAATTTAAAAGTGGGAAATTACACACCTACAAACAGGAACTGGTCTCTCTCTCTCTCTCTCTCTCTCTCTCTCTCTCTCTCTCTCTCTCTCTCTCTCTCTCTCTCTCTCTCGGGGTAGGGGGTTGCGCTGTATGTATCATAACCATTAAAATTAGTACCTTTGGCATATTTATTGTAGAGCAATACTCTCTCTAAAAAATTCTTTGACATTCGTTGATACCTAAATAAAACTATAAGTTGACAATAATGTAAGGTATGTGTAATTCTTGCTGCGCTCGCCATAACGGTAGCACCGTAAAACATATTAAAAGATAAAATGATAAATAAACTGTACATATGTCAATTAAGGGAAAAATTTGCAGTTTGGGGATAAAAAATGAATATCTAAAATAATTATTTCAGTAAGTACCAACAAAAGCCCCTGCGTGATTCGAACTCGGGATGTACATGCAGATCACAAGTCCGACACTTTATCCACTAGGCTATTGAGTAATTTTAAGTTACATATGTTGCAGTCGATAAAATCCTCTTATTAAAACAAAATGTTGTTTCGATCAGCGGTAAGCCATTTTGTGATGATGTGTTATTCCACCTTAAAACTTTTAATGATCTATTAATGTTGTATACCAGTATGTCATTGCATGAATGTATTGGTAATTTTGCAGATATGTATAATATTTGATACAATTATATGAAAATGAAAACACTAATTAGATAGCTATTGGTATTTTTTTTTTTAAAGCAAACAAACAAACTCATGTTTCTTAAGAGCTAAAGTCTGTCTTTATGACAGTTATAGCTTGCAAACCCAAATGGATCCTACCCACAAACACATGTACATGTACATTTTCATGCTCCCAATTAAAATTCAATTCTTTTTTTTTTAAGTCTTTTGTTAAGTGCTTACCTCAGACCCTAGCTAATTTAAGACTAGTAATTTTACAACTGATTTATTTCATTATTCAATTACAGCTAGAATCTTCTGGAGCTTTTTTTTTTTGTTTAAATCGAAATATAATTAAATGTCTTAATTTACCAAAAAATAATCTGAATCAAATTGGCTCCATCTCTAATATTTTAGGTAAAAATATAATTATATATATATACCATTGAAGTACATATTTATATAACAGAGTACCTGTATGTGTTCAACATGCTATTACAGTAATGTCAGTGAATTATATTACCATAGACCGGATCATGCTTTTTACATTTATAAATACTTCGTGCATACAAAACATGACATTCTTTGATCCAAGGCAACGTGTCTGTCGATTCATGCACAGACTATCTATTATAGTACAAAGATTCTCCGACAAGTTTTATACTCACTTTTCATGGTTGTTATTGATTCTTAAGGACCTAAGTTAACGAAAATGGTGAAAAACAATCAGGGCTTATTGTTTCACATCAATTCACCTTAAACCATGCACCTTGAAATAAAGTTCCAAGAAAAAAAAAATTGTGAAAAGAGGAGTGGAGAAAAAAAATTCCTCTGAAGATGACTGAATGTTTTCTAGCAGTTGCGTTGATAATTATTTATGCTAGAAAGTCAATCAACGCAATGAAGAAACGGGCGAATGGCAATTTACTGGCTGATAAAGCTGAAATCAATACGAGTAGGCCTGCAAAATGCATGACATGACAACTTGAGCAGGGTCTAAGACGGAGAAAGGCTGGAAGACCAAAGAGAGAAGTGCGCATCTTACTTTCAAGTTTTTACCTCACATATCAGCGTTGAAAAAAAATTAGACCCTGATTTATGTGTTGGGTACTCTACAGGAAAGGAAAGAGACTGCGGACGACGTAATAAAAAAACCGCTGAGAATTAGCCCAAAGTTATTTACTGAACTTGACGCACTGTGTCAAGTTGCCTGCATGAAGATTGATTAGTATAGCAATATTAACCACTAATTTTGCGATGAAGAGTCATCAGAGAGAGGAGGAAGTTACCTTATTAGTAGGTAACTGTCCACCCCATTAGCTATGGCAATATCTCTATCAATAAAATTGTTTTTACAGATTTTTGTGGAATTCTGGGACCATTGTTGATAGTGATGAGATTGATGTCTTATTCAGAACATTTCAAAACGAAGAGCTACAATTGCATGTCAACTTTATCAATTATTTCCTCAGAGTCTGTTCAAATGAAATCTTCATCTGGGCATATGAGAAGCACTTTTTTGAGAAGCAGATGGTACTGTGAAAAGGAATATTATGTGACTAAAATTTCTTTACATAATTAAAAATACATTTATTAATTTTTTTAAATAAAAGTTTTAAACTTAACTAATTTAATGCTAAAAAAATTTGCTTATTGAATTTTGGGGTGGGGGAGGGGGGTGGGGAGGAAAGCGTATTATTATTCTAAAAGACTCATCAATATTACCTCTGATTACAATACCTGGCATTAATGAAAATCAATGAAGATATAAAGAGAATTCCATGATAAGTCACTGAAAAACAAATCATGATTGTTGGAGGCTTTTGCATTTTTTATCAAAGCCTGGATTCTGAGAGGCATAAACAATGCATTATTCAAAATACTCTAGCTGGGGCAGTCTATTTCAGGAATTTGTATTGAATAATCAATCAAAATAAATCAATAGGGATAAGAAGAATTCTTCTTATCTGATAATCAACATGCATTATTTTATTTGCAGTTCATGCTTCTGCATGAACATTCTTTGTGGCATTTTTTGCAGAGAGAGAGAGGGAAAGAAAAAGAGAGAAGAAGAGAGAAAGAAAGAGGAGAGAGAGAGAGCAAGAGAGAGAAAACAAGAGAGAAAGAGGACATAAAGAAAGCATTGCAATATATAGAGGGCTGGAGATGGAGGGGAAAAGAGAGAGAGAGAGAGAGAGAGAGAGAGAGAGAGAGAGAGAGAGAGAGAGAGAGAGAGCTCTTTTCAGAGTTTTAGTGATGTAGGATCAAATATATGGCCAGGTTTGCAGTTACAAGGAGATAACTTTCACAATTTCATTGTGACACAACTCCAGCAACCCTTTAATTTCACTGGGTTTTTTTTCAGATATGATGTCAATATTAATATGAATAAATGACTGCAATTATTTATTTCATGCGGTTTTGTAGTCTACGCGCTAGCTAGCTGTAAAAGAATAACAGGACACAAGCATTTTATCAATTTCCTTAAAAAGCAACATGTGGTTTTAAATAGCTTTTTAGCAATACCAGATTGCACATATACCATGAACAGTTTATGAAATGAAATGGAGGATCTTGAAAAGGTTTCAATAAAGTTGTTTTGTTTACAATAGGTATTTATTTAAAAGATTTTGACTAGGGTAGCATTTTATTCTATTTTCAAATAATTCATTAGAATTAAATCAGAGTGAATCATGATATAAAGAGTGGCATTATTTTCAAAACATTTTTAGAATAAATAACCATCAAACCTGCTGCATATACTATTAAAGTACATAGTTTTAAACTACTAAGAGACAATAGTTTATAATTCAAAAACAATATCTTTAATTTCAAAGAATTTCAAGATATGTTGGTTAAAGCTGAACACCATTAGTAAATAGGCACCGTCACACAGGTATTAAAACCCTTCGATTTCGTTACACCCAATTGCATACCTGAGGTCGAGGTCGATTTGCAGTATTCGTAACATGGTCTTTACATTTTGTGCATTTATTGTTTTATGTGCACATTTTGTTTGTTAGTAATGTGTTGACCTGTTTATTTGTTGTTTTCATTGAAAAAAAGCATGTAAAATTTGATGATTTCATCACATCGTAGCACACGACGTACGTAGCAAGAATGTATGCAGGTGAGACTTCGACAACATCGAAATTTTTTGAACTGTGAAGAGGTCTGTAGCAAATATAAGGATAGTACAGATATCAGCGATGAAGGAAAAATATGGCAAACAGTGCCTTTTACCAGTAGTGTTTAGCTATACATTGTTGACCACTATCCATGCAACCTACGTATAAGTGGGAAGTGGGAGAGAAACATCAATTCATGTTATACAAGTAGTTTGTTTTTTCTTTAAATTAAGTAAAAAGTGAAGGAATCATGCTGGCAATGAAAAAAAAATTAATATTTGCATATTAGGACAAAAAATGTAACACTAATCTATATTCTCTTTTGAGAAGTGGACCTTCATCCAAGGATACACTATTAATCTAATGTTTAGAACTGCATACATGTACAGATACATGAACTTATCAAGGTCCCGAACTAGTATTCAATCGAGAGTTACTTAACATGTCATATCTTTCAGTAATTAGCAACTAAATTTTCAAACGTGTACATGTATAAAGTAACACAGATACTCACCATACTGACGTTATACAAGATCTAACGTAAACGTTACACGATCTCAATATACTTTCAAAGATGCAAAATCAATTTTTGTGTGGACAAATATCATAATTACCGTTTCTTTATATTTGATCTGCCTAAGTGATGTTTTTGTGTTCCATAAGGCCTACAATCAAGGATAAAATCTACGATCTCTCATTCTTTGTAGCCATTTTTGTTGTCATCGAAAACATTCCATTCCTAAGCTAGGAAAAAGTTAGAGAAGTTCCGAACGTCCATCTAACGAAATATTCGGCTAAGTTGTACGTTGAAGTTTCGAGAGGAGATTTTAAAGTGGTTCGTCAGCTAATATTTACTTGTACTTCGAATTGTCGCAAATATTAATTATTGAATATAAAATTCTTTTGGCACATATACGTGCACATGGTTCTTGATATATAGGTAAGATAGAAAAAAAATCAACACGATATGCTTCAAGTTGGAATTTATACACAGCTATATCAGAGACGTATACATATATATATACTTATTTGTTATACTTTCATGTTAAATACTGAAATCTGATTGGTTAAGACGCAGTTAATAATATTTACTATTACCCTCAGCGTTAGCAACGCACTTGGCAACGGGTAACATTAAAAAATGTTACATGCGCGAAAATTATGCGCGTACGGTTCGCTGTAGAATTCACGTTATTCCTATATAAAAGCAGTAAAATTTTCTTAAAAATTTTAAAAAAGACATTCAGTATAACAAAATAAATAGTGCCTGTTTGGGAGGATAACAGTTGAAATTGACACCCCTCGAAAACCATTGTCAACCTCCGCTTCGCGTCGGTTGACAATGGTTTTCTCGGGGTGTCAATTTCAACTGTTACCCTCCCAAACAGGCACTATTTATATAATACTAATGTTATATATGTCTCTGGCTATATACCTGTGCATACTGAGTTTATTGTAGAAAAAGTTGTGATCAGATTTGGAACTTCTTTTATTTAATTATGGTACAAATTCAAGAATAAAATATTTCGTTTTAAGTGGAAAAATAAAAAATAATGAATCAGTACTTTTTGTAAAGAAATTTGATTTACTGCTGAAAAAAAAATTAAATAAGATGTAATTCATTCGGTATTTCATGCACCTATATATTGATACTATCGATATGATACCTCTACAATGTGCTCTATACTTGTATATGGCATATAAGAGAGCAATTTTACACGCTTAGTTTCATTTACATGCCTAGTTTCTTTTTCAGTTTTTTTATTACATGTAGAATGAAACATGAAAACAGTATCACATTAATCCATGTGATTTGAGGAGGCGAGAGGGGAATTGCCCCCCCCCCCCCCGGAAAATTAAAAATTACCAAAAAATAATGTAGGTTTCGGACACTATCTCCATCACTGCGGCAAACAAATTATTCCTCGGACACCCCTTCTTTCGAATTTACTTTTAAAACAATGCTTGTACTTGTACTTGAATCCATAAGTTTGTCCAGCTGTTTGTTGCTACTGTATAATCAGCTGATAAAGTCCAAAGTAACATTTTACTTATATTCTTAACTTTTTGTACCTATAAATACTAGACTAAGTATGAAACCATTTTTTAGGGGGAAAATAAATAACTTCTGCATATAGTTATATAGTTTCTCTTCTTTCGATAGTTTTCTATTTAGATCTTTTGTAGATCAGTCGAACACGCGTATATCATCTTCTACTTAGTACTAGGTGCTACATACAGGCACGTAGCATCGGGGGGGGGGGGGGGGGGGGCTTTTTGATTTTGGAAAATAACCCTTTTTGTTTTTTGGGGTTTTTTTTTGTGTTTTGCTTGTCAAGATTTTTTGAATGAGTCCCCCCCCCCCCTTTCAAAAACGATGCTACGTGCCCGGCTACATATACATGCAGTGTACGAGGGTTGTCCCAAAATAATGTAGACAGGACACATCATTTATAATCTGTTCACTGCAATTTCATTAGACTTCTATGTTTTCTTCAATGCCCTTTGGCAAACAAAGCTGAAAAGTTCAAATCTGTACTTTATTTATTTCTCGAGAAAATGAATAATTAGTAACATCAAGTTTTGTCAGGCGGCGCAATGTGTGACGTCGAAAATTTCCAGTTTTACGTTGTTGCTAAACCCTCCACATCGTTTACAATAACATTTACGTTTTATTTCCGAAAATGTCTTAGATTATATATTATCTTTGAACATGTACCCTGCGTGCACATTCAATATATATTTCTAGTTTTTTTTTTAAACATTTTCTAAGTACAAAGGATCTGTCGGCTCCAAACTTGCCCTGTATTACTTGTTGTCTGACGTCCGTCTTATCGAAATGTGTCGTTTAACATTTTGACGTCCATTGATATCGTTCGGGGTTTCTTTTTTCCACTTATTGTCTCATACTTGTTCAAATATTGTCAATGTTGTTTAACTACTTATTCACAATACGCATATCTCATCGATTTTGTTAATTTCATTTAATTCCAAAACCGCTCAGTATTTTTTTCATGGTCTTTACAAAATTGTATCAGTTACTGCTGCGCCGCCTTAAACGCTGACAACGTCATTTTATTACCAGATAACTTTTCAACTTGTCACAAAACGCGCTATAAAATATTTAAAAGTTTTGTTATAGCCAGAACATTTTCTGAGTAAATAATAGAACTATTATCAAATATCAGTGTATGTTTTATTTGAATTTTTTCATTCGAAAAGTACTTTTCCGCCCAATTTTCAATTCATTAAGTTGATTTTAACTTTTTGTTTTTGACATTGCGCCGCATGTCGAATTTCTGATCTAACATGCTTTCATTTCACTAATTTAATCTCAAGCAATATTCGATTTTAAAACATTATTTGAATGCAACTTTCTTGAAACCTTTGTGGCACAAATTTCATCTTCCTTTGTCTTCGATTAACTGAATAACGCCAATTGTCTACGCTATTTTGGGACAACCCTCGTATATTGCCAATCCCTATAACTTTATTTTACCCGTTTAATTGCACAGCATGACTTTGTTATAATATTCACTGCTCTAACAAAATTTTATTCTTGACTTCACTTTTTTTTCTAAAAATGTAATAATAATTAAAATTAAAGTCACGCAATCATTTATAAAACACATAATATATCATAAAATTACGCAAAAATATCATGTGTCCATCACCAAACTACATTTATTCTAATACCTCGTACGGAAGTGTTATATAAATTATGAAATATTGAAAATGATAACGCCGCAAACCAATCTAGAAATATTTAAATGCTCTCTCTCTCTCTCTCTCTCTCTCTCTCTCTCTCTCTCTCTCTCTCTCTCTCTCCTGAGTTATCAGAAAACTGATTACATCAATGGTGTCTCTAATCATCACAAACCCTGTTTTGTCTTCTTTTTATTGTTGGTGAAAACATTTTTCGGAAAATTAACAAATTCAAGACAACGATCCCCGTAGACTTTCTATTTTTGGATGTGTAATGAAACCTGAAGTGGTGGGGGGGGGGTTCAAAACAGATAACCTGGTCATTCTTCATATTAGTGGATGAACGTAGTTTGAGCACAAAGGTATATATGATTATCGAAATATCAAGCAAAAAGTGGTGGAAGCAAAAACTCGGAACAGAGTATAATTAATTAAGGCACTAAGAAATAAGAATAAAACAACACAATTTTTCAAAACAAAATCGAGGTCCATGTACTGATCTCGTTAGAAACAGTGCCAAATTGGGACCTTGTTCAATTCATGTAAACATCACATGGAATTAAAACTATACATTTTCTTTTAATTTGGAGTTATGAATAAAAATTAATTCAATGTCTACACAGTATTCTGAAGAAAACGAATTGGACACATATACGAGTATACTAGTATTCCTCACTTTGTAACATGTACATTCAAAGAATTTTTCACAGATTTACACAACATTTTGACTCTTTCAATAAACTAAAAATTGAAGTAGATTCTGCTTCCATATATTTGCAAACATGGTATTGATGTCTATCAGTTACATATTACACACATATAATATATGATGTGATGTCAATATACATATATATTTACATTATCCAGTGTCTTTGCCTGTGATAACACTACGTATCGATTTTGTACTATATAACTCATAATACAAATGACGCCAAATTGAGACGCCAGCGGGGTTTGTTTATTTATATTTAAATATTTAATCGTACGATGGCCTAAAATTATATAAATATAAGTAATAAGGAATCATTCCTTGAATATTATGAGGTGATAATTTCGGTCGGGGCGTGATCAAATCTATCATAAAGCCCTTCGGGCTTTATTGGATTTGATCACGCCCCGACCGAAATTATCACCTCATAATACTCAAAGAATGATTCCTTATTCCTTATAAAAATACACCACGGTGACTACATATCTCACCTTACAATATTAGTGCAGTTAACATTTTTCAGTATATTTTGAAACATTTAATATACGTCATTGCTTTAAGAAAACACACGGACTTACGTTGCAAAAACAAATATAGGAGTAAAAACTTCCTAGCTATTACCGATGCATTTAGTATGTATAACAACGCTTTCAAATCTATGGTTTCCTCCTCGTTAGCTATTTGTTCACGTACATGTACGTGTACTGTGTACACGGAACCATATGAATGCTTTAAAACCACTTCCCCCGGATCCTCTGAAAGACTTGTTGTCTGGAGAGGGAACAAAATTTGGAGATGTTTTTGGCCTACAAATTTGGCTGCTTCCGCGTTTGATAAAACGAGATTCAATTTCAAATTAAAACGTCAACAATGTTGAATATATACTGTGTAGAGGCTGTAAAGACATGGTGGCCAGTTTTATGTAATAATTATTGCATGTGTAGAAGTAGACTATTTTGCTTTAGAGACCTAGTAATCGCTATGATGTCTCCGGCCCCGACTCCAGTTACATAGTCCACATTGTAGTGTTGTCTTCTGTCAATAGCACTGGACATTCCGAAGTTGCATTATTAGCTGAATATTTCAATAACATGAGAAAGTTTGTAATTCATTTTCCTCTGCTTATATTGTAACGGGTGGCTTTGACTCGATCTGGAAACAACAGCAAAAGATACGATTTTGCCATGAAAGACTAATAAACAAACATAACACATTGGACTAAAATAGCCGTTCTTAATAAAGATTTGCTAGTCATTGCACAACTAGGTATATAATTACAGATCTTAAAAAAACCGTCAATTCCTGCATGAAACATTGTCATAAAAGTACATGTACATTGTACGTGTAACATATAATATATAATACCTTCATTCTACAGTAACTAAAGGTAAATTACGCGTAACATCCCTTTAATAATCTACAGTACTGTAACCTGGCTTTGATCCTGCGAATCTATATCTAAGCCCGGAATAAAGTCCTTTTGTAAAAGGAAGTAATTGTCAGGATGAACTCCCTGGGTTCCCACATCCTGTGGGTCGTATTGATACTGATCGTGCATTAAACCGGAATACTGTTCGCCATTTTCGGCGCCATACGTCACTCCTACGTCATGACCGTTGACTTCGACGAAGTCTTTTTGTAGGTAGAAGTAGTTTTCGCCAAGACTAGGGCCTCCAACCAGGTGCTCACTTTCGTCGCCCCTGTAGTCCTGTACTAAGCCACTGTTTGTGTACTCCGAGTTTGGGACGTCTGGTCCGGGATATACTGGGTCTATGTACTGGTTCTGGCTGGCGACGTGTGCGTCAGGATTGCGTGACACCCCTATGACGTCATCAACAGGTTGTGATATATGATGGTCTTCAGTATCTCCCCATTGCTTCTTTATAGTATTCTTTAATATAACGCATATTATAATTTTTATAGATATCAAGAATAAGTGTTGGCAGAATCTAGTATTAGTTTTGTATTTTCATAAAGGAAAAAAAAACAACACTTACTGCGCCGCTTATGTAATGACGAATAATGTCATCCATTTCCTCTGGAGTGCGGCCATTGGTGACCTTTCCGTTACTAGTAGTGTTGATGACCCTTTGAAGAGATACAGTCTTATATATATTATATCTAATTAGTATTATCTCCTCTTTTTCTTCGGAAATCCGATTTTTCGTTCATGCATGCAGACATGAACTGATAAAACAAAATCACAATCTGATAAATTCGAATCAGTTTCTTTGCATGTTGGTTTACCCATTCAATAACATAACTTCTTTTAAAAACTTCCTCTAACAGCTTTACTTATCAGTGTTCAATTCATTGAGCGACATCGTTCATAAATTACCATTAGTATCATATAATTATAATATTAGCATGTTCAATGGTGTCTTGTGTTAGTCATTTTAACTTAAAGACTCATTTACTAAGCGTAGATAATATCTTGTGATCAATTGAAACTTTATCTCTACTGAGCATATTCTATTGATAGCCATTGCACGAAATAGTTAATTGTCTCCATGGTACAAAACAGATGGTACCAAATTGTTTTGTTATACTTTCATGTTAAATACTGAATTCTGATTGGTTAAGACGCAGTTCATAATCCTTTCTATTACCTTCAGCGTTAGCAACGCACTTAGCAACGGGTAACATTACAAATTGTTACAAGCGCGAAAATTATGCGCGTACGGTTCGCTGTAGAATTCACGTTATTCCTATATAAAAGCAGTAAAATTTTCTTAAAAATTAAGACATTCAGTATAACAAAATAAATAATGCCTGTTTGGGAGGATAACAGTTGAAATTGACACCCCTCGAAAACCATTGTCAACTTCGGTCGCTTCGCGTCGGTTGACAATGGTTTTCTCGGGGTGTCAATTTCAACTGTTACCCTCCCAAACAGGCACTATTTATATAATGTTACGAAATGATAAGTTTCGACTGAGACCACATAGTACAGACGCCAGGCTTTAAAATACTTAATTAAAGCAACCTTCCTCATATGGAAGAAATCGGCTGTTTTTCCTATGTAACCTACATATCGACAATAATTATTTATAAAGAACTCTTACTCAGAGTATATGGATAATCGACGAGGGATTCAGAGAACTTCATCGCAGGGAATTTGCTTTCTTTTGTGGTTCATGCGTACGCGATTAACTTTTTAGTTTTTTTTAGGGTTTTTTTCAGGCACTGCATGCTTCCTTTCATACCCGAATGAACAATCCAAGAAAACACTATCTTATAACTATACTGTACATGAATGTCCAAATAACATCCGATTCAATTCATTACGCGATACTTGAAATTCACTTTCAAATTACACTTTGTTTATACTGTCTTTCACAAGGGGCAAAAAGAGTTAGGTTCTTTAAGGTGCCTCACTCCACCTTGAAATAGTTTCTCAGATCGGCAGAAAAGTACTTGATAATGATAGAAAGCATGATGGATAAGAAGTATATATGTCAAATAGGCAAAAAAATATACAATTTTAGATAAAAAATGATATTAATTTTTCAAAAATGTCATTCAGTAAACATGAACAAAAGCCCCAGGCGGTTCATAAGCATAATACTTTAACCACTGAGCTATGACGAAACACATCTGTATCGATTGATACACACAGATTAACAAAACATCTAAATCGTCATCTTGTGATGTAGTGTCTTAAAAAGTATATGTCTCGGTGTAGTGAAGTACCTTAAAGTTTTGTTCGAAACATGAGAATTGATAGACTAAATTAAATGTTTATTCCCCAACAGTTGAACAAGAATAATAATTTGTAAAGAATACAGAAAAAATACACAGCCATAATCTTAGCATATGTAATTCAAACCTAGTTATTTTAAACTCCGAAAACTTAACTTTTTGGTATTAATAACATAGCAAAAATCTTGCAATTATTTAATAATAAAAGCTTCCAATTATACATGTGTATATCTTTTGAGAACAGTCATTTTTCGTGAACAAGTTAAATCAACATCAAAGTATAACCATACTTTGGCTGAACTCAATCTATACTAACTATAAAGCGACTCACTCCTTTGTATCCCCTTTCCTTTTACATCTAAATATGAGTATTGTCAGAATGATTCCAAGAAGAAACCCGCCGATCCCGATGCCTGATTTAATCCAGACTTCTGTATTTGCTTTAAAGATAAGTACAAATATTACTTATTTAAAATATGAATCCATTATTTGTATTAATGGATGTACAAATATATCATATTTTTTTTAGCGTGAATTTACACTCCATGAATTCCAGACACTATGAATAGTTTTGCGCCTCGTTGCATTATGGTTAACATTGAGTACTTTACTTTTTAAAATTGGTTGTAAATGTTATTCAGAATTGTTAGATAAATAATTTTATTCTATTACATATCTATAACCAGTTTAATATCTACCTTCTAAGATTTTTAAGATTTGCTCCCATACACCATTTGATGGAGGATCTAGATAAAGAGAATGGTTATCATATTGCTTTTTAAATGCAAAGTCTCATAAAAGCAATTTGTTTTAACATGCTTTTAAAAAAAAGACTTATTAATTTCCTTCAGAAGGAAAGCTTTGTATAAGATGTAAGAAAATATTCAAAATTTCAAAACTGATTTTTTTAAAATTAGATAATAGTTTATAACTTAACAAACTACTTGCATATCTAACATTTCGAGGCATATTAACCTTTTTAATATAGAACCATTTTAACAAGATCTTGGACTTTGGGAAGTTGGTGTCAAAAAGAAATGTGGCGTAGGCCTGTCTATTTCTTTGTAGGCCACTCAGCGATTGCTTTTTGAAATCAACAAGATTTGTCTGGCTTTTGAGCTAAGACTATGCAATCGGTGTATATTTCGCTCGAAACCAGCGTAATTTTTAACTTGTTTTGAGGCAAGAAATAGATCGATAGTAACGTCCTACTGAAAGTCCAAGGTCTTGTTAAAATGGTTCTATATATCCTTTGTGTGATACGTATGTTGGTAGTCACTTGTTGTATACTAGATAGCTTTAAGCAAACATATAAACTGCTCATCTAAAAATATTTGCTTGACTCTCGATTGAATGATTTCATTTCCGTCCCTTAAATTGATGGCGTCTATACTCCCCATGTCATTATAATATATGTACATGTACACGGCAGTTATACAGCAAAGCGTATAAAGTGTTAGCCCTTTAGTGGATCATATTTCACATTTCACAAAACAAATATTCCAAAGTTATTAATTTCTACACACAAAATCAGAAAATAATTTCAAGGAGGCTGGGTTGCCAACAAATGAACTACCAGATCTAGCCTAGTGTTTCAGATATGATTGGTAAAGCTATATACCCTTTTTAATAACTTACGAAGCATTCTATAAATTCTAGATTTTAAAGTTGGGTTTTTTTACATATTTATACAGAACTCTTCTTCTTTTGGAGATTAATAAAGTCTAAAAACCGTCACGACCATCTAGCACTCTTTAATTTCAGTATTCTTTGAACATCCATGCAACGAAATCAAAACTTTATACTCCGTGGATTGAAAAGCATATATAATATGCGCTGAATAAAGGATTATATATAGGGAGTAGCTGCAGGTCTGTAGCTCCCAGTCTGACGAAATTCGGATAGACGAACCAGGGAGCTTCCTAGGTCGTTCATCCGATTTTTTTTACAGACCAGGAGCTACAGACATCCAGCTATATAGGGAGGATTATTTGATAATACATTTAGAACAGAGAAGAATCTTTAAATAATGAAAAATTCCGTGTAAATGACATAGAATAAAATAACAAGTGATTTTTAATAAACCAATTAAAGATATAAATTTTCTACAGTAACTGATAAATTATGTAGGTTTCAGAGATATGGTTGTTAATGTTTCTCCTTGAGTAGAGAGTGTTTCACTTTGCTTGAACTGAATTGATTCTTACCCAATGTGGGAGTACTCGACGTTGGTAAAGAAACCATACCATTGGCGTGGGTTGAAACTAAAATTAATCACAAAAATAATTTATAATTTGTACATGTGTTGAAAATCGCTAAAAAAAATTATGATAAAACTATTTGAACCAAGCAATTTTTCCACCTCATTTCTAAGAACATTTACAAAATATGAACTTTAAAATGCATGTATCATTGCATGATTTCATAGAATTGAGAAAACTTGTACAGTTTTACCATTGGTGTCGTTCATATCTATTCGATTGACCCGCCGTGTCAATGATGAGACAGCTTGAAAACAATTTATTTCGTTTTAAAATCATCATTATTTTTAATGCGATTGAAAATATTTCACCATTATCAGAGAAAACCATTTTCGACAGAATTGAAAAAAAGATGTCAAAATCATAAAATAAATGCTCATCATCTTATCTTACCTGAGAATAACTGACAGAAGAATTTGCGTACGTCAACCTGCCGTATCTTCTTATTATATGAACTTTATTCCAACGTGTTAGAGAACCGTACGTAGAAACGTTTTGGCGAAGGATTATAGAACTACTTCCTGTTGTTTACGGCTGGTACAATACTGGCACAGCAAAATATCTCTGATTATATAGATCCGAAAGTTCTCACAACAACAACTTGATTGCACTGAATTTTATTTTTCCTTGAAATAGATGTACCATTCAATTCATGAATCGTCCTTCAAATGGAGAACTTGTTAAGTTCTTCCTTGTTTTTATTATTCAGATGAATTGAGGAAATATTTAACGACAATTTCACGTTGTGCATAAACTCTCTCTTTCTGTTTTTGATAAATGCCCAAAATCAAAGGCATTTTATATACTTGAAAGGTCCGAATTTGTAAACCATTTCATCGGTTTCTACCAAAAACAAATCATCAGAGGTGAATTTAGCTCACTCTCTATTATGCATGTATGCCCAAGTACTAAGTAGTTCGATTTATTAAGATATAGTTAGAATGCCCTATTTCTTAATGGATTGTGATTAAGGTTGATGACATGACCTTAATCTACGCTTTCCAGTAAACTGACCTGTCCGCGTATGAATATGCGCATTTTAATATTGGAATGAAATTATGATGTTATTAATGTCAGCACGCAAAAAAACTAGTACTGTAATTGATTCAGATTGATATGCAAATCCGTGTAGCAGGAACCTTAACATTCTAAAAATACAACATACGGGAACTGCTTGTTAAACAAGGAAAATTACAAGTGTCATCAATAATAAAATGGTTAAGGTTAAGTACACTTTTATGTGAAATGTAATTTTTATAAAATATGAATGATTATTTATTTCTGTAATAATAATAAACTTAATATTATTGTAATTGTGACTGTGTCTAGATGACTCCTTTTTAAGAATATAAGCTACTTAACATATATGTTATTTGCACACGAAAAATCCACATTTTAAAAATGAAGTTTTCAAATATATTTTAGAATGGCAATGACAAAAATTGGGTTTCTGTTTTAACCAGTTAACAATCTTTTGAAGCGATTTTTGAGTGTAACCGAAAACTATGAGATTTGTGGCAAATATTCCAATTTTTTTATTTTATTGTCAAAGCTCATTATTTTTTTCAAAAATGTTGATAACTATGTCATTAAAACTGGAAGAAAATAACTGGATCTTTTTGCAAAAAGGTCTTAGTTCGGGACTATTTACTGATATCTTGATAATCTTTTAACTAAAAGCTTTAACTTTTTTCTCGTTTTATCAAACACTAAACAAAGCGGAATGAAAGTGTTTATTAAATCTGTATGGTCCGATTCGGAGTGCAAACAATTCGATTTTAGCTTTATGAATAAATGTAGTGTAAAAAGTCATTCTGGAAAATTATGGGGGGAAAACTATAACCAAGAATACTAAACTTGGATTAAAGATAGTCATTTGTTCAAATAACAATGGTAACTAATATAAAGATTAGCCTTTTTTATTTTCTCTTACCAGCATTCATTGATATTTTACTAAAAAATTACAAATTTAAAGAAGTTTACGATGTGTGTTATTGGTAACTGTCCATTTTGTGATAAACATGAGCACAACAGGAACATTTTTCTAGAGTTATATTATGATAAATAATATATTCGGTTGGGAAATCAAAGTATAATGCACTTTTTGAAGGGACATGGTCATGTTTTTAGTCAATTTTGTTTTTAATTATTATTGTTTACAATGTAAAAATACATTTTAAATTATAAACGATCAGTTATTGTTTTTTTTTATTGAGTTTTTAATTTTCACAATATATGTACACACATGACATAATAAGTTGTTGCATTTGTAGAAACATATTATAGAATTTTTAAATTGTTGCTAATTAAACATTTCCGATCCTTATCCATACAACAAATACAAGAAGAAGTGATCAATAGAGCTTTACTTTTGTTCCGCATAGACAGTACAGTCTAATATACAAAAAGCTAATGAGTTGTGTTTTTGATAATGCATTGTACATGTATATTTGTATAAGGAAATTTTATTCCCAATTGCCTTTCGAAGATTTTTATGTATTCATCCAGCAATGAATACGAATAATTTACTGTATATACATATTTACATTAAGGCAAAATCAGGAAGCTCGTACGTTACCAAATATGGTGAAATGTTTACTTGATGCTCCATTAACATAACATATAGAAAATGATCTATTCGATAGTTAAGGTATTGACATGAGAAGTATATCTTTGTCATCAAACATGAGGAAAAGAACCAATTTTTAATTCCATTTTGTGTCTCCTTTCAAAACACACTAGGGAATAAGAGCAACCAATATAATAGGGATATAGCGATAAATAGGGATATAGCGATTAAAAGCCAAAAATCAAATTATACCTAAATACCACTTGAATTTCATTAGTTGTTCACATGAAACCGACAGGGTCAAAATATTGACACTGTTGCTATTAAAAAAGAGGAGTTTGGTTATGGGTTTTGCAGCAATTTCACTTTCACGTCAATATTTGATATATTTTATCAGTTCATTTCCGAATAGGAAGCATGACTATGGCAGGAATAAATGAGGTTTATTATTGTTAAAAAGTAGGCTTTTGTTGTCATAACTAATTGTGTAACTTAATTATTCATTATTTATAGTGGTGCCAACATTACCAGAATTTCATAATGTAACATTGCATAATTCTTACATTACTCAATCAACATTGTCTTTGTTCTTGATCCGAATATTACCGTAAAGAACACAAATAAAAGTAGACAAACTATATGTAGATGGAATTATGATTTTAAAATAGTCTTACACTATACTTAATACTATTATAATATAGTAGTACCTAATTATTGAATCCCTGAACATAAGCATTTCAAACGTGCAGGAAAAACTGTTCTTTTTTTTTTAAAGATTGGTTTCCGGTCATGTACTGTAATGGTTTCGATTTCCTTCTAGTTCAGCCAAGGGCCTCATAAGCGCTTCCTTCCGTCATTGGGTCGGAATATTCTTTGCTATGAGCTCTATTTTCATTTGATGTGTCTCCAGAAACCTGTTTCTCAAGTGTGCTGAAATTTCCCAAGTGTCTTGGCGCCTTTTCAGAAAGTAAAGACATGTTTTATGAAATATTAATACTCTTTTCTACAAATTACAGTCGTCATATGCTGATACTTGATCGATGTTGTTGTCACTTAGTTTTATTAAATGCTTCTTTTCTTTAATAAGATCAATGATTCTTTGACATGAGGTGTTGATATATGTTTTGTCAAGGGTTGATAGCCTGTTTTTTTTAAGCTGAATCATTTTATTTCAAGAAGGTACTTTGAAATATATGGTGCTATCTGGACCCTACATACTAAAATTTTACTATAATATATTGACACTTTATAAACATTACACTTCCTGATTGCAAGGCATGGTTAACATTAAATACGTGTTGAGGGGGAGAGAGGGCTACAACTCCAGAGGAGAAGTAATTTACTCAAATCATAAATAAATACAAAAAAAAACCCAATTTTATGTTTCTTACATCAACTCAAAAATTGAAGTTGTGAAGGGCAAAATGAATACAAAAAATATCAAGCATATAGTCCATGTATCGTTATTTTTCGTGTATGTCAACAGCACAGATTGCATTTGTCCGCCATGTTTACTGACCATGATTAATTTTATTTTGGAACAGTTAGCGAGATTTCAGGTATAGGAACTTCCCTATATTGTAAACCCAAATAATGACTTTGATAAAAATATACTTTTTAATAATGTTAACACTGATATTTACGAAATCAAGCCTATAAAAACTATATACACATATATACATGTAGCTTAGCGTGAATTCCATAAAGTCTCGCGTGAACGGTCACACCCCTACGAATGTGTTTGGAATGTTTTCTTTATTGCTCCTAAGTATGGCATAAATCTAGAAATGCTCGAATGAAGACTTGACCAAGATCTGTTCAATGCCTGCCTGTGAAATTTCGAGCGGAAGTATAAGTGTTTGGATAATATTCTCAAAATATATATTACAAGGGTCATCAAGAATAAAATGGTTAAGGCTAAGTACACTATTATGTGAAATGTAATTTTAATAAAAAGTGAATGATTATTTATTTCTGTAATAATAATAAACTTAATATTATTGTAATTGTTACTCTGTCGAGATGACTCCTTTTTAAGAATATAAGCTACTTAACATATATGTTATTTGCCCACGAAAAATCTACATTTTAAACATGAAGTTTTCAAATATATTTTAGAATGGCAATGACAAAAATTGGGTTTCTGTTTTAACCAGTTAACAATCTTTTGAAGCGATTTTTTAGTGTAACCGAAAACTATGAGATTTGTGGCAAATGTTCCAATTTTTTTTATTTTATTGTCAAAGCTCATTATTGGGTTACTGTGCTTCTATTAAGCCTGATGACAGCGTTAGCTTTGAACATGGCTAGATATTTTTATGTTATTCACAAGCTTATACTGTTGTGATCTCTTGATAGAAAATTGTGCAGTGATTTTTACATCGGTTCCTTGTACAAAGTACGATATTATAGAAATAAAGTTTTCTATACAGATTGTTTTGATTATTTAGCAATGATTTGAAATAATGCGTGTGCTCCATGGTGCTAATCACGTTTGTTTGTTTGTATTTTCGCACAAATACATGGTCCTTCTGTTTCAAGCATGCATCTTTTTGTAACACAATTCAACATTTAATATTCAATGTCAGATGTTTGTTTTTAGGAATTTGTGATGATGAAATGGTGTTCTAGATTTCATTGGAATTTAACGATTTCCAAGTCCATTGTAACGTGTATAATTATGCTCGCCGAAGAACTGTAAACAAACCTGAACTTTAAAATTTTTGATAATTTTGAAATTGTTTAATTTTTGTTATCTAGTAACGTTTATGATTAAATGTATAAAACTTATCTTGTGTTTCTGGTGTTTATTTGCATAGAATACAAATTGTCGGTTTTTTTCCATTGATTTCTGCGTATACCGGTATGTTATCGTTTGTGTTAAGATATATAAACAAAATGTTATTAATTTTTGTTTTAGTTTACTTCGATGTTGTGATTTTTTTCATAAAGAAAGTTATACATAGTAATTACGTTATTTGTTGCCACAGCAGAAAAATATTTTCCATACATTATTATTTCCATACAGTATTTCCCCTTCATTAAGAGACCATTTAAAATAAATGCCTCTATAAAAATGCAACTGATCGCACTTTTCTCGACCGGTATTTATAAGGTTATACTCCTGTAACAGTTGAGGAACGATCGAAAATAATATCATTATGGCGACCAAATACTTTTATGAATTTATGTCAACTGTAACTTGACAGTTAAGTGGACCTTTCGTCGTTACCTTTTTTTAGTAAAGGGTAAAAATGCCATTTCTGATATACAAAACTTTTTGATTTTTATTTGGCGGGGGAGGTCTTAGATTTGAATATATACAAACTACTCACATTTCTGTCTTGTTCGTTGTTCATGAGTACGACGTTTTCATCATATGATGGATTTTCTTGACTTCTAATCACATTATTTGATGCTTTCCTTGTCAAAAGATCGAAAGATTTTAAAAATATTTTAAAATTGAATATATTATCGAAGTCTGAACACATTTAATAGTGTTAAAGAATGTGTTTTAAACCTATCAAATTAAGCATTGCCCAAAATTTATATAATTCTTAATATTATGAATGAGTGACACATTTCCTTTTGAAGATTGATGTTTTTAAGAGAAACAAAACACAATAAAATTAAAGTTTAAAAAACAAATCCAACAGTTACAATTCATGATAAAAAACACCTTATTATTCTAACCCTCCATTATCAATACTTATGAAAATAAAAAAAACATGAATGACATATATTTTCAATGTTTGTTCCCTCGCAATCAAAATTCAGATGTCGACACATTCAACTATCTACATTTAATGTTTCATATCCCAAAGTCATGTAAAGTATCAAGATGAGAAAAATAAAAGCAGATCAAATATAGATGGAGTAAAACACTATGAGGTTTCTATTTACAATGAATCATACCATCCATTTCTTCTTTTACATTGCCAAAGTATGAGGAACATGGTGGCCATTCCCAGGAGTAAGCCTACGGCTGCAGATCCACTTATTGTCAAGGTGACAGCATGGACTGTAACATAGTAAAATAATAGGTGAATCAACAGTGATAGCAATCAATAAGAATGATAAAAATTCTTCATAAAGATGAATCTAATAGTTTTATTTTATGATGAGTGGTAACTTGCAGCCAAAGCATTTTGTTTTAAAGAGATGAAGAGAGGTAGCCATTCTAGGTCTTTTTATCATTATACAAAAATAGTTTTGTGAGTTAAATTATTATACAAAAATAGTTTTGTGAGTTAAATGAATGTGATACGAAATGTAAAATAAGTGCATTAAGAAAATGCAAACTATTGTAAAAGTTTCAAAAATTTAAAACATCCAATTCAGTAATCAAGGACGATAACTGTTCATAAACTCATATTCTGTGGACACTGAGAGTTCGAATAAAGATGAAATGTTAAATGTTACAATTTGATACAAAATGGAAACATTTTAGCTTAAGGTTTATTTTAATTTGATTGTTAATATACAAATGATTTGTTCCGTTCAAAAATGCCATTTACATAATTATTATAATTCGGGTAATAAATGTAGCTAAAACGATAATAGCGTTTAAAGGGGCATGGTCACGATTTTGGTCAAAATCTATTTTTGTGTTTTTTATTATTTACAATGCTTTAGAAATGCATTTCTAATGATCAAATACAATTTGAGAGTCATTCGTAGAGTTATAAGCAAGATACGGGGCTCACAATTCTCTGTCATGTAAACAAGGCTCGTGCCCTATTTTTGTTTACATAGGTTCAATATACCAGTAAATAACCTTTTTCCAGCTTATTTGTTTATCTTTTTATCTATTTTAAGCATAGATTAGCATTTCCTAACGGTAAACACATTTGTTCTAGGTTTAAAACTGGAATTTTTACTTCAACGTTCAAAATGTAAACAAACGCCTTGTTTACATATCGAAGAATTTCAAGCTCTGTAACTCGCTTATTACTCAACAAATGACACTCAAATTTTGGTTGCCTATTAAAAATGCCTTTCTGAAGCATTGTAAAAATTAAAACCGGAAAAATAATTTTTAACCAAAATCGTGACCATGTCCCTTTAACACAAAACCTCACGAAAGCAGAGAAAAAAGATGAGGGTCTTTAATTTCAAACGAATAAACATAAAATCAAGCTTAGGAAAGCTTATTTCATGATACCGAAATTCATACCTTCCTGTTTTAGAGATTGGATAGGATATGTTGAGGACATATCTTGGACAGCTAATTGAGAAACATTAGATACATGCACATCTCGCTTTGCAATGTGCTCGGTATGTTCAGATCCTGAATGATAAATAATATTCTACTGAAACACATTCATTAACATTAATTGGATATTTCAAAACATATTTTTTTTACAGCTAAGCAGAAAGTACCTTGATGACAGGCGGCTATCCATTCTAGGCATTTGGCAGCTTTTTTCAAACATCCTGGAAGCTCATAATAGTTAGATTTTGTTTTGTAATGGAGTGTTAATGGTGTTAATATTGCCTAATTCCTTGAAACCGATTTTACTTATGAAGTTTTTCAAAGGAAACACAAAGGAAATACAAAAATATATAAAAATTCGTTAATGTTATATTCTTATACAAAGCAGTTATTGACAAAATACAAGAAAAGATATCATCAATGATTTATAAAAACACAAATTCAATTTGATACATGTAATGTTTCTTGTCTTACATTGAGAGAATTAATACAAATCCATTTATCCTTCCATCCATCCATCCATCCATACATACATACATACACATGAACTTACTTGCCTCCTGACTTGCAGCCATTCAAATTATGTGATACACGGTCTCTTAGATTAGAAAGCAAACTTAAATACAAAGGCACTGAGTGATACAGGAAAAAATGATGGAGCAACATGTGACAATATCTAATATTAACCAACACATACACTCGGAGACAGGCATGAACATGCACTGACTCTGTGAGTACATTATTAAGAGTGCTCAATTCCGTTCTCACTCTAGTTATTCAAAAATTAGTCCTTAATTTATTATTATCATGGTTGTTTTATCTAATTGAAATGTAGTGGAAACAAAAGTATCATGCCTTGTTACAAATCTCATAAATAAATGCTCAAATGTGGGATTTTTATATGTAATATTATACACGTACATTCATTTTTACAATGATGTGATTTGAGCAATGAAAAAAATGAAATAAATCATCAAAGGTAACCTAAATGTCAAATGGGCCGGGAGTCTAATATTAATGTATAACTAATTGATCAAAGTTTGTACATATTATGCACATGCCACTATAATAATTGAATTACTCTCTTAATAGTGATACTATTGCTTGGCATCGTGTGCACTGGTCAAAGCAAAATACCCACGCTTTACGATCACATCTTTAATGCAGATGATTTTTTTAAGCCTTCGATCTATTATAAAGACGGCTTTTCTCCTATATCTTTGAAAATGGTTCCAAGATATCTAAAACCTCATCCTCATTGATTTTTTGTTGTTGATTTCTTAGCAACTCTGATATACAGAACACATCATGTTTAAAATCTTCGAAAAATCACAATATTAGCGTTCTGTTTGGTTTTTGTTTTATTTTCTTATCTCTCATCAGGTATAAAACAAAACTGGCTTCTTCTACATCTTAAAAAGCAACCACTCTCTGCGCCAAAGAAGCAATGATATAAATAAAATAATATTAAGCGATAAAATGAAGTTTTGTTTGTGTTTTGACATGAACTGATTTATTTGTTATTTTTTGTTATTTTTTCCTTTTGGGGGGGGGGGGGTGCAGGGTTTTTCTTTTTTTATTTTTTTTTTGTTATTCATATACATCGATGCAATATCTACATGTGTATTTTTTAAATGTGGCTATTGGGATTTATACAATAATCAGGAAATATATATACATAAAATTTGATAGGTTTTCAAGCTTTTTTTTAATTAAACATACACTAAACTTTGAGCCGTGCGTGCACGGGTTGACATTGCATATCGGACATTTACGAAATATGTAGATACATCGACACACCGTATTTTTGACATTTACAAAACAAAACAATGCTATTGATTTCACTACTCTTTCCTTAGTTAGAATAGATCTAATCTAACTGTGTCTTAGGAAAGGCCCTCACCATGGACAGTTAGATCGAATGCCTCCCATATACCCGTAATGTAACAGAAAATTGCAGAATCGCCCCGAAACGATTTTGGAGAAAATTAATGAAGTTGCATTGAAATAACAATCAAATTAATTGTAATAAACCATTTTGAGACTGAATGTAAATACCTTTCATCTAAAAATTTAATCCATATCATGAAAAAATTCAACAATTTTTCAACAACGTACACGTATTTTCTTTGCTACAGAGACAATACACGGAAGGCATTCAATCGTAAAACCGGGTCCGTAGGACATAAATATATTTTTATCATTTTTACGGTAAAACATTCTATATATTATATCTTCACTCTCCTAAGAAATATATGGCGAATTTTATGCATGAAATCAATTATATTTTGCCATCACAAAAGTAAGTAAGTAGATATGTATATTTGTTATTTTATAATTTCTCTCATAAGAATTCATAAATATATATAAACAAAATATATATAGCAATTACATGTTAATTTCCAATGAAAATTTACACGTGTTTGTGATATTGTTTCTGAGATATGATATTGTGGAAACATGAACTAAAGGTCCGTTAGAGTGAATGTATTGCGCACGCGCTAGATTGTAAAATCCAAAAAATCCAGATGATTCTCGGGATTTTTTTTAGGAATTGTAACTGATTAATAATTAACGAAGCTTTATTGAGAAAAAATGAAAAAAAAAATGGTAATTTTCAAGTACCAAAGATGTTTTAAAAATGTAAAACAAAAGGCACTACTCTTCCGATTATATCGGTATTAAAGCTAAAAAAAATTAATATAGTAGTATAGATATATTTGCACTCGCATTTTAAAATCAACTTTTCCTTAAACTTGCAAGAAATCAAAGTATTGTCCAAAACATTAAGGATTGAGCAAATTTTTCTTTTATTAAACTTCAAGTTCTGTTAATTTACAGTACTGATGACATATTGCAATATTACATATTACCGAGCAATCGGAGTTTCATAATTAATTTTCACATTATAATCTGATTTTTTTCTCGATATTCTTCTATACCAACCCGTTTATTTCTTATGTAATCAATCTTATTAAGTATAAATTCACATAAAATGTTTTGTAGTTCTTTATATAACAGATGTATAATTCTTGACAACACAACATATTTACAACATAAATATAATACTAATATACATATACAACTAATTATAACGACAATTAAAACAAATTGAGAGCATTTTATCTAGTTGATTTTGCGTTTAATTTATAGCGGGAAAAGCTTGAAAATCCAAAAATAGTAGTCACTGTGATAAAAAGCAAGAGTTGATTTCTCTTGCTTTCAACTGTATAATATGGAATTAGACGGTTGCAAAGCTGTTGATATAGCCTTTATGATTCGTTAAAGTCACCATGTTTACAGAATACATGTGTTATAGGTACTAGCTTTATAGAATGTAAAATGTAAAACATCAAATCATTAATCAAACGTTATACATCTTCATATCAAACACAGAAGACCAAGTATAGTCATGTGCATGCAATGCATCATGCACGCCTGAAGCGGTCTCAAAATATATATATACACAACACTCTTGGCATGGATACTGCAATAAACTGATCAGACTAACCCACCATGTACATTCTTATCTATTTAGAGTTAGTGAAAATAATTTTTTTCAAATATTATACAGTATGAAATTAAAGCATCATCATTTCCATTAGAATAGAACGAAGGATTTAAATTTTTTTTCAGAACTACTTTACAATAAATAAAGGGCTATAGAGATTACCATTCATTATAATTAATTGTGTTTCAATGTGTACATGTAACATGAAACACAATTTCAATTTTTGAAGTATTTCTATTATATTTTTTCCGTATTTTTATTTCCTTGGTTAAAATCTAACATATAATTTCCCGTTTTCATTCAAACTTTTGCAATTCAAAGTATTCAACATTTGCGTGTTAACATCCTGGTTTAGAAATTTTGAAAGCCAATTATCCAAAAATGGAATATTGAGACAACAAACTGTTAAATGCAATGTACAATGTCCTTGTGTTTTCTAAACATTAACACAAATAAATAAAGATATTTATAACATGTTTATATCGAAAATCCATATCAGCAGGGACAAATATTCAAAATGTTCGATGAAAATTATTTTTTTAATCATTATAATGAAAGACAGTCATAAAAATACACATTCTCTCTCTGTGTCTGTCTGTCTGTCTGTCTGTCTCTCTCTCTCTCTCTCTCTCTCTCTCTCTCTCTCTCTCTCTCCACATGACATCAATATTTAAAAAAAAAATCACTACATAGATATATACATTGCTGTTCCACCGGGCTGCGTAGATGCAGACCCTTGTTTCGAATTTCCTCGATGTAAGCTTCCCTTGGGCTGCACCATTTTAATGTAATCGTCTGCTTCTGCTTGATCATCATCCGATTCTTCAATTTCCGGTTTTGGCACTTCTGGTGGAGGTTTAAGTTTTCTATGTCTTTGGTTCTAAAAAAAAATTATTAATGATACATTTAAAAATCATATGAGAGAGTTGCCTAGTGATTTTGTTGATTTGATGAGCTATATATAATTTAATAGCTATATATGAAGAATATCTTACAAAAACAATATTACATTGATCGTAGTAAATTTTGAACAATATTTTTTTACAAAGCAGACCAATATGTTAGTTGTATCTTTTCTTTGCTGATTAACATATTTCAATGAAGGAAACGAAACATTAGAGTTGGACTAGATCCTGAGTACGTTTTTGAACATGTTCATTCTGACACTTGAAACAAAACAATTAAATGCAATAAGAGCTCTAGTTACAAAAAACATTTTACCTCATAACCCGGTTGAGAACTTGTAGATGAATCGTTGGTGATATCTTGGATGTAAAAGTTAGAAGTGGCGTTGAATTCAGTGGGTTTCCTAGACAAGTCGATATTATCATCAAAATAAAATGTCCCCTTTGATGACCTCAGTTGACAGTTGCCTGTTCCGCTCCTATATTGCATAAAGAGAAAAAAGATGTAAGTTTGTCAAGGGACACATTCAAAGTGTAATTATATGGCATGCTGTTTTCAATTCTTCTCTTTTTGTCTTGTATATTGACCCAAAATAGTGTTTCACGATAATAAACGCAAATTCTTCATTAGAATCCAAAAAACTAATGGAAACTAGATTTAATGATAAGAATCCAAAAAGAAGCCAGTGTTCCTAACTGATGTTTACAAAACCTAAACATTTATATGCATATCAGCATATCAACGTTTTCTCATACCTTTTGGATTTAATCCTGCAAGTGATTCCCATTGCTAGTAATCCAATCAGAAGGCCAACAACAAGGCACCCAGAGGCAACCAGCCAAAAGGCGTAGTCGTTCCCTTTTGTGTACAATGACATACTTAATTATATAAAGCATAAGGGAAACTTGATTGACTAAATGACATCCTTTATTATATACAGCGTAAGGGAAACACCGCGACGTAATAAATTATACAAATTCAAGAATTGAAATATTTCTGATTTTATAATATAGAATATGTTATGTTAATAAGGTGTTAAAAAGATTTAAAATGAAGTAAAATGAATAAAAAAAACTTGTTGAGAAATCTTATCATTGGATATTATGTAGAAATGAATTCTGATTCGGTATTAGTCTTTATGATGTGAATAGAAAAATTGAACATTCAAGTAAGAATATTGATATTAAAATTTTGATATATAACGGCAGATCTTAATGCACAAATAGATCCCTTCACGATAAATGTGGTACTGTTCGTTTCCGGGGCAAATTGATATACTTTGTCGAAAATTTAGTAGGTAGATAGTTAAATGACATAATTTAAACAATTGACGTTACGTCATATTTCACCAAATTATGTCAATTTGCCCTGCAAAAGAACAGTCCCGCAGTTTCCTTGAAGAGGTTATTAGAATTTTCAATGTTATTGATATGGTGACATGCGTAATATTTATACATGTTCATGTCATTTTGAGCACGTTTTCAAAAGATGATGAGGATTGGTTTAACCAGTTTACAATGATTGAGATTTGGCAAAAAATTATTATGGTGCAAGCTAAAGCCCAGTTTTATAACTTTATTTCAAACATAAATCTAATGACTTCCTCATATAACAGACTTTCTAAATTCATTCGATTGCATTGGGGTTCTCTTTTTGGCAATGAAATCCAATTTTAATCTCTACATTCTTGCACCTTATCTTTTATGGTGAAACATAAAAAAATAGTGTTTTCCCATGCTATATGTAAATGTTCAATTTGGTCGTGTTAGTCATAATGTTTCCATGCGTTTTTTGTCTGCAAAATTTCTGAAGGCAGTACATCGTTGCTCTTTGGACATTTTTTCTTTTTCAATTCGATTTTTTTCATCAAATATCTTTGGTTATCGATTGGTGTGAATAAATCAAACCTTAAACAGGTTTTATAAAGGAAAATACAGAATACAACATTGTGGCTAAACGAAGGACTAACGCATACAAAACACAAGCAATTCCGAGAAATTTAAGGAAAGACATGGTAAAGAACAAGTCAGCAATAA
This sequence comes from Magallana gigas, assembly GCF_963853765.1. Taxonomy (NCBI): domain Eukaryota; kingdom Metazoa; phylum Mollusca; class Bivalvia; order Ostreida; family Ostreidae; genus Magallana; species Magallana gigas. The sequence goes on from NC_088856.1 coordinate 29,755,683, forward strand.
ATACTTTCATTAATAGAGAGGCACATGCTTCAATATATAAAATTGAAACATTTTATCACCAACACCATATTCGGTCAATTAACTTTTATGAAGTAATTCTTTACAGTGCATTCTAAATTCAGAATAAAGTATATAACTGCAATAGTCCAGAAAATGCTTTTATAACACGATTTATCATATTGGCTAATATACCTTTGCAAATGTGGTTCATCAACCAGGTGTGGTTCGAATCCATTTTCATTCACATGTTAACCTTTTGCAAAAATCCAAACATTGGCAGAACACATTACTGATGTAACGAAATATATATCGAAGTCAATTAAAGGATTCTATGAATTACGGTTTCGTTGTTGAATCTCCGTTTAAACTGAATGTATCTATTCGATTATTTAGATATTGTGTATTCAACTTTCACTTCCCGTTCCATTCAACTTCATCTTCTTCCTCTAAATATAATAACCAACGCCGCCTACCGGGAAATGGCACCGATGAAAAAAATTCCACAGATGTAGATGCATACTTAACAAATTCAATTTCCCTTTAAGTATGTTTTTAAAGTGTTTTGTAATGATTATTTTTATTAATAAATGGCATTGATGTTTTACTTTTCATTCGAAATTATCTTAATCAACAATAAAACTTAATGATATTTTACACAGCTGTTTCAGAGGAGTTATACTCAAAACCTATTTCAGTTATATCTTTACTTATGACCAAAATCTCAGAAACGTATTGGAAACAAAACTTCCTGTAAATATGGATATTAACACATCATGTTCTTTTATCTACAAAGTGTTCTTTTTTTTTTTTTTTTTTTGGGGGGGGGATTTTTATTTCATGCAACTGAGTGATAATAAGCCATAGGTTATAAAAGGGACGACATTCCCAGGGGAATTGATGAATTTGCCCCCAACTTATGATCACATTGATATTTTTAATGTATGATTTAATCCCACATCACTTAGAGCTGTAATTGTTAGCCTTCTTCATAAAAAAATGAAATTATGAAAGTAAACTCTCTCTTTCTTCAAGATACCAGAGAATGCAGAGAGAGAGAGAGAGGGGGAGAGAGAGAGAGAGAGAGAGCAGAATGATGGGTGACAAATCAAAAAAAATCATTCAACATTGTTTAGAATTTTATGAAAGTACATATAAAACCAACGTTAGCAATGTACATGTATATGTTCATGAACAGTATTGGATCTCCCGATATAGTTTGCCCTCTTTCTAAAATCTTCATATTTTATGTTAAAATATTTCAATTTTCTCAAAGAAGACAGTTTGACAACCTTTTAATTGTTACCCCTTCCAACGAACTGTTAAAAATATTAATTTTATAAAAGACTAACTATAACAAAACACTCGATACCCTCAAGGGTCGGATTTTACACTAAAAAAATTCTAATTGTTTTTCCCCATTTTTCAGCTAGTTTTTTTCCCTTTATTTTTTATTTAATCTCCATAATGCATCTTCATGTCAGTAATGACAGTAATTTGTAAAACAATTACTGTATAAACAAAAAATATTCGTTGAGGATTTAATTTCGTTATTTGTATGTTGGCATTATAAATCAACGAAATTGAATCCATGACGATTTTTTAAACAAAGTATTATTCAGTACAAAGAGATTAAGATACGACGAAATTAAATGTCAACGAAATTTTATTTGGTTCAAAAACAACGAAATTTTTGCAACACTTGAAATTGTTTCCAAAATATATTTAACTAAAACCATGATACACATTTAAAATGTTTAGATTTTCATGAATATTTGTTTTATTTACAATAAACTCTGTCCGTTACTGATGCCATAGGATTTTCGAACATGTTCACCATCTAGATCACCAGATAAGTAACAACGTTCAAACAAAGTAGTTGTGACCTCCTTCTCCTCTGGTTGGTTCATCTATGAAACAAATTTTTTTTAAAAAATTATACATAAAAGTTGAATTTAACTTATCTGTTGCGGGACTGACATGCTAATCAAAATACAGATGCTTTTTAAATACAGGGTGTTTCACTATATATGTCACAGATCTAAAGACAGAAAGAATGATAACAACACAAGTAGTTGAAACAAATTCATATTTAAAAAAATTGTTTGTCAAAATTTTATGAATCATCGTTCATAACATAGAGTAATTGTTACAAGCATGTATGTTTTTTTTTTCATTATTAAACAAGACCAAGCTTAAGGCATCAAGCTACAAGCTCAAAAAATGCACAAACAAAAATAAAAACTAATTCTATCAAAACATTGACGAAAATTCTAGTTTTAAATTAGAAATGAATCATGTACTTTACAACGGGCTATCATTTAGATCTGTCCGATTTTTTTTCATTGAATTTTATATTACAATTTTAGATAATCTGACCAAGATCTCTTTTAATTTTGGGTTCAACAGATCAAGGTTTAGGAAACGATTTCATTTCCGAACGATGTCTTAAGATTCTGTTTACTTTTTGCATTAGAAATGTTATGCCTATCTCAGCATGTTTTGTAATATATCATTAACTTATGACTTTAACATAAATAACAACTTTAAGAGTCTCAATAAAGTTTTGCAAAGGGTTTCTGCATTGCTTATTTTTTTTTCATAACATGAAACTAAAAAATGCAGCACGAAGGTAGAATTCAAAACATTGTGTAGAGCCTAACATAAATGAAAACGTCATATCTGGAAATCATTCAAAAAAACTAAAAATTATGTAATTTTTAATGATAATGAAAGAAATCATTTCCATTGCAGTTATTTAGCTTTTCATTTTTAAACATTGCATGTCAACTTGATTTAAGTTAGACTTTAATATCTGCCCCCTTTACATAGTGTACCTTAAAGGATAAAAGGTAGTTATTCAAGTCTTATTTCAGTTACATTGAATGTACGGAATTAGCACTATATTATTTGATAGAGAGATGCTTTATCAAACTTACGATCGACGTGAATAAGTGACATCTTTATTGACAATCAAACCATTGCTAATATTAATTGAATGCTTCCTTGTGAAATGTCATAGCATTGTAGAATAAAAATTATTATATTTGTTTAGGTTGAACTTTCAAAATGTTAATGGGCATATTTGGGGATAAATACATGTATTATCACACGTATATTGGAATACAATCGTTTATCTAACATAAAGCAAGGATATGCTTTCGGGAAAAATCCAAGAAATTGTGTACAATCTGTATGTAACATCAATGAGAGAGAGAGAGAGAGAGAGAGATAGAGAGAGAGAAGAGACAGACAGACAGACAGACACAGGAAGAGATAGAGACAGACAGACAGACAGACAGTCAGAGAGAGAGAGAGAGAGAGAGAGAGAGAGAGAGAGAGAAAGAGAGAGAGAGAGAGAGTACATGTATCATGTCTACTTTCTGAGTGTGTTCCTCATTTGTTCCACCCTTATTTTCTTGAACTGGTAACAGTAGGATATTTTCGCCTTGTACTTCTCTTGCTCTGAAAAGGACATTCAGCACTAAGTTCTAACTCTGGATTTTTTGATAGAATAGTGTATGCAAAACCGCACCCCCCCCCCCCCTTCCAACGGTTCTATATTTACATTTCACAAACAAAATTGATAAAACTTTACAGATAATAATGCTTAATGATCGATATATTGCAACAAAAGTCAAAATTGTATAACTTGTATATCATTCATCAAATATTCAACATTGTATTTTCTAGTGCTTTTAACACTATCATTAAACTACCGTTTGAAATTGTTAATATTTATTGTTGCAAAAGTGCAATCAATATCAACGATTTCAAACGGTACTCATACATACTGCAAAATAGTCCTTCTTGCTTCATGGCCTCTGAACAGTAGATACATGATAGCCATTCCGATAAAGAAACTTAATGTGCCCACTCCAACCGACGTTGCAACAAGCTGTTCTATATTTGCAGGGAAATGAGAAACATGTTGTAAAGATATGTTGTTTTGGTTTTTCTTTCAAAAAGTTTGCTTATTTCAAATATCGATAAACTCAGCGCAGTTCTTTTACTTCTGATAAAAAGATAAAACTAACCTAGTCCAAATGCATTGGTTGCAGTATTAAGCACCATTGATCTTTTGACAGGTATATCTGAAGTGATGTCATCTACAATTTTAATTAAAACGTATATGCATAATAACGTAAACTTACAATATAAAAGGCGTTTTATCATTAAATCATGGCCTCTTCATATTCTCTATTAGGAAACAAACACAGTGTACCACCAATCAATGTAGAGTATTCCTTGCATATTAAGTTATTAATTGTAAAGTAAATAATTCTGTTAAATGTACATAATATGAAAACCTATCTTTTTTTTAAGACGTCTTATAATTAGCCTGCACCTTTAACTCCTATGACATGGCTTGCACATGTTAAATATTTTATAAATGTCAGAGCAACTGTTTAAAAAAATATTTTTTTTTACACCAGAAGACATTAAACTTTGAGAAAAAAATGCAAAAACATCTTAAATAAAACTGTCAAAGAAATGAATTGCACGTGAATAAAGTATCGTTGTAAACTTAAAAGACGCTATTGCATATTGACATTAAGAAATACATTATTTAAGAGGATTTCTTTTCAATAAATTGCCAAAACGAGCCGTGCTATTATGTCATAAAAACCCTATATCAGCAATATGAAAAACAAATTAAATCGGAAACTCTTCCTATTATAAACACAATGGTCGATGGCTTAACTTTTTTGTTATGTTTGACCTCAAAAGTTTTACTTAATTCATTTTTGTAAAATGAATCAACTTAAATAGTTTTTTGTACAACGTTGTTTTTATCAGATGACAGTTTGTATATGTTTGTGAGTATAAATTTGTAAGATTGTTAAGAAATATATAGTTTAAGAAAAGATATTGGCGCGGTGTTTTTGTTTTGATACAAAAAAAACCAAACCTAGTCCAAATGTATTGGGTGTAGGATAAAGTCTCATTGATCTTTTGACAGGTATCTCTGTTGTGATTTCATCTACAATTAAAAATTGAAAACTTGCATTAAAAATTGAAAACTAACAGCATAAAATTAAGTTGTTTATTAAATCATTTATTTATAGCCTCTTTTTTTATTTTTAAAAGAAACAAATACTTCTAGTCAATGTCGTTCATTCTAAAATAAGTTATGAATTTTGTTCATTGTATATAGCATCTTTTTTTAAAGATTTTGTATCATTTATTCCTTGCCTCAAAATGGTATCAAATGCATTGCATTTACTGAACCACTAAAAATAATTTTTCACATTCAGTAGACCTTTTGAGTCTTTAGATATAAGCCCGAATCTAATATTATATAAAACCGTCAACAATATGAACTGCATTTCGATAAAGTTAATCTTGTTGTCTCAAACTAAATGACGCTACTGCATAAGAATGATATTTAGAAATTTATATAAAACTTATTCAATTAAACAAACAGAACTGTGGTATATTTTGCTGTTAAAAAGAAATTTAAACTTTTGTTTTTTTTTCCCTTTAAAATTGTGCGCGATAAAAAACGAAGAAAAAATTTATGTATTTTATAAAATTTCACAGACTTTTATACAATCAAATAAAAATTATATATCAGTCTTGGATTCTGTAAATTCCTAATTAAACGCAAGGAATTGATATCTGCGTAAAATCGCAAGAAGCCCGTCTCGTGAATTCTAAAATCTCGCTTTTAATTTTCGGACACATGTAAACTACATGAAATATGATAAAATTTCGGTTTTCTCGCGATTTGATCGAAAATCGTTGAATCGCTGAATTAAGTTAATACTATTAACTTATTTCTTACTATTTATCTAAGTAAAGCGATTAGACAGATTGTTAATGAACCTGAGGTTGCATCACTTCTATTCTCGTCGATGGTCAATGCTGTCAATGTTGTCAGAGGTTGAGATGTATATTTCTCGATCGCTGGGAAAGTATACAGTATTTTCTGCTTATCATCTTCCAACTTGTAAATCGGACCAACTGGAATTAATAAAGTCCTGTTAATCCTCAAAATTCTTTATATATATATATATATATATATATATATATATATATATATATATATATATATATATATATATATATATATATATATATATATATGTATATATATATATATTACGTATTTACCTAACTCTCTCTCTCTCTTTCTCTCTCTCTTATGCGCGCGCACCCACATCGTTACAGAAAAAGAAGTTCGCATTATGCGATTATGCGTACAATTTAAGTGGCAATGGGGCAATCTTGACTGCCAATCCTTACACTTTTCCATTCTTTCTTTGCACTTGTCTGTAGAACAAAGTGATATTTCAATTAAATTGGCTATATTGAGTTGGTTTATATATATTGGCAATTTAAATCAGAATAGTAATCATAAATTTTATATGTTGAAAAAATATGGATATTCAATATGAATTACTTTGACATGTGTTTGAATAACTAAGAAAAAACATTTTTAAAATGTAGATTATAAATGTTAAATGCATATACTTTTCATTTTGTAAAAATAATCTTCATTGCCTTTCCTTCAATTATTGAATATAACCTGCAAGAAAAATATAGAATTACCTGTACACCTTATTACTAAAATAAACGTGCATTTAAACACATAACTCAATAAAGATAAATAAGTTTATTTTCAAAACATATATTAATGAAAAAGTTTTATTAAATTACTAACCAAGATATGAAATCTCATGCATAACACTATATAAACTCTAATTAATATCAATGTATCATCGTTTTAAAATGCAAAATAAAATTGTTGATTCTTAAAAATATACACAATGAATCACTATGAATGACAATTTCGTGTTGATATACTTCAAAATGATCAATCATCAATCCTTTCAAACACGTTTGCACAATTCAGGGAAAGTTTTACTGTGTTTTAAAAAAAAATTACGTTATTTTATGCTAAAACGAATCGTTGTAGATCAGTGTACTTACATACATGGGCAGATCAAGTGAACTCCAAAGCGTGTATGTGTGTTGTTTGTATATAGAGGAGTGGGTAAATGATCGCAATAATGATCTAGTTCATATTATAATTTCCTTGTTCCGTATCTACTAGACAATAAACCACATCGCGTAATAATTTGTCCTTTGTTTTAAGCACTATATTGAAATAATGATATTCTTTATTAGATTTTCAGCTTGACGTATTCTTTCAATCAATTTTCAATTCATTATTGTAGGCATAGATAGTTTCTCCACTTCCTATCAATACAGGTAACAAATAAAAACTTCAAAACTGTTTGCATTTTCAGCATTTTCTTATTCAAATGAACACTGAGAATGATTAAACCAAATTCAGCAAAATACAATTTGGAATTTATGAAAATATATTACATTCATTATTGATATGCTTGAACTGCAAACTATTAGAATGCTATGTTTTTGTTTGGTACCTAATTAAGAGTTGTCATTCTTCCTTCAAACAGAACAAATAATATGTCAGACATGAAGACGGGTAAATGGAGATCTGCAATGAATACAGTAAAGGCATAATGTAACAAGGTAAAGTACAAATTAGGTTTATTCAAATCCACGCTGTTTGGAAAAACATACTGTTTATTCTAAATAGTATACGACCACGGTAATCATTAAGTACTTTAACAATAGAAAGTACATTGGAATCTATACTTATAAATTAAGACATCTTGCAAATAAATTGCAAAATGCCTGCTTACACCTTTGGCATTTTAACACATGTGAGATGATATCCGTAAGCTATCAACATTTGATTTTTAATTGATAGATAATTATTGTAAAATTAATCAAAATGCTACTTTCATTTCCGATAAACAAGTCCGAAATAGCGAAAATGAGAATAAGGTGGTGGACATGCTTTGGCTGATCTAAGTCATTAGTAGTTTGCGTCAAATTATATGCTTGTAATAAAATAATATTGATTTATTACGTAAAGAAGGAATATATCTATCAATACCTTTTTAGAGTGTACATAGAAGTTAAGATTTAACAAATGTAGAACATATAAAATGAGCCAATTTCTTGAACGTGCAATTTTAGTATTGATGGATAGAACGCTTGCGAAGCACAACCTCTGGTCTGGTGAGAAAATAGGATAAAAGGGGTAACCAAACAAGAGCGCGGGTTAAATATATTTAACGTCTTGACAAACAATCTAATTAAAATTATACCCTTCATCTCGCTCTCTGTTATATATGGTTATCGCTCATGAAAGGAGTGATTACCATACAAAACAAAGATATATATGAAAGGTATGAATTTGATTAGATTGCATGGCGAACAGTGTAGGATGAGTTGATCATGAATCGGGCAGATAAAACGTCTTTCTTTTCTTAATAGTTGCTTATAGCAAAAAGATCGTATCTGAAAATTTAAGAAAGATCGGATGGCTACTTTGTTGACAACCCAGCCTCCTTAAACATCTTCACACAATCTGATAATCCTCGACAGCAGAAAAATGAGGTTCTGCTAAGGAAATTATCATTCCTTATTTTTTAAAGTATCACAGATAAAAAGATTCTAAATCCATAAGATATTTCAAAATTAAATACATGTACATTGTAAGCGCATTTCAATAACCAATGTTGTTTTTTGGAACCCAGTACTTGCAATATAAAGTTGCGTTAATTTTTATGTTAAAAATGACTGTTAACATGATCACTTGTGTCAATCAGAATAAACAAACGTTTGCGATGAAATAAGACACTCTGAAATCACCAGAAAACACATATACCAATTATAGTATTCACATTTTGCAAAAGCAACATAACATTTTCCATTTGAATGCTAATTTGAAAACATTAATACCGGTAAGTATTACTAATGTTAAAATATAAGAACATACAGTGTACACAAGTCAAAAATCAAAAAGTGGATTATATACATGTGTGGTAAAATATTGTAAAATAGCCACGTGAGAATATCGAATTCGTCCCTGTCTGCAAGACGTACTCTGAATACTAAGGATGCCGATTTCTTTTTTCGATCTACCAGGATTGTAATTGAATGCCAATTGTTAGGTACCATACGTTCATCAGAAAATTTTGCATCATTTCTATGTACCATTAGACAATCCATAAAAATCAGATTAAATGGGCCCTTTCAAATTTTGTCTTTCTATTTCGCCATCATCGTCGGAAACGATGTTGCGCCTTTGGAAATTCCAAACTCGAATAATATCGAACCAGGAGAATATTGTTTGATTGCTGACACATCTATCTGTATAGAATACAAATCTCCATGCCTATATGTAATGTTGAATTTGTGAAAATACCCCTAAATATGTATGGGCTGATTAGGTTCCAGCAAGTCTGCCTTGTGTTTTCAATCGGTATATTAGAAAAGATTCGCCCGTCTGCCGAGTAGCGTGTGTTCGACGACCATTGACCTTTACGAAGAGCAAGATGTGTATCTAAAATATACAAAATGAATTTGGATAACGCGCCAATTGTGATACTTGGTCTTCATATGATCGTGCACGTGATAGAGCGGTTGCTTTCAATGAGATATAGATATGCATTTCGAAATTTTACAAGATGAAGTTTATATGATATAATAGCCTCGTGATATAAAGGGTACTTCCAAATGTTTTGTGATGGAATGTCATACCTAAGCTATAATCTCCTTGCGGGTTAAGTATAAGAATGTACTGAGACTTATTTACGCACTGTTTAAGATTATGTGCAAGTATTCGGTGTGTTTTAGGTTCTTTTTACAATTTGTAAACTTGTTATGGACGCATTTAGAAATTTCTCAGTTTGTGTTCACTTTCAATTAATTCGTTTGAATCTATAATGTTATAGTCAACTTACCATCAACTTCAAACACAAGTGAATACGGTACTGGATAAGGCTTTAACGTCATTATGGCAAAAAATACAATGGTCACCAAAAATAAACTTATCGTTAATAACCCCAGAAGTGTTATTATTCGTCATTCTATTTATTTTTTAAGCTCCAAAGTTTCTGCTTGCAAATCAAACTGTTGGGCATGTGGTGATGTATTATATGGCTCATCACTGTTTGAATTTTTAAAACCTCTCAAATCAAACTCTTCAGCTTGTGTCACTGTATCCAAAGGATTATCAATGTCTGATATCTCAAAACTTGTTATTTTATAGGTAAGAGTCTTCTCCACTGACAGAAAGGCAACGACGTTTTTCCTGCTAGTGCTTCTTCTGAAATGGAACAACATTCCGAGGCATTATCAATAAAACATTCGACCTGCTGTATTCTTTTCCCTAGCGTTTAAAAAATTTTAACAAGATCTCATCCGCTTTCTTCTTTGATTTTTTTTTCAAAATCAGTTATGTAGTTTGTCCCCTGTTTTGCTTGCTCCTCAAGACTAGTTTTGCCGTTTCCACCAATCTTGGTAATAAGAGCAATTTTGTCATGCAAATTTTCTAATGCTCTTTTTGCCGTCTTGAATTTGCTTTTAGCTGCATGATAATCACTCTGCATTTTATTCTTGCGAGTTTCATATTCATTAATGACGGTTTTGATAGTGTGATTCCTGTGGAATTCCACAACGTAATGAGCACAAACAGCTTTGCAACAAAATGTTTGCAACAAATATATTTTAGGTTGTTGTTTTCATGACCAGGTGCCATACAAATGCTCTTGGAATCAATTTCTGATGTGCCTCAAAGATCTTTTCTGATCTCAAAAGTATGAAATTTACATTTATCTCATTTTTTATTATCACAACAGTTATGGCACATTCTAATATCGCATGTTTTCATATGAATTTCACTTGATTTTGATTTTGGCATTCTTTGCAGAAAGATTAGTAAACTTTTCCTCGCAGATCACACCTGGTGAAATCTTTTAGCAATTTATCCTCACCTTCATTCTTTATGTTGTGATCTTGATTACACAACGGACATTCTAATTTCCGCTTTTTACAATATTTAATTAAACATTCAGTGTAAAATATGTGTTAACATGGCAGGACCCTGGGAACATGGCATTTGTTGTCGTATGAATGACAGCAGATACTACACTCGCACATTGTTTCTTTTCAGATAAAACTCCTTTTACTTTGACCGCAGTCATTTCTTTGAAACAAATAATTATCATTTTAATGAATTATCTACATTTTTGAAGGTATAAATATTTGTTCTAGCTTCCTAATGTGCTTATGTTAATTGATGCACGCATCAGCTAGTACTGATACTGATGTTTGTTCACCCCAACAACATGTGCATAAAAATCTGCTCAAGTCATACTTATCTGAAGTGAAATGGAATTCCAACGACTTTGTTCCATGGAGGAATAATATGTTCACCCAAATTAAAAACAAAAAAAACATGTTGGTCAAATTAGAATCCACTCAAAATTTCTTAAACGGACTCAGCTGAAGAAACAGGGAAAACATTAAGTCCACTTAATACGGATTGGTAGTATTTTTGTATTAATACACCTACACAATAACCCTACACAATAATCTTGCTTGATACTGTCTTGACGTATGCCTCGAAAGTTTATTTAAACAGAGTACGCGTTATTATTCGAGAGGGTCAACTGCATGAAAAAATGTCCACTACATTTTTTGCCATAAGAACCCCCCCCCCCCCCCCCCCCAAAGAAAATACCAAATTTGCCAGAAAAAAATTTGACACGTCTTAAAATTTACACATAATTTGTGGAGACAAAAGGCTTCAGATTTAAGGTTTCTTTCAGAAGTAACATTAACTTCTTTTGTGCAAAATGAAATCAGAAAAACCATGACTGTTTATATGCATAGGCCTTTACACTAATGAAACATCTAAGAAGCAATTAGATTTTATCATGATTGTTCAGAATGTATATGGAATACAAAAACAAGTGTTCCTTTTTTGAAAAGGTAAGAAAATATCAATACGTATTTTATTTGTTCTCGGCTTAACAAATGTGACAATGAGGCTATAGCTGTTTAAAATGAAATAAGAATCTAGTAAAATGGGATTGATAATAACTTATCGCCAAAATACAAAAATGTCAATTACATTGTAGTTATATCAAGTAAGTGAATTTGTAATAAAGTTATAATGAACTCGTTTTAAAGTTGATCAATGTACTCAATTTAGCTAGATCAGCTAGATTGCTTACACAATCCCACAATACAAATAACCTTATGTTTTGGGATGAAAAACTCGTAATAACGTGGAAAAAGCTCGTTATCCTGGGACACTTAGTCGCTATAACGCGTAATAATGAAATATTTTTATTTTTCTGAGCAAAAAATTGAACTTATTTTCATTGATGGAACAGATCATTCGGACAAATAATACATTATTTGCATTAACGTCTTTCCTTTTTACCATGACTTGTTTAGTCACTAATTTAAGTTTATCAAAACAGCACTGTGTCTAATATATCTGCATTGCCAAAGTAAAATTTGAAAATTTTATCTCAAACGTATTATATGATAACCAACAAGGGATGTTATCTATTGTTTCTTTTTCCTTTTAACTACTCTCGTTTTCCTGATTGTGTTGAAAATACATTCAATCGTAGTCTATAATTTTAAGTATCGAACACGTTTACTTACTTTTAAAAGGCTGATATCTTGTAGTACTAGTCATGCGGGAAACGTCTCGCATCATTTGGCAAGTTTCCTTTCGTTGTTTAGATTAATGTTTACAACAGAGATGCTAATGTTCATTTGTCAGTGTGTACATAGAGTTAACAATCATACCTTTATATACGCTGACGTTTGAATCGTTAAAGTCGTTATAATTGTTCAATTAAACCGTGATCTCTCTTTAAACGGGTGTCAATTTCATTTCATTTAATAGTTCATGTATGGAAAAAATACCTGTGAAGACTTCATTTATAATATAATTTTATATTCAATGGCTGGGGGATAGGTTTTATGCGGATAGGCATTTGCTTTTAACATTCAAACTGAAATTTAAAGTAATTAATACTTATATAGTTTTGAAAAGCTTTCGAGCAATACATCAATTTAAAACTTGCCATGTACTTTGCTTGATTTGAAAAAAACTGCAGACCAATGGCAAACTGTATAGCAAAGTGTTTGATCGACAACAGGGTCTACCTTAATCTCATGCCTTGTATTACGACGACGTTTAGATAAAGAATGATGAAATACACTATACAGAAAATAAATCGACAAACAAATATGACAAATTAAATGCAACTGTATTTTTTCGGGCGTTTCTGAATTATATCACGGAGAAAACACCACGAATGTTTTTAGTTTAATTAAATTGCATTAAATGGAGTTGACTCTCAGCTATTTGAATCATTGGTTAAAGAGAATCTCTTTTTTGAAATGTTTCAGTTTGAATTTTTAGATTTAAGAACAATTAAGGAATATTAGCTATAATTATATTAAATAGGTTTTCGAAAAGGGGTTTCTACAAGTCGTAGACTCATTCAGATTACGTATGAATTTTTACATGACGGAGAAGACAGTGAATCAGTAACTGCTATTATTATAAGCAAGCATTTAAAAAACCTTTTATTGTGTTTTTTGTCAGCATATTTATTTTCTTGAGGACGAACTTATTTGATGAATATGAATCATTAACATTATTTTGTTTACATACTATGCAGTGGTTCATTATCTTCAGTGAATATATCACCATAATGATAATTTGGTCAAAAAATTTGGATCACGTCTCCGGGAAGTGTCGTGTTCAATCTGACGATCCGCACCTGGCAAAGAGGCATTGTCCGACTCTTCAGATCTGAATACTATTTTGATGACTAAATTATATCCCCTTCCATTTAAAGGTAAAGATAACAATTCTATCTTTGTTAAATTAATTCTGTATTGTTTAGCTTTTTAACTAAACCATCTTCAAGCGAACTCATTAAAAGGCGTTTAAAACTAACCTTATTAACTGTGAACAACATCACTAATTTTTGAGAGTGGCGATATGGATAAAGAAAATGGGTGCAGTTATCTGTAAAACTGAAAAGGGAAAAAATGGATACGAGACACAGAAGGTAGAATACTGTTTCTAAAAGTAATTCTCTTGTAAATAAACTATAGTGTTTTACGATACCATGAGAGAGAGAGAGAGAGAGAGAGAATGAGAGGGAGGGAGAATGAGAGAGAGAGATGCAAAAGATCCTATATATTTAGCCCAATCCCACAGCTAGCAAACAAAACGCTGTTGACACAAATATTTAATTACAAAAACATTTGCATGAATTAGATATTATGCGCTTACAGTGCATTGGATTCATTTATGATACCGAGAACACGGAAAGGCAAAAATGATTTGAATACCAAGTATCTTTTTAAAAAAAAACATTTTAATACACCAATTGAATATTACGTTTATTAAACAAAAGACGCAATAAGCACAATAGCCGTCTTAGGTTAAAAAAATAACGAAATAAAGAAAATAACCCGACAAGTTTGTAATTGCAACGTCTTTTCATTTTTTTGTGCCTTACTGTCAGCTGTTCAACTTCTGATATATTAGGACTTTAGTGGCATAGCAACAGTACATGTACCTAGTTTAATTGCTTCTACATTTGATAGTAAAATGATAATTTAAAATCAAAAATTCCTATAAAGAATCATAATAAATTCTTATAAATAATTATGATAATCCCATTCTCCTAAACTTTGATTTTAAACATCACATTGAAAATATTATTCGATGAAATTGTAGCAAAACCATATTAATTATTTAAAGACTAAACGATTCATTCAATATCTACTATGAAAAAAGCTTGAAACATTATTCAGGTAATAATGTAAACAGATTGAAGTCTACTTGATAATGTACAAAAGAGCACATAATTTGATTAAATATATTAGGTGTGTTTTTCCAAAGTATCTTGGAGATATCTTGACAAGGCCCGAGAAGGTGCAATTGATTTTGGTTGCCCCTTTATGTTCGTCGATTGTGTACGTACTGTAGCATTCTTTATTTAAATGTCGTCATGCAGGACATGAACACAAGGTAGGTCCTGTTGTTAACCAAACAATTTGCAATTCATGATCAGTTTGTTTGAATATTTCAAAATTTGACCATATCGTGCAATATTAAATATGAAATCAAATTTCGTATTTTGTTAAAGAATATCAAATATTTTAAGGGTTTGAATGTTAACAATCATTTGCAAAGTCCGAGCTGCTTGAATTTGAAACTTGATACCTGACCTACCAACCATGAAACTATATTGAATAAATTGAAGAAGTCATTAGAGTTTATTCTTCTGCATAATAGGTATCATTAACCATCCCTCTGATTATTAAACTTTTAAGAAAATTGCATCCAGAAAGAAAAAAAAAAGGTCATGCACCACAAAATTACAGGTAAACACTAATTATAGGTTATGAATGTCATTACTGTGTTGAAGAATCATCGGTTTTAACAGCGGGAGACAACTCGACATATCTAAATACCAATGTTTCAGCAGGAGAAAACTTTTGAGTATTTTTAATTTAAGAAAATACTATTGCTATTTGTTTTCGTTTCCGAGATATTTACTATATATAATACACAGTTTATATTAGGTCAAGGTACAATATTGAATACTTAACATTTCTTGTTCCAGATGGTGCCGCTTTTCTAACAGAAAAATTGTGCCAGACAGATAAAAGAATTCTTTAAAGAGGTTTGCGCCTCTCTTTTTGGGTAACTTTTTTATGTCACCTATAGTCTAAAACTTCTGCATAAAATATCAGTTCTATATGTATATTTTTATTTTACAAGGCCAAATAAACAATATTGAATGAAATTCTTAAAAGAAAATTTCATAATTACAGAGTTTAGTAAGGGATTATTTTTGTGGCGGAAGGTTTTTAAGGAGAAAATGAACAATAACTCAGTAGTTTTAGAGTACTGTTGATTTTGCATTCTAATTTTCATCCCAGACCAAACTTCCAGAGAGTTTGTGTATGTGGTACATTCAAGTTCTTCTAAAAAAAACATATTTGAACAATAATTTGATATTTATATCGATATTTGGCATATCTAATATATATCAAATAGAAGTCAAGAAAAAAATAATTCGAAATTTTGCCTAAAATTAGCTTATTTCATGTCATTATCTCAATTTTTTGTGTTGTGACCCCTATTATTTTTTTTACTTTTCTATGAGACATTAAAGGTATGTCTATTTGTATGCAAACTTTTGGGAAAATTATATTACTTTTATTTGTTTTTATTTGTGTTATAATTTGATTACTCACAAATTTTGTAACAATCTTAAAATTTCCTGTTGAACTCATTATGTAATGGCATTTGAAGCCATTAGTCAGGGAAGGTTTTTTAAATCTCTGCCTTGATATTACTTTTAAAGTCACTACATGTTTTCAACTTCTTACTGTATTAAAATCGTAATTAAATAATAGTTCAAACTATGAATATTTGATGTCATCAATAAATCAATTTCCATTCCAAATTTAAGCAAAAATTTCAGGAAAATTACCATTTCCGTTTGGGCCCCATATTTCCAAAAACAGCATGTGACATAGGTCACAAATAAAATGAATGTGACATGTTAGGTCCTCATCTTTTTATCCAAGTGTTTTGGGCGATTGACATTACCAGTATTTCAGGTGCCAACTTTTTTAAAAGCAGGTATTTTTTCGTCTTATCTCAGCACATTGTACAAACATGTAATCAAAAGGGGCTAGGTCACAATATTGGTCAAACTTTATTTTTTGTTTTATTTATTTTTAATGTTATAATGCTCTGATGAGGATCCAAAATTTGAGTGTCTAATTATTGATTTTGTTTGTGTGTAAAACTGTCATTTTATTCGGTCTTTATAATGTGCGATATTTGCTGCATCAAATGGATACAGGTTTTTGGTATTGTTGCTCAAATAAAGGATTACTTTGCTCATAATCAGTATTTAAATGTAACAAATACACATTGTTCATGTTATTATTGTTTACTGGTCAAACTGTGTCATTAGAATGAATCAGTTTATAATTATTAGTTTAGCACGCCGATATCAATGCATAAATGCACATGCCGTCAAGATATGGTATTTATATTGGCACTACTTGGTTATGTAAATACATAAGTACAATAAAG
The DNA here is from genome assembly GCF_963853765.1 of Magallana gigas. NCBI lineage: Eukaryota > Metazoa > Mollusca > Bivalvia > Ostreida > Ostreidae > Magallana > Magallana gigas. The sequence continues at coordinate 29,772,676 of NC_088856.1, forward strand.
TTCCAAGATTTGACAATTAATCAAATACTATTGCTTTTTTTAGACAGATGGCTGCGGCCGAAGTAAAAGAAGTTCTATCCGAAATAGAAACAATGTGTGAGTGTAGTATCTGCTGTCATACATACGACGACGAATGCCATGTTCCCAGGGTCCTGCCATGTCAACACACATTTTGCACTGAATGTTTAACTAAACATTGTAGAAGGCGGAGATTGAAATGTCCGTTATGCAATCAAGATCACAACATCAAAAATGAAAGTGTAGATAAATTGCCAAAGGATTACACCAGGTGCAATCTAAAAGCTCTTTTGGAAACGCTCTCAAAATCTTTTTGCAAAGAGTGCCAGAGCCAAAACCATGTTAAATTTGTTTGCACAACATGTGATGTTCGAATGTGCCCTATCTGTTGTGATGATAAAAAACGCAGTACTTGTAATTTGCATACAATTGAGATCATAAAGGATTTTTCAGACACACCGAAGGAAATTAATTCCAAGAGCATTTGTATGACAACTGGTCATGAACATAACGAGCTAAAATATTTCTGTTGTGAAAAATCCTGTTGCAATGCTGTTTGCGCTCATTGCGTTGTAGAATTCCACAAAAATCACACTATCAAACCAGTCAAAGATGAATATGAAACTCGCAAGAAAATAATGGAGAGTCATTGTCAGGCAGCTAAAAACAAAATCATAAAAGCAAAAAATATTTTAGAAAAATTGCGTGAAAAAATTGCGTTGATTACACAGACTGATGCAAACGGCAAAACCAGTCTTAGGGAACAGGCAATAAGAGGAATAAACTACATAACTGATTTTGAAAACAAATCAAAAACGAAAGCCGATGAGAAGTTGTTAAAATACTTGAATATGCTAAAGAAAATGGAAGATCAGGTCAAATCTTTCATCGACAATGCCTCCGAATGTTGTTCCATTTCAGAGGAAGCTCTAACAGGAAGAAGTTTTGTTGTCTTTCTGTCAGTGGAGAAAACTCTGACTGATAAACTAACAGATTTTGAGAAATCCGACATTGATAAGCCATTAGATACAGTGTCACAAGCTGAACAGTTTGATTTGCAAGCAGAAACTTTAGAGCTTAAAGAAAAAATAGATAGAATGACGAATAAAAATCCTTGGAATATCAATAAATCAAATATTATAGGTAATATGCAATTAAGAGTCATAATTCGATTCATAATCACATTCAATCATATTCTTAAAAACATTACCGACTTTCACACGGTTATATACTTTTATTTGCCTGAATTAAAAAAAAAAGACATTTTCACAGTTCTGTTAGTTCAGCTAATGTTTGTGTTTTTTTCATTTAGAATTTTTCAACAACTTTTTGGGAAGTGGAACGACGACAAATGATAGGGAAAAACCTTCCATCATGGATCTTTTTACTTCATTTTCAATGACCATATTACTGTATGCTATTATAATCTTATGGCTTTTACCAGTACCGTATTCACATGTGTTTGAAGTTGATAGTGAGTAAACTATATTTTTCCATTATTAACATTACTAATTTAAATGAAAATATATTGAAAAATTTGAATATTTTATTACATTTGACAGGAACCGCGCAAGCACGCAAACAGTCTTATAAAGGTTAAGCGAGGAATGAATATTCGCTTAAAATCGCGAGAATCACATCTCGCGGATTTTAAAACCTCGCCTTTATCTTTCGGATGCATGTAAACCATAATAAATAATGATAAAAACTCGGCGCTCGCGATTTAATATTCTCGCGATTTGATGAAAAACAGTTAGATCGCGGATTTAAGTACTCGCGTAAAATAAGGGATCTACAGTATTTAATTTCATTTTGTCTTTTGTAGGTACTTATCTTACACTTCGTAAAAACCAATGGTCTTTTTACACATGCTATTCTGCAGATGAACGAATCGTTTCTAATATACCAATTAAAAACACAAGACAGACTTGTGGGAACTTAATCAGTCCATATATATTTAGGGGAGTTTTCACAAATTCAACTTTCTTGTATCGGCAAGGGGATTCGTATTCTATTCAGATAGATGTATCTGGAATCAGACGATATTCTCCTGGATTGATTTTATTTGAGTTTGGAATTTCCAATGGCGCAATAGAAAGACAAAACTTAGAGGGACCCCTTACTTCTGCTTTTTATGGATGGAGTTTGAAAGTTTTGAACGCAGAAAGAGAAATTGCGTTAGTTAATTCAGATGGTAAACTTGTACACTCTAAAACTATAGCTGCTGATGGTCAAGAATCATACATGTTTTATATCAAACTACATTCCAATAGAACAATTGCCTTGAAAACAGAAATAAAGAATGGCGAAAGGTTGGATGAGACAGGAGCAATTAAAGGAAATACTAAACGAGGGTTTGTAAAGATATGTAGTGCAAACGAAGCTAACGTAACGGTCAAGTCAATAAGTGGCAATGTGGCATTTAATAAATCAACCTTATATCCAAATTTGTATATAACCACTAATAACAAAACAATTTCAAACCAAAACATTTCATTATCCTCCAAGAAGGGGGTTGAGAACAATCTCGTTCAAGACATTATGATGTTGAACTGCGAGACGAAGTGTGTCTATGTTTTAAATTTTCGAGTCGATTCACCAACTACTGCTGAAGTCTTTTCAGTAGTCCTGACCAATTCCCAGTTTCTCCCCTCGGCTCATTACAACGTCACATTATTTACCTATTCGGTCTGTAGAGTTCTCGGATTTAGAACATACACGTCATTTTGTATAATGGTACATAATGCAGATTTTTATGTTGCACCTATGGAACCCAACTCTTGGCATTCAATAACAATCATAGTAAATCGGAAAAAGAAATCAGCATCTTTTTTATTAGGATTGTGCGAGATAGTGGTAGAAAACGGTTACATTTTTGAACGTGGCACCCCAATTTTACGATGGGTGATGTTGTCATCGGAGGACAGTGTGAAGGTACGTTTGGCAGACAGGGACGAATTCGATATTCTCACGTGGTTCCTCTACAACATTTTCCGTTATGTAAACCAAGTGATGTCATTTATTCCAATTCGTCGAAAGTATTTCTCTATTCTAGGAATAGTGTTTTGTATCATCATTTACCTCTGGTACTGTCGTGAGACCGACCCTCAAATGGAACCTGATGCTTTTTCAAAAATATGTAACTTTATTGGTCGTAGACTTTTTGCACGACGAGGACAATAACTGTTTGTGGTTTCACGGTGATTTTTTTGATTCGGGACTTCTGTTTGATCTGAATTGCACAGTGATCACGTTAAAAATCAGATTGGTTGACGGATATAAAGCTGTTTCATTTTGAAGACTCGATACAAAAAATGTCATCGATTTACGTGTTTTTAAAATGTTATTAACGTCATGTCTTGTAGATTGAGATTTATTACAACTGTATTGATATTTCTTTGGAAAATTGATATTTGTACATAAGACAGTGTGCATGGTATAGTCAGATATGGAATGTTAATTCCTACAGTTTACTTCTATATGATGCTAATCAAAGATAAATGATTTTTAACAAATAGTAAATGTCAAAGAGCAGTCATTTTTACAAGTACGAGGATTAAATAAATAAACAAATTTATTTACTGGGATTAACATTCAAACACATGAATACCGTACTAAAAAAATATAAATTATGATACAGATTAAGTGAGGAATAGTAATAACAAATTGATATTTTTCTCCTCAAAATCTCACAAATTTACTGTACTCTGATATATATAGTTCAAATAAAAACTAAAGTCGTGATCGGTTCCAAAGTAGAACAGGTAATTAATCCAATCATGTAATACTTAAGAAAGATAAATGTTATACAAGTAGTGTTTAAAAATGTCCATATTAATAATTGACATTTCACAACGTTCCCAATATCCATGCCCTTGAAATAAATAGTTGGTTTTATTTTCAAAACCCACTTATTTTTTTTTTCACATGTACCCATAAGTAACACATTTTTAATATTTATCTGTCGCCTGACAATCAAATAAAGAGGCACTAATGAAGGTTTAAATGTGACTGAGTTAAAAATGTTTTGCCCCCAAATACTACAAGTGACTACGTCTACGTATAAGTCCAACTTATGATGACAATTATTTACATTGGCAAAAGTTTCCAAAAGACTGCATAAATAATTATTTGTATATACTAGTAATTAACCATTGCCTACACGGTTCGTAGCAGTTAACAGATGTACAGGATATACGTATATATCACACTAGGAGTAAGTTTCCTTTCTTCGTCATCATTCAAAAACCTTGTCTTCTTTTTATATGCATTATATACATTTTTAAGTAAACGGAAAGTTTGAGGTATGACTTAACTAAAACAAACAAGTCTAAATAAAATCAGTTCGCAAACAAGCAACAAAGTCTTTTTCTTAATGGATAACGCACCACAAGATATAGCACCAATTCAGAATCATTCTTTATTTAAACTTTATTTTAAAAACACCAACGTAGAAGATGTGAAAAATGAAATCCATACGACTGGGAACGTATGAATTTTAAATGCTTTAAAAACAATCGCGAGTAGTGGTTCTTTTCCTTATCGACGAACATATCAAGTAGTGTTACAGTCTGTTGATTTTAATTCGATATAAACACTAAGTTTGTATAAAAATTTCTTTTTAAAAATCTATTGAATTTTCAATCTTTTTCAAAAACTGATAACCTGACATGGTCTTTATTAACACCAGACCTTAACTTCGATTTACAAGAACAAATATTTTTGCTTCATGTATAAATTAAAAGAAGTGGTCGAACGGACAGACAGTCAAACGGAGGGGTAAATGGACTAATTAAAAATAATACATTGATTTCCCTACAGTGAACCAAAAATATCTCTTATTTCATTGAATTTTTACATGTACATAGCAAAGCAGAGTAAGTAGCCTGGTTTCATAATACCCCTCCCTTCAAATTAAAAAAGAAGAAAAAAAAACAAAGTTTTATATATTTGTTTTGAAATCGAATTAATTAGTACAAAATGGGGAAAAAACCAGCTGTGTACACAATAATTAAAATTATCATAATGATACTGAAGTGTCGTACACGTAACAACGCATCATGAGGCACTACATGTATACACGTCCTCAGTGACATTTACAACTGCATTTCCTTGTTTTATCAACAATATTTCCTCGTGGTTTGCGTTTCTAGTTTGAAATGTATAAACTCGTGTAGTCCTACGATTGTGATGTTTTATCATTTTTTATAACGCGTTTTCTAAATTTACCAAAACAAAAGTCAATTTTTTTCAAATGACAATGAACAAAACGGATTGTAACTCAAAAGGTAATCTTTTAAAAATATTTTATAATCTGATTCATGCAAATGTTTTGTTTTGGTTTTTTTAATTGTTAGCTGGTGGCTTTTCGCATGATTGTTGTGGGGTGGGGCTATATCTTTTGCGTGCTTGTAGGTTAGACGAACATCACGGTGTTTATACGTAATACACGACTGTAACACCTCTCTCTCTCTCTCTCTCTCTCTCTCTCTCTCTCTCTCTCTCTCTCTCTCTCTTATTAAATCAGTGTCGTCGCTAAAACTTTTTTCTTTAAAAATCACATTCTTCTCTTCATAATTGCTCAGCCAAATTATTCATATACATTGGTATAAGTATCCCAGGAGTTTCAGTTTTGTTTATTTGAAGACCATTTAAAGAGAAGATGCTAGGCTCGGTAACAAAGTTCGTTTAAAAACCATACCACTAGAAATGTCATTAAATGTTTCCTTACAAAGTGTATATTTTAATTTGTTCAAGCCAATAAAAGGCACAAAAATTGGTCAAACTTAAATTTCACATTTTGCAATGAATTTTGTTATTCGTGACACTGAGGATTAAGTGTTTATACATATTTTACAACAGGCTACATGTATTTAATCCCTTTGATTTAATTCTAGTTATAAAAATCCGTCACCCCCCCCCCCAAAAAAAATTAAGCTTTTGAGCCCAATTCGTTGTATAGTCTTGGGATTTTTATTTAAGGCCTTAACCCATTTGTCACAGATTCGCTGCGCAGCCTTGACATCATAAAAATTCAATTTGCAATCGTAATCCGATTTCTTTGGCTTAGTAGATATATATGTACTTGTACTATTTCTGTATTTCTATTGTAACACAAGCGAATCTTGCGCCTGGGCAAGTTACAATAAAAAGGAAAATGAGCATATGTAATTCAATTTCTTTTATCTTTTATTGTAGATCTATCAACAATTTGAAAGTATATAGAAGTCTAAGTTTTCTTATCTCCGAAATTATGTCTGCGTCGAGTACCCCGACCGGTTTTTTGTTAATGTACATTTGGAAACAAAATATTCAATATTTGTAAATAATATGTTGTATAAGTATTTGGCTGGATCTGTTAAATGTATACATGTCAATTTTCACTAAAATCTTTCACAACCTTCGTACGTGTACATGTAAGATTGGGGGGAGGGGTAAAATAAATTAAGTTATCTTAACTTTGCCTCTCAAAAAAAACCACCACCTTTGCCCCTCCCTCGTGATAACAATTGGGTCAGTGGAGTGAATATATGAATTGAGTTGTCCTTGTGTTGCAGACTCTTGTACCGTTGGCTCCGTGTTCGCCGGTATAATCGTTGGAATACTCCTCACATTGCTGATTCTCCACGGAAAATGGGAGCGGATCAAAACATTCATGTTGGTGATTCATATTTCTTCAAATTTCTTAATTTTAATTCTTTACTTCGGTTGGTATAAATCTAGGTGTTTTATGATCACACTTGTACATGAATATCTGAACGTATGATTTTTTTTCAGCCTTAAAAAAATGCGATCCTTTAAAAAGACTAGAGCTGTTTCAAATCAAAGCTACGAAGCCGACTTTTATATTGATCCGGTAAGATTACTATACTCAAAAAAGTCCTAGGCCAATATTATCTACTTCCGGTATCTCAAGGAATTTCAAAGTTGCCAACATTTTAAAATTTTATATAAACCTTACAACCAAAGTGCTCAAAAAGCAGTACTCTGCTAGTTTTTCGGTATTTTTGTAAATTATACTCGTTAATGATAGAAACTAGAAAAAAAATTACAGATAGCCGCTCTTGTAAATCACTTAAAGATGGGGCTAAATATTGTAAAATTGTGATTATCGGGTACTTATATTGAAAACTATAACCATCCTCAAACTATTATTTTAGTTATTTATAAACAAACAAAATTTATTTTTAGAACGCAGTGGAATCATTGCAAGAGGATGAAAATTACCAGAATGTTGACATATCCGAGAATAAAAGTGTGGGGATTATGGACAGGCCGCCGAGCGACGAAATCCCGGGCGGTGACGCTGTCTACGCAGTCAGTTTGAAGAAAGTTACCAAGAAACCGGGACTTCCCACGGAGATGATCCAGAAAATCGCCAGTCTGCACGAAAATTCGTCCAAAATCGTGGCCAGAAGATCGCAAGAGTTTGAAGACTTTGTAGACATTGAAAAGGTACCTGGTTAATGTACACTGCTTGCATTAACAAATTTTTTAGTTAATTTATTTGTTGCTCAATTTCCCCTTTGAGATATGCCCCCTCACAATTTGGATTCATCAAATTATATAGTACAATGCGTTACAAAATGTCTAGATATAAAGTACATTTTGATCTTTACAATACGATTAGCTATTTTTTTTCACTTTCCTTGTAATCTGAAACTTTTTTCTCGGTCATGTTAACATGGGGTAACTAGTGCGATACCATCTAAATGAAAGTATAACTTTTATAAAGGAAGCAAATTTTCTTTGTTAGCTTTATTTCTTTTCAAATCCACAAGTTACTTACTATGTCAGTCTTTTATTTGTTACCATGTCAAATCAAATTACTGTTTAAATTCAATCGATCAACACAAAAGATGCATTGTGTGTATATATACCGTTGTTGCTAGCACTCATCAAATTACATTTACATTACATAAACATAGAATTGCACGATAGTTTCTTTTGGCAGCGATTTTATTATAAACAGGACTTTATTCTACCTCTTCTCAATGTATTACAACAACATTAATACAACTTGTACAAAATTAAGAATAAAAAAATCATTGCAACGTGAACTAAAGAAACATTTAACTTTAAATCTATCAATACACCAACCAATACTACGTTTAACACTACAACATCCACAAGATCCACAAGTACATGTTACTTTCACATTAAAAACCACTACATCATGTACCATTACAACCACTACAACATTTACCACCAAAATAACCACTAATACATATACATGTACCACTACCATAGATATGTGTACCTATACACTAACCACTACTGCATGTACGACATTACATACCACTACAAATACCTATATATACACAACCACTACTATATATACCACTACAACAACCACTTCAACATGCATCACTAAAATAGGCACTAATACATACATGTATACCCCTACAACTACCATAGATACATGTACATATTCAACTACTGCTACATGTAAAACACTGCATACCACTTCTAAAGAAGGTACCTATCTATTTGCAATCACTACTTCATATACCACTACAACATTCGCTACAACATTTACCAATAGAAAAACCACTACTACATACATATATACTACACCTTCATCACTACAACAAACACTACACCATTTACCAAAACAACAAACACTACACCATTTACCAAAACAACTACCACTACAACATTTACCAATACAAAAACCACTACAACATTTACCAAAACAACTACCACTGCAACATTTACCAATACAAAACCACTACAACATTTACCAAAACAACAACCACTGCAACATTTACCAATACAAAAACCACTACAACATTTACCAAAACAACAACCACTGCAACATTTACCAATACAACAACCACTACAACATTTACAAAAACAACAACCACTGCAACATTTACCAATACAAAAACCACTACAACATTTACCAAAACAACAACCACTGCAACATTTACCAATACAACAACCACTGCAACATTTACCAATACAACAACCACTACAACATTTACCAATACAAAAACCACTACAACATTTACCAAAACAACAACCACTGCAACATTTACCAATACAACCACTACAACATTTACCAAAACAACAACCACTGCAACATTTACCAATACAACAAACACTACAACATTTACCAATACAACAACCACTACAGCATTTACCAATACAACAACCACTACAGCATTTACCAATACAACAACCACTACAGCATTTACCAAAACAACAACCACTACACCATTTACCAAAACAACAACCACTACAACATTTACCAAAACAACAAACACTACAACATTTACCAATACAACAACCACTGCAACATTTACCAATACAACCACTACAACATTTACCAATACAACAAACACTACACCATTTACCAAAACAACAAACACTACACCATTTACCAAAACAACAAACACTACACCATTTACCAAAACAACTACCACTGCAACATTTACCAATACAACCACTACAACATTTACCAATACAACAACCACTACTTCATATACTACACCTTCATCACTACAACATATACCACTACAACAACCATTACCACACATACCGCCACAAGAACCATTACAACAATATATGTACACCAACCACTACTACTAATAGTACTACAACAGCCACATATAAATGTACCAGTATTAATTATAAATGTATGTGCCTTTACACCAGCCACTTTTACATATTCAACTACAAAAACTACTATACCACAAATACAAAAACAACCAGTACTCAATGAATCACTACAACAACCATCACTACATGTAATTCACCTACTTCACAAGCCTCCAACATGTACAACATCAACTATTATACTTATATAACGTCAACAATTGATCCTACAGCTGCAATCTATTACTACTAACACATCAATAACCCCAACAATTATCTCGGTTATTCTCACAATAAATCTTACAATTCCAGCAAAAGCGACCTGAAACAAAAACAACAATCATGATTTCGACATCTCTGACAACAGCAACTTCTCATACTGTACCTACTATTTCTACCATAATGCTACTGCTATCATATCTTCTAAAACAAAGAATTCTATCTATAACATGTATTTTAATGTGAAATTTGATTGTTAACAAGATTTTATTGTTATTCTAAAAGAAAATTGAAGACCACGAGATTTCCCGATCAGCAACTCTACCAACTTCGAAAGACACAACGAAAGCCAAGGCATCTGATAAAGAAAATGACCAGAAGAAGTCAAACAGCAAAAAGGGATTGAAAAAGAAAACAAGCAAAAATGCTAGCATATCGAGCAAAAATAGTGACCCAGATCAGTCACAACAACAAAGTGACGCCATTGAAGTGGTATCGAGCAATACGTCCTACGTAATGACCGAGGCATCAGCCAATGGGGAGTACTTCGTGCTGGACAAAACTTTCTGTTAGATACGAACGCCATGAGATTAAATTCAATTTGTTATTGGCAGGGAACAACACCGAAATACCATTGATTTAATGGAGACATTTTGAGAGGCAAAATATGCATGAAAATATAAGCCACAATATATAAGAAGCAAAAGTTTTGATTTTGAGAGGCAAAATATGCATGAAAATATAAGCCACGGAGAAATTTTATCATTTATATAGCAAGATAATGGTTGCTTATATTTTTTTCTTTCTTGAAAAAAAACAACAACACTTAGCTTCTTGTATATTGAAACAAAGAAAACAGAGAGTGTTTGAAGAAGTTGGTCTCTTATTTGGTGTCAGTGGTGTATAAACAAGAGTGTAAAAGTTGTTCTGTAGTTTTATGTTCAATTTGACGAAAATGTTGAAAATAATTTCCATCGCACCAGTTATTGGTCAGAGTGGAAGTTTCGAGCTTGAATTTTTAAATGTTGATGAGTAATAAGAGGAAAGTTGAAAAAATGTGACGAGATACGGAAGATTTGTGTTAAGTTATCGTGTAATTGTGTACTGAATATAATCTAATACTACATTTGACCCAGCTATAAAAGCTATCCACTGTATATAATTAACTAATGCTAAAAATATAATTATAATCTGAAATGGTTTTACATTAAATTATTGTATTTCATTGTTATTTCCTCCTTTTTCTGTTTTTATGAATCATTTATGTGCAGTATTGATTTTTACTACTTTAATCTAGTCAGCTTAGTCAATGTTGTCTTTCTTATTAAAACAAAAAAGTCACAGAGCACATGCATAATTTGTTTAATAATCATATGTTATAAATAAATCACAACAGAACACTGCATGGGCGTTTGTTTGACCTTTTAATGTCAGCGTGCAACAAAACTTAATTTACATTCAGAATTATTTTAATTTGCTCTTATCTCTACACGGAACTTTGACATTTATGCCTGGTAATAACGCATGAAGTCTAAAATTATAAATAGAACTTTTCACTAGAACTAAAAAAAAAATCATATAAATTCAGTTTTTTATTTGTTGGTTAAAACAAACCTTAATATAGTGTTTGTTTTGATTTTGTTTAGAAGGATTGAAATTGAAATTGCAGTTTCTAATGATATCTATTATAAAACGTTTCACCCATAAAGTGTTTGCTGTTATAGTTTTCCCTCTGTTCCATAACAAAATCGATAGCTGAAATGTTAGCTTTATAAATGACAACTAATTTAAAATCATACTAGTTGTACTGTGAGCAAGCTCACAAATGATACCCCCCCCCCCCCCCCCCCGGTAAGAAAATAAATTAAGTATTTCTCTATAAGAGATGGATGTACCTTTCTTTCTTATAGAAATCTTGAACTTACAGAAATGAATGATAAGGTCAGGACATATTTATAGTTCAAAAGCAACCTTTTAGCTTCTAATCATTTCCATGACAATATACATGTACAATGTACTAGTATGGCTTATATAGGAAATTTTTTTAACAATGGCCTTAAATTGGCACAGCTACTAACTCTAGGCCAATTTCATGACGCATCCTCGGGTCAATATCAATGTTTCTAATACAGAAAGATGTAAACCGGACACGAATTACGCACTTTTCCTTTCAGTAACCGTGAACTTGCCCAATCTTTGTATGAAGTAAAACATGTAACAAATTCCAGTGTTCCTCTTGAAGAAAGATATGAACCAAACACGATCGATTGCACTGACATAAGGACAGACGGACGGACAAGGTGATTCCTATATACTTCTCCCAGACGTGGATATAGTAATTTTTCATCGTACTTTGATGTTTCTTTGTACTTTTTCTGTTAACTTTTAGTGAATTATTATTTTGAAATTAGACCTCACGGACTTATATGGACTGACCCAAGCCCTCAAAGGAACTGACGTTACCATAGTAACCTTCACATTTATGGAAAATTTGGGGTTTTTTTATGTGCAACATTTAAGCCCAACAATAATAATAATTTACGTAATTTAATTGGAAAATTGATATAATAATTAAAAGACAGGTGTAAATAGAAAGTGTAAAATGATTTCTTTGATCAAAGTATATTTAATCTTCATATTCACAAATGCTCAAAATCAACGAAGTACTTGTCCAGATTTGTAAGAGTTTTTGTTAATGAGTTGTTGCGTGTTCATCGATAAGCACTTTGCACCAAAGCATCGCCTTAATCAGATACACATTTAGGTATAGTCTTTACTTTCGAGTAAATACTCTTATTTAATTAATTAAGAGAAATCGATCTAATCGATTTAATTAACAGGAATTACCAAGGCAGATATTCTATGAATGAGTACAATATTTCTTTATTTTCTGGTGCACATCGATTGAAAAAGACTAAATTAAACAGATTATCAAACATCAATATGTTTTAACATAAAACTGTGGTAACTCCTAATCGTTCAGATGGTCATGTTGTAAAATTAATGTGGAATTTACATGGTAGCAGTAAACACAAAATTTACAACTGTATTTACTCCCACCCAGTAAACTCAACAATTACAGCAAGACAACATTATTAAAGCTAAAAAACAAATGAATTAATTTGAGAGAAAAAAATGTGAAAAAAGTACCATTTCATTTAATTTCTTTTCCAATGAGCATTCGTTTACAATTTCATGAAAGTTATAGCATAATACCAGCGCTAGCTGTAGGGCATGCATGCATAATGATAGAACCATTTTAACAAGACCTTGAATTTCAGTAGGACGTAGCTATCTATTTCTTGCGTCAAAACAAGTTGAAAATGACGCAGTTTCAATCAAAATATGCACCGATTGCGTAGTCTTATCTCAAAAGCCAGACAAATCTTGTTGATTTCAGAGAGCCATGGCTGAGTGGCTGACAATGAAATAGACAGACCTACGTCACCGGGCTGTTTGACACAACTACCAAAAGTCCAAGCTCTTGTTAAAATGGTTCTAATCTATTTATCATTGC